>NC_091978.1:240282801-240630443 GCF_044704955.1 Pristiophorus japonicus | reverse complement strand
GGAGTGGGAGGCAACCTTATCCACGCAGCCCCAGTGAGGCCAGGGCTAGGGGCATCGTGCTTCGGGCCCCTCCCACACAGTTTTGGGCGCCTGGAGGTACTGCACATGCGCGCCCAGTACAGAGGTCCCGGCACGGTTTTCAGCGCAGGGGCCTGGCTCCGCCCCCCCACAGCTCGTGCTACGCCATGCCCAGCTCTAGAGGACCTGCAGGGAGCCGGAGAATAAGTAAGTTTTTTTTAGGCGCACTTTGTGGCACGAAAAACAGGCGTCCAGGTCGGAGCTGCGCCGTTTTAGGCGCGGCCCAAAACTTGGGCCCAATACGTCTAAATATCCTCAACCTTTCCCCATAGTCTAATGATCCATCCACTTGAACGCATCACCATCCATAATAATGGCCTCGCCCAATGATCTTTTTAAGCCGCACGGCCGTGCAGCGCTCCAGGAGACCTGCGCAGCCGGTGAGCTGGCTTTAAAAAATGTTTAAACGCACATGCTCAGCCTTTTGAATGGGCTGCACGGCCTATCAAAGGGGCTGCATGGCCTAAGAAAATTTGCAGGAACATTGGCCCCACCTAAGAAGTTGCAAAGCCTTGAAGAGTTTCCTGCAATCGTGCTTACTTATCAGTTCTCTTCAAATTACAACCACATTTTCAGGCACAGCAGGAAACAAATGCAATTTTCTGGAGATTTACTGCAATTTTTTTTTTTAAATAAAGCGTTTTATTACAAAGATAACGCCCAGCTTCTCTTCTCTACTGCAAACCATCTTCTTAAACCCCCTTCCCCGTCTCCTCCACCTATAAAAGTGCGAGGAGCTGATGGATTCATTTGTCATTTCAGCCACCTTTGCTGCTTCCTTCCCCTAGCACAATGGTACTCAAGCTTTTTTGTTTGAAGCACCTCTTTTCAAGTCGATTAGTAATCACCCACCCCCAAAGGACCCTTTTCAAATCGATTAGTAATCATGGACTCCCCAACTAAATATTAATACTATCTAATACTCATTAATAAGAAAGTGCTGCATGTAAAGAGTGTTTTAACGATGCTTTTAAAGAAAATAGGTATTTACTTGCGATTATCAGTAAGATGGGTGGGCCTGCTTCTCACACCAATGCTGGGTACTCCGCAATAGAAGGTCACTATTAGCCGCTTCGTGATCAACAATTTTTAAAGCAGTCAGCAAGCTGGTCAAGGTGAGTGAGGACATGAGCACCCATGTACATGCTGGGATGCCGCTGGAAGCATGACTCATCCCCATACTGCTCCCACACCTTTACCTCTGGTGTCCCCCCCAAGGACCTATCCTTGCAACCTCCCCCCACTTCTATTTTTCATCAAAATGCCATTCCTCAGCAACATCATCCAAAAAAAGTCAGTTTCCACATGTATGCTGACAACACCCAGCTCTACCCCACCCTTGTATCTAAATTGACTGACTGCTTGTCCAACATCCAGTACTGGAGGAGCAGAAATTTCTTTCAACTAAATATTGGAAATACAAAAACCAGTGTCTTTGGTCCCCACCACAAACTCTGTTCCCTAGCCACCAACTCCATCCCTCTCTCTGGCAACTGTCTGAGGCTGAACCAGACTGTTCGCAACCTTGGGGTCTGGCCCTGAAATGAGCTTCTGACCACATATCCCCACCATTACTAAGACCACCTAGTTCCACCTCCATAACATCGCCCGACTTCACCCCCTCTCAGCTCATCCATACCTTTGTTACCTCTAGACAGGACTATTCCAATGTAATCCTGGTCGGCCTCCCATCTTCCCCTTCCAAAAGCTTGAGGTCATCCAAAACTCAGTTGTGTGTGTCCTAACTCGTGCCAAGGATTGACTGACCTAGATAGATCTAGAATCGTAAACCTGGCTGTACTTGAGGCACTGTAGATCAGCAGGATTGTATATCACCTGATGGCCTTGCATATCCATCCCTCACTGCTTATTCACCATTAAACCAAATAACCAAGCCTGATTCAATAGTGTGCAGAGGGGTGTGCCAGGAGCAGCATCGGGTATAGCTTTGGACAAGGTACAAACCTAGTGAAGTTACTTCACCTGCATGCTAAGCATCAAAAGCAGCAGATTGTAGACTGAGCACAGCACTCCCACGGCCAATGGTTTTGAGCAAAGCTCTGCAGCCCTACGACATCCAGTCGAAAATGGTGGTGGCCAACCAAGCAACTAATGGGAGGTGGAAGCTCCATAAATATTGCCACGTCAACCACGTGGAGCCAGCATGCGAGTGCAGGAGACTGCAAAATGTCTGCGTACTAGTTCCGTGCAGCAGAGCAGGTCTCCAGTTCCCCTAGTTAACCCTTGCCACTGGATAAAGGCCTAGCTCGGTCAAGGCCGTGTGGTGGCTGATGTGCAACGGTCACCACATTTTTTTTTAAAAATCCACACACAGGCATCTTCCATCCCTGGAGTTCAGAATTGGAACATCGGGTCCTTCATTGAAACATCTGCGAACTCGTCCCTTTTGGTGTGGAAGCAAGTCATCCTCGTTTGAGGGACCACCGATGATGATGATGATGATGATGATGATGATGATGAAATCGCGCCAAGTCACGTTCACCCATCACCTCTGCTCGCTGACCTACATTGGCTCCCTGTTAAGCAATGCCTCGATTTTAAAATTCTGATCCCTCCATGGTCTCACCCCCACCTATAACCTCCTCCTCCAGTCCTACAACCCTGAGATATTGAGTAGAATGGACCTATATTCTCTGAAGTTTAGAAGAATGAGAGCTGAACTCATTCACGATAGAGATCGATAGATGTTTGGACTCTCGGGGAATCAAGGGATATGGGGATTAGGCGGGAAAGTGGAGCTGAGGTCTAAGATCAGCCATGATTGACTAGTGGAACAGGCTTGAAGGGCCATATGGCCTATGTCTGCTCCTAATTCTCATGTTATGACATATCTGCGCTCTTCCAATTCTGGCCTCTTGCGCATTGCCAATTTTAATCGCTCCACCATTGGCGGCAATGCCTTCAGCTGCCAAAGCCCTAACTCTGAAATTCCCTTCCTGAAACAGTCTGCCTCTCTACCCTCCTTTAAGAAGTTCCTTAAAAACTACCTCTGACTCAACTTTTGCTCATATCTCAAAATTTTGTTTGACAACACTTCTGTGAAGCACCTTGGGATGTTTCACTAGGATAAAGACGCTGTATAAATACAAGTTGTTGTAGTTGTTGTCTATCCTCACTGAGACCTGCACTGTACTTTGTTTTCTTGGATGCATTAGGACACAAGTACATCATATTAAAAACTGAAAAGCTTCTTCCGATTACAGGTTCTTAATATACTGTGCTTAATGTACATGAATGATAGTTAATTAAGTTGAAACTTTAATTTTCATACCTAAAGAAGGAACATATGGTGAGAGTTCGCCACTTACTTGTGGTCCCATTTGTTTACGGTGATTTCGGGACAACATACATTCGGGCGCATTCTAAATAAGATTAGCAGGAAATTGGAGCACAACTGGACATCAGCAGAATGGACATGGAAATGGGCACATTGTCAAGTTTAACTTTCAAGTTGCGCCAGGTCCCAGAGTCAAGGGCCAGTCTGGCTCTGGAGCAAAGCAAGATTTCCGATCATCTCTCATCAGTTTGTTTTCAAAAAAATGTTCAGGATGTTCCTCGGAGTTCACAGTATCAAGTCTGCTTTGTTTCTGGATCACTAATGATGAAAATTTATTCCATAGTTTTTTTTTTTAAATTGTGCCCTAAATTTCAATTAATTTTGTTTCGTTCCCAATGCCTACCCCCACCCTCCAACCTTTTGATCCTGTTTTGCACTTAACATCCCCTAGCCAAGCAAGTGGGCAACTGACTTGACGCCAGTCCTCTGTTATTGCTGCTCTATTCTGCCTTTCAGAAGTGAGCAACTGCAGGCTGGCATGACATGCCGTCAAAATGTCTCTCTCTGGGAAGATCATCCTCGTCTCGATTGTTACAAAGGATACCACAAACACAAGATGGGAAAATAAGCTACACTCAGCGACTACGAATGAGGCTTTCTAGGAAGAAGTCTACATTTGCAGCAAGAGAAAACAACTAACTAGACAAAACAATTTCATCAGTGTTTAGAAGGCAACATAAAGCACATCATCTGTCACCTTAACACCAAGATTAGGTTATAGCCTTTAATTCATTCTCGTAGATGCATTATTTTATAAACCTATGGTGTAAATTAATGAGGTTGCCATACTCTGGATTGGTTGCTTTTTGTCGACCGTGGCAGTCATTATGGACACTAGTGATGAGTGCAGTTAATGTCACCAACATAAATGAGCGTCCGTAGTGAAATTGACAAATTTAGAACAGCAATCAACAGTAGGTGACGGGAATACAGGCAGTATATTATCAAACAGTCGAAACATACTTCTCTGTTTTGAAGAATATTGCGCATCCATCTACATGCTTCCTTTCCTGTTCAGACATTAATTTGGCACGAGATTTTGGACAGAAGAACCCATCATAGCCTCGCTGCTTCAACTCGGGCAAGAAGAGGTTAAAGTATTGCTCTGTTTCTACTTCCTATTAAAAGAAAAAATGACATTTTTAATCTCAAACATCTATGAAAACACAAAAACAGCACAATTGGCTGAAAACTCGAAAGTAAATGTAATTTAATTTTGAAACATAAAACAGAGCACTCAATATGAATTTCATGAAAGAGGCTTTAAAAAACATATTTTAAAATTTCTTCAAATGAATATGGCTTGGACCCAAAATGAGTCTTCTATTTACAACCCTTTTTCTAGCTCAGGAATGTCCTCCAGTTCATTTTTGGAGGAGAGAGCAGGTATCCTTAATATATGCTGTGGGTTTAACTAATGCTGCTAATGCAATGCCACTGAACAGAAAAAGTCCAGTAGACCCAAGCAAACCCATCGCTTTTGATAGATCAACTCTATTCTCTCTTTGTGGAAAGATGCAATTTCCTTCTAATCATTTGGAGCATCCATTCTAATTTATTGCACAATATTATTGCTCTTTTGGGTAATAAAAAATTTCGACTCCTTACTCCAAACTTTCAATTTCTTTAAGCTCATCAGTGAACATCCCCACTTTTGATGTTACGATGGTGGGAAGGTCATTGATGAAACAGCTGAAGATGGTTGGGCCTAGGACGCTGCCTTGAGGAACATCTGCAGCGATGTCTAGAGGCTGAGATGATTGACCTCCAACAACCACAGCCATCTTCCTTTGTGGTAGGTGTGACTCCAACAGTGGAGAGTTTTCCCCGATTCCCATTGACTTCAATTTTATTAGGGCACCTTGATGCCACACTCGGTCAAATACTGCCTTGATGTCAAGGGCAGTCATTCTCATTTCATCTCTTGAATTCAGCTCTTTTGTCCACGCTTGGACCAAGGCTGTAATGACTTTATTTGGGCCTATTTGGTATTTAATGTCCACTGCTCTCTTGTAATTGAGCACAATCTCTCACCAATTCACTGAGCTTAGTTTCCACATAAGTCAAACAAGACGGAAAATGAAAGCACCAACAAAAACAGTTTAAAATAAAAAGTGATTTCTACACGATCATTTTGGCTATGGTGCATAAGAAATAGTGTTTAAAAATGATATACATACACATGGATTGCCCTTTTAGTAGTACATTAGGTGAAATGTGATGCATTGTGTGGGAAGTTACAAGACCAATGCTGAGTTTAACATTTACTTTCTATGCTGCATGTTAAAATATATTCAGTGGTAATCAAAATATTGAAATTTGCATATAAAATGTACTGACAATCAAAAGGCCTGTGAAGTCAACTCAAACTTTTTTCTCGTTTTTTTCTCTTTCCCGTAGCAGCTGTTGATGATTCTGCCATTTCCATTTACACATCTAGACTCATTTTTTTTTGTTTCTTAACTTGTCCCATTACCATCTCCTTTTGCCTTGCATCATCATCCCTTTTGTCCCTTAATCTCTTGTACTCTATCCCTCCCTACCCCCTTTCCCTGTCCCTACACTTGCTTAAAAACCTGTTAAATCTCTAACTTTTTCCAGTTCTGACAAAGGGTCATCAACCTGAAACGTTAACTCTGTTTCTCTCTCCACAGATGCTGCCTGACCTGCTGATTATTTCCAGAATTTTCTGTTTTTATCTCAAACTTCAATTCGGGGCATTGCTGGTATATCACATCCATGGGTCCTTTGGTTTGAGGGGAGGGAGAACGGAAAAAGAAACCAAACATATCAACAGCTGGCAGCCTTTCTCCTTTCCTTTCACATTTTAAGCCTCCAGTTTGACATCAACGACACTTAAAACCATACAGAGGTCCGACATAAGGGTGCACCAGATATAATCAGAAAAAAATATATAATCTCGTTGGTGAAAAAGCACAACAAAGTAATTAAAATTATGTAATGGGACACTGCCCCTGTAGTAAAGACACAGCCGTCTTTGCTTTTGAAAAAGTATAAGACATACAGAATGATTAAACAATGTGTCTGGGAAGCACAGCAATACTTGAAAGAAAGTTTTACAAATTAAGTGACTGGTCCTTGATCCATATGAATGCATATCAACAGTCAAGGAGAAAACAACGGAATTAAAAAAGACCTTTTGGCCAAAATGTTTGAGTACTGATAATAGCAGATACCCCAAGAAATTTGCGAGTACATGAGCGGAATACTTATCAATTTTCAGCCACCTCATAGGAGGAATTATCTCCTTCAAAACTAGAACACCTTTAACGTTAAAAAAAATATCCCATGGTACTTCAGAGGTGTAAACAAACAAAAAATAAAGAGCACCAAGTCGAAGAAGGAAGTATTAGGAGGGGTGAGCAAAAACTTGGTTAAAGTGGCACGTTTAAAAAAAGTTTTTAAAAAAAGAGTAAAGGGGGATTGACAGGCAGAGAGGTTCAGGGAGGAAATTCCAGAGCTTGGGTGTAGGAGCTGAAGGCACGGCCACTAATGGTGGGACAAAGGGAGCAGCATGCACAAGAGGCCTGAATCAGAGGAAGAGAGTTCAGGGAGCGGTGGCTGTAGGCCTGGAGGAGGTTACAGAAATAAGGAAGCGCAAGGTCATGAAGAATTTAAAATTTGAGGTGTTGGAGGATCGAGAGATAATGTAGGAAATTGTAGCTGTCGGCCAGCTTGATAACACAGAGGCAGTGCGCAGGTTGAGAGAGGTGGAGAAGTGAATCTGGGTGTTGTCAATATACATGTGAAAGCTGACCTCATGCCTGAAGATGATGTTACCAAGGGGCAGCATGTAGATGAGGAAATAGAGGGGGGGTCAAGGAAGGATCTTTGGGGGTGGGGGGACTGCAGAGGCAGCAGTGCAGAGGCGGAAAAAGAAGCCATTGCTGCTCTTGGTGCGATCAGATAAGCAATAGTGGAACCAAGCAAGGACACCATCAGTGAGCTGGAAAATGGATGAAAGGTGTTGGAGGAAGGTGGCGTGGTCAACGGTGGCTACAGCTGTAGAAATGTGGAGACGGTCAAGGTGGGATAATGCAATACAGTCACAACAACTTGCATTTATATAGCACCTTTACCATAGTAAAACATGCCAAGGCACTTCACAGGAGCTAATCAAACAAAACTTCATACCATGCCACATATGGCGATATTAGGACAGGTGTCCAAAATCTTGGTCAAAGAGGTAGGTTTTAAGGAGCACCTTAAGGAGGACAGAGGTAAAGAGGCAGAGAGGTTTAGAGAGAGAATTGTAGAGCTTGGGGCCAAAGCAGCTGAAGACACGGCCACCAATGGTAGAGCGATTAAAAATGGCACAAGAGGCCAGAACTGGAGGAGTGCAAGACCTTGGAGGGTTGTAGGGCTGCAGGAGATTAAAGGACATAATCCACAATAGTAAAGGAATGGTGAATATTATCCCCCTTTCTGTGCTTAAATCTTGTTTACAACAACCCATGGTTATACAAGACTGTCTATGGAGAAGGCATACAAGCAAAAGGTGAGCAATGAAAATAGACACTTAAAAATAATAGAATAAAAGCTCAAATATATCAGATTGTTCACTACATGTTTACAACAGCGTACTTGGGACTGGTAATATCTTTTAGCTACTTGACTTATCTTCTGTCTCCATAAGATTTCATCCCAATCTTTAGAGCATTACATCAGATCTCATTTTAAGTTAAAAGTATTAAACAGACATGTTAAACAAAAGATGAACAAGCACTTAAGCAAGTTATATATTTACAATATATATCCTTGCATCCAAGTTCAAGCAGATAAAATAACACTCCAGCTCTTCAGAATAAGGAAACTCATTGTAAATAGCCTTTAGGTAAGTTTTTCCCCATTGAATTTTTTTTAAACTACTAGGGGTAAACCAATTCATCGACATGGTTACTTGGAAGTTCAAACTATTTTTTCTTGCTTTCAGGGAGGTTCAAACTGAATATTTGATTGGAACAGGCAGTTTTTTTTAAAATCCCACAAGAGTTACCAGGACTACCTGGTTGTTGAATTTCTGACCATGCAACTTTTAGAAAGGTAGTCAGTCAGTCATATAAACTGAACCAACCACAGAATTGTTTTAAGTTTGAATTATTTGACCAGCCTTTCATTAACACTGACACCATGTATCAAAATAAACTTGGCACAGGAATCTACTCGCCAGTTTAGGCAGTAAATGGATTGAAAGAGACAGCCACTTAATTAAAACAGAGCATTAAAAATCTCTCCTGAAAGTCGATGTACTATATCCCTGAAGATAAAATGCCTTGAGAGCCTCAACACCAATAAAGACCCTGTCCCAATTTCCAACTCTCCCAATCGACAACAGCATCAAACCCACTGCAAGCAACCATTATTGAAACGGTTTCACGTTGGCAGTTGTCCATCATACTGTTAATGATTCATAAAATTGTGGAATGATAACAGCACAAAAGGAGGCTATGCAGTCCATCATGCCTGTGCTGGTTCAGTTAGCCCTGCAATTTATGTCCCTTCAAGTACTGACCAAAATCGTTTGAAAGTTATTACTGAATCTGCTTCCACTACCCTTTTAAGCAGTGCATAGAAACATAGAAAATAGGTGCAGGAGTAGGCCATTCAGCCTTTCAAGCCTGCACCACCATTCAATAAGATCATGGCTGATCATTCCCTCAGTACCTGCTTTCTCTCCATACCCCTTGATTCCTTTAGCCATAAGGGCCATATCTAACTCCCTCTTGAATATATCCAATGAACTGGCATCAACAACGCTCTGCGGCAGGGAATTCCACACGTTAACAACTCTGAGTGAAGAAGTTTCTCCTCATCTCAGTCCAAAATGGCCTACCCTTTATCCCAAGAATGTATTCCCTGGTTCTGGACTTTCCCAACATCGGGAACATTCTTCCCGCATCTAACCTGTCCAGTCCCGTCAGAATCTTATGCGTTTCAATGAGATCCCCTCTCAGCCTTCTAAACTCCAGCATATAAGGCCCAGTTGATCCAGTCTCCCCTCATATGTCAGTCCAGCCATCCCGGGAATCAGTCTGGTGAACCTTCGCTGCACTCCCTCAATAGCAAGAACATCCTTCCTCAGATTAGGAGAGCAAAACTGAACACAAAATTCCAGGTGAGGTCTCACCAAGGCCCTGTACAACTGCAGTAAGACTTCCTTACTCCTATACTCAAATCCTGTAGCTATGAAGACCAACATACCATTTGCCTTCTTCACCGCCTGCTGTACCTGCATGCCAACTTTCAATGACTGATGAACCATGACACCCAGGTCTCGTTGCACCTCCCCCTTTTCCTAATCTGACACCATTCAGATAATATTCTTCCTTCGTGTTTTTGCTCCCAAAGTGGATAACCTCACATTTATTCACATTATACTGCATCTGCCATGTATTTGCCCATTCACCTAACCTGTCCAAGTCACCCTGCAGCCTCTTAGCGTCCTCCTCACGGCTCACACCACCACCTAGCTTAGTGTCATCTGCAAACTTGGAAATATTACACTCAATTCCTTCATCGAAGTCATTAATGTATATTGTAAAGAGCTGGGGTCCCAGCACTGAGCCCTGCGGGACTCCATTAGTCACTGCCTGCCATTCTGAAAAGGACCTGTTTATCCCGACTCTCTGCTTCCTGTCTGCCAACCAGTTCTCTATCCACGTCAGTACATTACCCCCAATACCATGTGCTTTGATTTTGTACACCAATCTCGTGCGGGACCTTGTCAAAAGCCTTTTGAAAGTCCAAATACACCACATCCACTGGTTCTCCCTTGTCCACTCTGCTAGTTACATCCTCAAAAAATTCCAGAAAATTCATCAAGTATGATTTCCCTTTCATAAGTCCATGCTGACTTGGACCAATCCTGTCACTGCTTTCCAAATACATCCTTAATGACTGATTCCAACATTTTCCCCACTACTGATGTCAGGCTAACCGGTCTATAATTACCCATTTTCTCTCTCCCTCCTTTTTTAAAAAGTGGTGTTACATTAGCTACCCTCATGGGAACTGATTCAGAGTCGATAAGACTGTTGGAAAATGATTACCAATTCAGCCACTATTTCTAGGGCCACTTCCTTAATTACTCTGGGAGGCAGACTATCAGACCCGGGTGATTTATCGGCCTTCAATCCCATCAATTTCCCGTCTAATAAGGATATCCTTCAGTTCCTCCTTCTCACTGGACTCTCAGTCCTCTCGTACATCCGGAAGGTTATTTGTGTCTTCCTTCGTGAAGACAGAACCAAAGTATTTGTTCAATTGGTCTGCCATTTTTTTGTTCCCCATTATAAATTCACCTGAATCCAACTGCAAGGGACCTACGTTTGTCTTCACGAATCTTTTTTTCTTCACATATCTGTAGAAGCTTTTGCAGTCAGTTTTTATGTTCCCAGCAAGCTTCCTCTCGTACTTTATTTTCCCCCTCTTAATTAAACCCTTAATCCTGCTGAATTCTAAATTTCTCCCAGTCCTCAGGTTTGCTGCTTTTTCTGGCCAATTTATATGCCTCTTCCAGATCATAACTCACTGCGTAAAAGTTCTCTCATGTCGTCTCTGGTTCATTTGCCAATTAACTTTTAAATCTGTATCCTCTGGTTCAGACCCTACTGCCATTGGGAACGGCGCCTCCTTATTTTATCAAAACCATTCTCTATTTTGAACACCTAGCAAATCTCTTCATAACCTTTCTCTGTTCCAAGGAGAATAATCCCAGCTTCTCTAGTCTCTCCATGCACTATTTTAGTAAATCTCCTCTGCACCCGCTCCCAGGATTTGTCTTACATAAGAACATAAGAAATAGGAGGAGTAGGCCATACGGCCCCTCGCGCCTGCTCCGCCATTTAATACGATCATGGCCGATCCGATCATGGACTCGGGTCCACTTCCCGGTCCGCTCCCCATAACCCCTTAATCCCTTATCGGTTAAAAAACACTGTATCTCTGACTTAAATGTGTTCAATGTCCCAGCTTCCACAACTCTGAGGCAACAAATTCCAGATTGACAACCCTCAGAGAAGAAATTCCTCCTCATCTCGGTTTTAAATGGGCAGCCCCTTATTCTATTATGCCCCCTAGTTCTAGTCTTCCCTATCAGTGGAAACATCCTCTCTGCATCCACCTTGTCAAGCCCCCTCATAATATTATACGTTTCGATAAGATCACCTCTCATTCTTCTGAATTCCAATGAGTAGAGGCCCAACCTTTCCTCATAAGTCAACCCCCTCATCTCCGGAATCAGCCTATTGAACCTTCTCTGAACTGTCTCCAAAGCAAGTATATCCGTTTGTAAATATGGAAACCAAAACTGCACATAATATTCCAGATGTAGCCAGGTAAAATCTTGGAGCGGGTGCAGAGGAGATTTATTAAAACAGTACGTGGAGAGACTAGAAAAGCTGGGATTATTCTCCTTGGAGCAGAGGTGGTTATAAAGAGATTTGCTTGGTGTTCAAAATCGAGAATGGTTTTGATAAAATAAGGAGGCGCCGTTTCCAATGGCAGTAGGGTCTGAACCAGAGGATACAGATTTAAAAGTTAATTGGCACAAGAACCAGAGACATGAGAAAAACTTTTATGCAGTGAGTTATGATGATCTGGAATGCACTGGTTAAAAGGGTAGTGGAAGCAGATTCAGTAATAACTTTCAAACGATTTGGGTAAGTACTTGAAGGGGCATAAATTGCAGGGCTAACTGAACCGGCAGAGATTTTCCTTCTTTTATACTCCATCCACTTTGCAATAAAGGCCAAGATTCCATTGGTCTTCCTGATCACTTGCTGTACTGCATACTATCCTTTTGTGTTTCATGCACAAGTGCCTCCAGGTCCCACTGTATTGCAGCACTTTGCAATTTTTTTCCATTTAAATAATAACTAGCTCTTTGATTCTTTTTCTGCCAAAGTGCATGACCTGACACTCTCCGACATCATACTCCAGCTGCCAAATTGTTGCCCACTCACTTAGCCTGTCTATGTCCTTTTGCAGATTTTCTGTGTCCTCCTCAAACATTGCTTTTCCTCCCATCTTGTATCATCAGCAAAATTGACTACGTTACACTTGGTCCTTTCTTCCAAGTCGTTAATATAGATTGTAAATAGTTGGGGTCCCAGCACTGATCCCTGCGGCACCCCATTAGTTACTGATTGCCAACCCAAAAATTAACCATTTATCCCAACTCTCTGTTTTCTGTTAGTTAGCCAATCCTCCAACCATGCTAATATATTACCCCCAACCCAGTGAACTTTTATCTTGTGCAGTAACCTTTTATGTGGCACCTTGTCAAATGCCTTCTGGAAGTCCAAATATACCACATCCACTAGTTCCCCTTTATCCACCCGGTTATATATAATTCTTGATATATATTAATGACTTGGACATGGGTGTACAGGGCACAATTTGCAGATGATACAAAACTTGGAAGTACAGGTTGAACCTTGCTTATCTGGAACCACCCTCATTCGGAAGCATTCCCAGCCACCGGGTGGCGCATGCGTAGCACTCCGACATGAACAAATTGAAGTCCTTCCTCGTTACCTACTCCCGCAATTGCTAGCCTGACCCCACGATCCACCGCTCCCCATGATCTCTCTGCCACATTTCCAGCCCCATGCCAGCCAGCCCAGATATCCCCTTGCTCAGTTCCTGTACCATCCAATTTAACGTGACCACCCCTCGCCCATAACAGGCCAGGTCCCGAGGGTTCCGGATAAGAGAGGTTCAACTTGTATAGTGAACAGTGAGGAGGAGAGTGATAGACGTCGGGAAGACAGACAGGCTGGCGAAATGGGCAGACACGTGGCAGATGAAACTTAACGCAGAAAAATGTGAAGTGATGCATTTTTGTAGAAAGAATGAGGGGGGGGGGGAAATATAAACTAAACGGTGCAATCCTAAAGGGGGTGCACGAACAAAGAGATCTGGGGGTATGTGTGCATAAATCATTGAAGGTGGCAAGGAATGTTGAGAAAGCAGTTAAAAACGCTTATGGGATCCTGGGCTTCATAAATAAAGGTATAGAGTACAAAAGTGTGGAAGTTATGATGAAACTGTATAAAACACTGGTTCGGCCCCAATTGGAGTACTGTGTCCAATTCTGGGCACCACACTTTAGGAAGGATGTGAAGGCCTTAGAGAAGGCGCAGAAAAGATTTACGAGAATGATTCCAGGAATGAGGAACTTCAGTTACGTGGATAGACTGGAGAAGCTGGGGTTGTTCTCCTCCGGCAGAGAAGATTGAGAGGAGATTTGATAGAGATGTTCAAAATCATGAGGGGTCTGGTCAGAATGGATAGAGAGAAACTGTTCCCATTGCAGAAGGGTTGAGAAGCAGAGGGCACAGATTTAAGGTGATTGGCAAAAGAACCAAAGGCGACGAAAGAAAATACTTTTTACATAGCGAGTCATTAAGATCTGGAATACACTTGCTTGAAAGGGCGGTGGACACGGACTCAATTTTATCTTTCAAAAAGGGAGTTGGAAAAGTATCTGAAGGAAAAATAATTGCAGGGCTACGGGGAAAGGGCAGGGGAGTAGGACTCGCTGAGAGTCGGCATGGGCTCGACAGTCCAAATGGCCGCCTTCTGTACTGTAACCATTCTATGATTCTAAGATCTTGACATCCTTCCTGAAGGGTGATGCCCAGAACTGGCTACAATACTCCCACTGGGGCCTAACTAGTATTTTAGAAAAGGTTTAACCTAACTTCCTTGTTTTTGTACTCTATGCCTCTATTTATAAAGCTAAAGAGTCCCTCCTGTATGACTTTTTAAACAGCCGTCTCAACTTGTCCTGCCACCTTCAAAAAGACTTTGTACGTACACCCCCAGGTCTCTTTTCTCCCCCTTCAAAATTGTACCATTTAGCTTAAGTTGCCTCTCTTCATTCTTTCTACCAAAATGAATCACTTCATACTTTTCTTCATTAAATTGTGCAACTACACAGCCACTGCCCCTTTAATCCCACGAGCTTTAATTTTGTCAACAAGTCTACCATGTGGTACTTCATCAAACACCTTTTGAAAGTCCATACACACATCATCAACCATTCTACTTTCTTCAACCTTCATTACTTCATCTAAGAACTCAAATCAAGTTAGACAAACACGATTTGCCTTTAATAAATTCGTGCTGGCTTTCATTTATTAACCCATATATTTCCGAGTCTCAGTTAATCTGGTCCCTATTTGTTACCTCCCTTTCCCCACCACCTTAGTTAGGCTAACTGGTCTATAGTTGCTGGGTTTAATGGTCCTCTCCTTTTTTCAACAGGGGTGTTACATTTACAATCCAACAGTCCTTGACACCATTTCCATAACGAAGGAGGATTGGAAGATAATGGCCAGAGCCTCTGCAATTTCCACCCTCAGCAATCTCGGATGCATCCCATCCAGATTGGGTGACTTTTCTACTTTTAAATCTATTTTTATCCTATCCAATTTCTCTACTACCTTTGTGACATCGACAGAAACATCTTATTTAATGATGACAGAGGCAAATAACTCATTTAATAACTCAGCAATGCTCTCTTTCTTCACAAGATTATCTCCTTTTTGGTCCCTACTCAGCCCCACCCTTCATTTGACTACTCTTTTACTATTTATAGGTTTATTCTTGAAGAAATATTTGAATGAGTCTTCACAGCATAATATTTTTGAAACAGATGTTAGGAAAGGGGTAAGGAGAAGAAAAGGGTTATTTTTTTCTCCCCTTTTTTTCTCGAAGGATTGGAGAGGAGCCACACCCAACCCACTCCCTTATCCAACATGAGGCAGGTATCACGACAGGCAATGCTATATTTTACTTGACTTGCAAAGGGATGCACAAATACTGTAATGTACTCCCCAATATCAACACTGGGAGAAGCAATAGTTGCTTTGTTCCCCCAATTTGATGCCCGTGAAACATAGCAGTGGAAATATTTTTTTTCTCTTAATGTATGCCTCAAGAGAACTATTAAGGACAAAAGCTGAACAGCTGACAATGTGCATTTTTAAAATTTTTCATCAAAAGGACATCTCCAGCTCACTTGTACAATATCCCACTAAGCCGCTGTTATATTTTCCATACAAAGTATTACAACTGTACAGAATGACCACAGTAACCAGATCAATCAGTATGTCACACAGATAGCCTGAGCAAAATCATTAATTACAGGGGAGGCTACTGGAGAAGCTGAGCTTTTGGAAATATCAAACAAAAAATGGAAAATTTTACAATTAGAAAACTGCAAAAATGTTAAGTTTTTCCAACTAGTTTGTGGGGCTTCCAAAACAGCTGAATTAGAGTGAAGTAGAATACCCAGAACAATTTGATTATAGTGTGCTTATTTAATTTAACTAAATGTTAAAAGTTCAATGTCCATCATATGGCTCATGATTCTCTAAAGCAATCTTTGAATTAGTCTTCAAAGGCACATTTTTTTTTTAAAATGGGGGAGGAGAGGGAGAATGAGTGTTTTGCCTATTTTTCCCTTCTTAGATGCAAAAAATGCATTGGGGGGCAGGAGGGAAACAAGGGGAGACACGCACGAACACATGCAACACACTCCCTCACCCTTCCTGAAGATTGACATCACTACAATGCTGCACCATAGGGCAAAATGAAGATTGCTATTTGAATTCAGAACTCCTACTTGGGATTCCAACACTGAGCATTGTGGCTATTTGACTACCCCATTAAGAATAAAGAGTTTCCTCCTCAATTTGTTTGATTTAACTTTTGTTTTCTTATTGCTTACAGGAAGAGAGATAATGTTTCTGTTTTGTTGCATATCTGCCTTACCTGAAGGCTTAGGATGTCTGCATCACAGTTTACAATTTCTTCCATGATTCCCTTTTTCCTGTACTCCCAGTTCAAAGCCCAGGTTGGGCAATAGCCGTACAGCTGCCTTGTGGCATACTTGTCACATAGAACATTATAACACATGACAGTGAACAATGCTGTAAAGAAAATCCATACATCATTAAAAGATGTAAACCATCAGCAGTTTATCCAATACTGGGATCTCATTGATCACCATCAAATCCAAACAAAACAAAACAAAACAAAACAAACATTCTATGTATACAGCAGAGGTAAAGACAAAAGTATGTGGACATCATATATGGAAATCCATGTAGTCCAAAAATGCATGAGAACATTTTGAATATTATTTGTCAAGCATTAATACTAGCATACATACAGACATGCTAATTTAGTTGGAAACTGGATATTTGCCCATATTAGTGGGACTCAAAAATAGATGTGACATATGATTTTCTTTGCATTTCGGCTCGGACATCAGTATTGAGAAATGGAGTAGCATCAACAATAGGCATTTTTAGGTCAGGTGTAATGTGGGCTCAATATAATTCAAGTTCACTCGACACTGCTCCAGCAATGTACTTAATCCATAATTTCAGTGGTCATTTCCATTTCCCATACCAGCCATTTTTAGCTTTGCACTATATCCATTGGTGTCTTTCCCCATTAGTTCAGAGGGAGTTGGATTATATATTTTTTTTAAAAACATGATCAAATTCTTGCAATTTTCTCTCTCCTCTCCTGATAATGTTGATTCATGCTGGTGTACAGTTCCACAGATGCCATGAGCCTCATGATATTTTGGTCAACTGCCCATTCATCATCTAACACACTGTTCAACTATGGAGGTAGAGAGCCCAGTCTATACCTGTCCACATGTGCACTTCCTGCAGGGACAGAGGGAGCCATCTGAAGCAGGTACTGTGCATCATTTTTCACCTCTGTACCTGAAGCCAAGTGCAGATCCTCAACTGCTGCCACAGATCAGATCATATAACTCAGCACAGACTAAGATTTAATCTAGGATCTTCTGGTTTGTATAGCCTTATGCTACATCAATGGGTGTCTTTCACTATTAGTCCACTTGGGGGAACCAGTGTGCTCAAACGGAACTAGTTTCATCTTTCCCAATGTAATTTCCAAGAAAAAAAACATTCATTCGATCATTCTGAGCTGGATTTAAACTCGGGCCCCAAAGTGGAGAAGGACAGTGTGCTAATCCATGGCACCATTCAATCTTTCATCAGAAAACTAATTTCATTCATTCGAAAGAAACTAAAAGCAGCGGTACTTAACTACTAATTACCCACTAAACATGCTAGAAAAAGTTAGGGCTGATGCACTCAGGTGCAAGTTAATTTTTAATGTCTAAAATTACTGCCAAACAACATCTCTGGCACTGAAAATGTAATTTTACAAGTGTGAAGTCTCATTCCTTCAGAACTTAATTATTTTTGGAGAATTTTTTTTAATTACTTTTTCTCTGTCGCTTATATCTCTCTCTCTCTCTCTCTATCCCATCTACACACCATTAATGCATTTTAAATGCCGAATCTCTCGGCGATGTACCAGTGTAGCGAAGCTTGTGGAGGAGCTATGCGTGTGCAATTTACTGTGTTTTACTGCAGATGTGCGGACACCAAAAGTTTCTGTCCGATTTACTCGGTATTAGCATGGATAGAGAATTGGCTGGCTAACAGAAAGCAGAGCGTCGGGATAAATGGGTCCTTTTCAGGTTGGAAATCGGTGGTTAGTGGTGTGCCACAGGGATCGGTGCTGGGACCACAACTGTTTACAATATACATAGATGACCTGGAAGAGGGGACAGAGTGTAGTGCAACAAAATTTGCAGATGACACAAAAATTAGTGGGGAAGCGGGTTGTGTAGAGGACACAGAGAGGCTGCAAAGAGATTTAGATAGGTTAAGCGAATGGGCTAAGGTTTGGCAGATGGAATACAATGTCGGAAAATGTGAGGTCATCCACCTGGGGTAAAAAAAAAAAACAGTAAAAGGGAATATTATTTGAATGGGGAGAAATTACAACATGCTGCGGTGCAATGCAGAGGGACCCGAGGGTCCTTGTGCATGAATCCCAAAAGGTTAGTTTGCAGGTGCAGCAGGTAATCAGGAAGGCGAATGGAATGTTGGCCTTCATTGCGAGAGGGATGGAGTACAAAAGCAGGGAGGTCCTGCTGCAACTGTACAAGGTATTGGTGAGGCCGCACCTGGAGTACTGCATGCAGTTTTGGTCACCTTACTTAAGGAAGGATATACTAGCCTTGGAGGGGGTACAGAGACGATTCACTAGGCTGATTCCGAAGATGAGGGGGTTACCTTATGATGATAGCTTGAGTAGACTGGGTCTTTACTCGTTGGAGTTCAGAAGGATGAGGGGTGATCTTATAGAAACATTTAAAATAATGAAAGGGATAGACAAGATAGCGGCAGAGAAGTTTTTTCCACTGGTCGGGGAGACTAGAACTAGGGGGCACAGCCTCAAAATACAGGGGAGCCAATTTAAAACCGAGTTGAGAAGGAATTTCTTCTCCCAGAGGGTTGTGAATCTGTGGAATTCTCTGCCCAAGGAAGCAGTTGAGGCTAGCTCATTGAATGTATTCAAATCACAGATATAGATTTTTAACCAATAAGGGAATTAAGGGTTATGGGGAGCGGGCGGGTAAGTGGAGCTGAGTCCACGGCCAGATCAGCCATGATCTTTTGAATGGCGGAGCAGGCTCGAGGGGCGAGATGGCCTACTCCTGTTCCTAATTCTTATGTTCTTAATCTTTCTTTCCCTCCTTCACTTTCTGTACATGATTTTACATGGCATTAAATATTCTAATTTATACTTCCTGGTTTAGACTCTGTGTCTCAGTGAGGATTCTTCAATCTGACTGGCTGAAGAGACACGTTGTTGCTTTTCCTGCTCACAAGTCCCAAATCCCCTATAGAGGGCACTGCGCTGAAAAGGATCACTAAATACTGTAAGCTGCTGCTCAAAAGCCCGCAAAAAGACTCTGGGCAGCTGCAAGGGTAATGAACGACAAGCGCCATTCCTTCGCTGCTGACTGCAAAATCTGGGCCATTAAAATGCTGCACTCCCCCTTCAGAGCAATGATATGTGGTAAAGGAAATGAGCAGGGAACCTACTCTCCGGCCCCTGCAAATGCTGTTCTTTAACCAACCACTGGAAATTGCATGAGAATCGCCTAAGATGTCTCCATTTGACCCTTCACTGCAGGGAAGTATTTGGCCTGTTGCACACTCTAATGGAACAGCTAAGGCAAAAACTCAACTTATGGGGATCACATTCATAAAATACATTATGCGATTTTGTGGCAGAAGCTTGCGCTCTAATGCATTGCACCCTCAGATATTGTTGTGACATTTTAAAAAAAGTAAAATCTTAAACAAAAACATACAGGAAATATATGCAACAGAACTGATGGCTTTTTTTATTTTTGACTGTGACAAAATGAGTGGGAGATTTTTTTTTAATGCAGCAAGTTGAGATGATCTGGAATGCACAGCCTGAAATGGTGCTGGAAGCAGATAAATTTAATAATGACCTTCAAAAGGGAATTGGATATATACTTGAAAAGAAACAAATTGTAAGGTTATAGGGAAAGAGCACAGGCACTATGGGCCGAATGGTTTCCTTCTGTACTGTTAAGATTCTATGATTCCATGACAATCTACATAAAAAATTTTCACTTTAGCATGGTTATTTTAGTGCTCATGTGCAAAGTCTATAAGATAAAGTCTTTCATCAACTTGTTAATTCATTCAACAAAGCAGAAACACATTGTTCACAATTGCAAAGATGGATATACTGCTTTTAATACTATCATTTCAAGACTAATTGGTAATCAGATGAAGGGAAACCACTTATCAAGTCTGGGAGGGGAAGCATTTTTCATGATCATTTTGATTCAAAGATACATGGCCAGGCATACATTTGAATAGAATTTGTCTGACTTTTGTCTGACATTTCAACTAAACATTGAAGTGACTTACTAACAATTAAGTTACTGAGACAACAATTCAGTGTTTACAGAGATAAGCACTAAAGAGTTAATAGCCAGTCCTCTGAAAAGTTGCCAAAATTGCAATACAAGGAAAGGATGTGTATGTAAAAGCTGTTAATACTTTCTGGAATACTTTCACTTTCATCAAGAAAGTAAATGATTTTATGTTTGTGGTTCAACACAAACTTTTTCTGTTGAATGATTTTTATCTAAAGGAACAACCAAAAGTTTTACAAGATCTACTGTAATTGGAGGCTGGGGGACAAAGAATAAATTGAACTGTTAAATTAAACTGTTAAATTGGACTGGATCGACTAGGCTTATATTCATTGGAATTTAGATGAGAGGGGATCTCATAGAAGCATATAAAATTCTGACGGGATTGGACAGGTTAGATGCAGGAAGAATGTTCCCGATGTTGGGGAAGTCCAGAACCAGGGGTCACTGTCTAAGGATAAGGGCTAAGCCATTTAGGACCGAGGTGAGGAGAAACTTCTTCACTCAGAATTGTGAACCTGTGGAATTCTCTACCACAGAAAGTTGTTGAGGCCAGTTCGTTAGATATATTTAAAAGGGAGTTAGATGTGGCCCTTACAGCTAAAGAGATCAAGGGGTATGGAGAGAAAGCAGGAATGGGGTACTGAAGTTGCATGATCAGTCATAATCATATTGAATGGTGGTGCAGGCTCAAAGGGCCGAATGGCCTACTCCTGCATCTATTTTCTATGTTTCTATGTTTCATAATGCTTATATAGTTCTATTCACACAGATGTACCCTCAACTTGGGCTATGACAGATAAATATATTTCACATGTAGTTGACTGGTCTCCAATCACAAGTGGAATACATATCACAATACACCCTGCTGTGGTATACTCCAGTTATTCCATCAGTATTTCTTTTGACTTTTTTTTTTTTAAAAAGGGGGGTGGGATAAACCCGGCAACTACAGGCCAGTCAGCCCACATTGGTGGTGGAGAAACATGGAGACATATCAAACTGAGACAAAATTAATTGGCACTTGGAAAAATATGGGTTAATAAATGAGTCAGCATGGATTTGTTAAAGGCAAATTGTATTTGACTAACTTGATTGAGTTCTTTGATGAAGTAATGGTGAGGGTTGATGAGGATAGTGCAGTTGATGTTGTACATAATGACTTTCAAAAATATGTTTGATAAAGTACCACACAGTAAACTTGTTGGCAAAATTGAAGCCCATGGGATTAATGGGGCAGTGACTGCATGGATACGAAATTGGCTGAGGGCCAGAAAGCACAGGGTAGTGGTGAACAGTTGTTTTTCAGACTGGAGAGAAGTGTGTAGTGGCGTCCCTCAAGGGTCGGTGTTGGGACGACCACTTTTTTTTTATGTCTATTAATGACCTGGACTTGGGTATACAGGACACAATTTCAAAGTCTGCAGAAGACATGAAATTTGGAAATATAGCAAACAATGAGAACAGTAACAGACTTCAGGAGGACATACAGACTGGTGAAGTGGGCAGACAGATGGCAGATGAAATTTAATGCAGAAGTGTGAAGTGATTCATTTTGGTAGGAAGAATGAGGTGAGGGAATATAAACCAAATGGCACAATGTTGAAGGGGGTGCAGGAAGAGAGAGACCTGGGGGTGTACGTACACAAGTCTTTGAAGGTGGGAGGTCAAGTTGCGACGGCTGTTAAAAAGGCATACAGAATCCTTGGCTTTATAAATAGAGGCACAGAGTACAAAAGCAAGGAAATTATGCTGAACCTTTTATGAACTACTGGTTAGGCCCCAACTGGAGTATTGTGGTTAATTCTTGGCAGCGCACTTTAGGAAGAATGTCAAGGCCTCAGAGAATGCAGAGATTTACTAGAATGGTACCAGGGATGAGGGACTTCAGTTATGTGGAGAGACTTGAGAAGCTGGGATTGTTCTCCTTAGAGCAGAGAAGGTTAAAAGGAGATTTGCTTGGTGTTCAAAATCAAAGGGTTTTGATAAAATAAGGAGAAAATGCTTCCAGCAGCAGTAGAATCTGAAACCAGAAGATACAGATTTAAAAAAGGTAATTGGCAAAAGAACCAGAGACGACATGAAAAAATGTACACACAGAGTTATGATGATCTGGAATGCACTGCCTGAAAGGGTAATGGAAGCAGATTTAATAATGACTTTCAAAAAGGAAATTGGATAAATACTTGGAGAAAAATTTGCAGGGTTATGGGGAACGAAGGGACTAATTGGATAGGTCTTTCAAAGAGCTGACACTGATGATGGGCCAAATGGCCTCCTTCTGTGCTGTATCGTTCTATAATTCTGTAAAGGAAGATTTGCCTTCCATCAAGTTTTTCCTTATATTTTTACACTGTTTTAGTACTTCATTAACACTCCCGGGAAAAGATCTTTTAAGTCAGTGCATTATGTTGTCACGAAAAGTGAGAGTACTTGGCCAACCTATTAAAAGATGGCCCTTTGGGTAGCAGATATTGTTGAATGACCAGCAGAGGTCAATTAGATACAAAAGAATGTTATTGACAGCAACTCCAAAAGTAGTTATCAGGAGAAGGGTAACATTTGAACTAAATGACGTAGAGAGGATAGGAAAAAAATTTTTAAATGGTAATGCATTAAATCAATCCAAGACCTAGCCCTGGAGAAGTTAGTTGATGATCAAAGTGGGGTCTTTATGAGGAATAAAGCAAGGAGAGCTGTAATGAGCACAACATGGTCAAGGAGAGGAGATTGTGTGGAGCATGACAACAATGTTTGTTTTGTAGATGAATATATGAATTTGAGAATATGGTCCATCAAGCTGGGTGCAGTTCATAAATGCCATCATTAACACATCAGATGGCACATCCATACAAAAAGATACACTAGAACAGCAAAAACATTTCAGTGAAATCATTATCCAATGGGCAAATCCAGTAAGTACTACTCTTTATTCTTCAGTCCACAAATCTAATTTGTGTATTTGGCATGTTCCTCATTGATTATCAAACTGCTACCCATCATCCTTTATTACACTTATAACTCACCTAAATATTTCCCTTAGGAATTAAAAAAAGGTTTGCACATTGTCCCAACTGAACCTCTGTTCCCAATGCAGGATAAATATTTATGATTGCACCACACTTAATTTTTAATTCATAAACATCTGTTAATTACTGACAATAAAATGTCATTGATTCACTACTTAAGTCTCCATCTATAGTCATCAACTTCATAATATATAGATCAGAAAATATAGTATGCACAAAACAATCATTTATAAAAGAGAACTACTTAACATTACTTGCACAAGGAATTAGGAAAATTCAACAGCTACAGATTCACCTTAAATATACATCCAAGTTTACTGAAGTCAGTATGCTATGTATTTACCTGTTGGCAACACTTGGTCTCTTTCCTTTAATGTGATCCATGGCCTCTGAGGAAGCTGCTCTGGATGAACTTAGATGAGAAAAAAAAACTTTCAAATGCAAGATTCCTGTTTTATCTATTCATTCCCTGGTCCCTCTGGCTACACATCAGCTGCAACTTGGAGAATGGGCAACTTGTAGTAGCACATTTCCATTTCTCAACCAATCACCGGAAGCTGTGAAAAAGCTTGCTCAAAACTGGCCTGCTCTTCCTACTCCATGAAGAGACACTCATACGCCATATGGTATTTTGCCATAGTGAGAAGTCAGAAAATGGAAGGTCACCAATGGGACAGGAGAAGGAATGCGAGACACAATCTGTGGCACTGTTAAGTTGCAAAAACAGAAATAAATGATTGCACATGTACAAAAAACATTTAAATTCAATATTCTGGGCTCAATTTTGGCCCAGCCCGTTTTTCAGCGCACTTACCAGAGATGCGCCGATTTTCTCCGTTCAGAAGTGCACCGAAAAATTTCCTTCCCACTTTGGCCGCTGTCCGGCCTCCTCCCTGTGGTCGCGCAGTGTGGCCAGTCAAGTCGGAGGTGGAACCAGCGTCCTGCGCCGAAAACAGTGCCAGTTGCACCTGCGCAGTGGAGTGTCTGCACATGCGCAGTAGCTCCTCGCCCCCAGCCTCACCGTGTGCTTGCTGCAGCCGCTGTGTGGGACCAGATGCCAGCCAAATGTTGTGAGTAGGGGTATGGAGTGGCAATTGCACGGACTGCTTAGTTCCATTTGGTTGGAAAATGCCTATTTATGGACTTAAATTGGAAAATACATTGCTTATTGGGGAGCTGTGTGTGCATTAACAGGTGATGCAGTCAGTTTAAGTAGCATGTTTCTTTAGATACCCACATTGAAAAGCCTTAACCCTACTTTGGTAAATGCATCAATTTGAAGCTTTATCACTTTAATCTTAGAAATCGCACCAGGATGCCACTCGGCCAGGGCTAGATGCGGGCGGGCAGGAGAACGGATAGAAATCATCCAGGTAGGAGCACTATCAGTTCTCCTGCCCGCACCTAGCCCTGGCCGAGTGGCATCCCGGACCAGCCGGCCCACTGCCTTCCCGGGCCGAGTTTTAAGATGAAGGTAGGACTGACTTCAATTTTTTATTTGTTACTGAATGCTTAGAACTTTTTGTTTGCAAGGTTTGGTGGTTTGTAAGGCTTGGTGCTTTAGGTGCAGGTCCTCTCCGCTTCCCTTCCCGCCCCATCCCAGGCCGAATGGCCTCCGATGTACCTACCTGCAGCGATTTCTTTAACTTTCCGCAAGGGTTTTCTGAAGTGGCCACATACGCTGGCCTAAGTAGATTTGGAGTAACTATTAGCTGGCCAAAGTTGCCTAAATGGGCAGAACTGGCATAGGTGGCTGGTAACGCCCCCTTGAGAAAAAAAAAACTAAACTAAAAAAATTGCAAATAACTCACTTACACTGGTGCAAATTGATTGTGGAAAATGGGAATTTTTAAGTTACACCAGAAAAACCAAGTTACTCCCAAAAAACGGAGCAACTCCTGGCCAAAATTGAACCCACTGTAACTGTGCAACACAATTTTCCCTTCCTCACTAAGATTTGTGTTTCAGCTTAATAATATTAGACTTCTGCATAAAATGCTTTCAAAAAAATTACGTGCGTTAACCACGGTTTTAAAAATAACTGTACTAAGCATTAAACTGTTTCTATCGTCATCAATAGAAAGAACTCATGAAAATACCTGCTAAATTGTCAAGCATGTAGTTCAGTAGCTTTCTTGTTCCATCTGGCTCTTGATAGAGATTCAAAATATCCTGTGATAAAGGATTGCCTGTCACCAAAAAAACCCCATTAAATTATATATATTTTGATAATATTCACTGCCACAAAAATCAAAGAACATTATAGTATTGTGTCATAGTGGTACAATTTGATTTCATTACAATTTCCCAAAAGACAATTCGCTAATCTCAGTTCAGCCACCAAGGTGAGGGGCTGAGAGAAGGCCAAGAATTTTCCCCACAGGGACAGGAACAAAAATCAAAGAGTAATAGATCAGTCACTTTCACACAACGAGTACAGAATTGTTGAGCGGTATTGGCAAAAGCTGGACAAAAATCATTAATCTGTCACCTTGGCAGTGGAATTGGTCCATACCATGGATGCCATAGTTACCTAAAGTTAAGTAAATGACAAAAAAAATACTTTTTTGCAAAGAAGGATGACACCTCTCACTTCCTGATTGGAAGTATTTTTCCCATTCTTGTATTCAGATCTATATCTTCAATCAAATCTATGCAATGCATTTTTTTTAAAATTATATTTAGGATACTGCTTTTCATTGAGTCCATGGACCCAAAAAGGCCATGCGGGCATAATTTTCCATCCACCAAGAGCTAGACGTATGCACCTAAAACAGTGTGTCAAGAATTTATTTTTGTATTTCTGTATATTTGTTGAACTACAAGCACCCAATTTCTGTTGCGGTACTCTAACTTTATAACTGTTGTGCATTGACAGGAGTGGTTTCCTTTAACCGTGCCTTTCAGAAGTTAGGGCTGTGGGTCCTCAAGAGTATGTGTCAATATTTGCAGGGGATTTCTCCACAAACATTTGAAAAGCACTCCATTAGATGAGCCAAGTTTGAGAAAGAGTCTTTGAAATACTTGCCTTCCATCAAGAATTTAAATTCAAACAAGAACTGGGAAAAAAAGTTTCATCTGTGGTCTAATTTAATCAATTACAAAATGACAAGACAACAAGGAAAATACTGCTGCTTGTGTCCTTTTGGCAACTGTCAACTTCAAACATGTGGTTTTGGCAGTTATCACACAGCAAATCCACAATTACGAAGCTACAAAACGTTTAGAAATCACTTGAATCTTAATGGCAGCATTTCTATCACTTCAAATCAAACCACGTTGCACAAAAGCCCTAAAAAAATGACTACCTCCCCTTATTCAATCACATCCACCCCTCCTTTTTAAAATTGAAATCACATCACAGGATAAAAGAACACATAAAAGCTACAATCCAAATGTACAAAATGGTCATAAAATATACCCTGGCACTGGAGAGGGGATGGGGAAGGAAAATGCGGGAGGAAAGAGGGGGGTCCAACAAAATCATCTGTAAACTTCTAAAAAAGTTATCAGAAGTGCAAGACAGGATATTTAATATGTGCATAAGGATCATCAGCCCTGACCTTTTAAACCCAGGGTCTGTAGCTGGAACAGTCGTCCTAGTTCGTAAGGCAAGACCCGTAACAGATTGTTATTTAAAAGCAATTCCCTGCAGAAGAAGAAAAAATACTTAAATGCAGAATTTTCTTCAGCTGGATAGTTACTTTTTTTTTTAAAAACCACAAAAATCTCTCATGTAGAGGAATTTTTTTTTTAATTATAAAAGTAGCATGTCAAGCAAAACAATAAGCCAACGGTTTCCAGAGTCATGGGACAGAGACATTCCACCAGCATCTCAAGCCTTGACAACTTTAAGTACATGAATTTTAATCACAGATCGTCATGACTCTATATCTTCATCTGTTCATGTTGGCTACAATTTAAATTCATATTCCAGGAGCAATCATTTTGCTTTAAATACCTCTACAGAGAAATCGTGTCATATCTGAGTTTTTTTTTTAAAAAAGTGTCACAACGGACTATGTTGGAGCAACCTGTTTGCAAACAATATAGCACCTTTAACGTAATGAAACATCCCAAGGTGCTTCATGGGAGTATTAGGATAAAACAATTTGACACCAAGCCACAAGTAGAAATTAGCACGGATGACCAAAAGCTTGGTCAAAGAGGTATGTTTGAAGGAATGCTTTGAAGGAGAAAAGAGAGAGGGAAAGGTTTAGGCAGAGAGTTCCAGAACTTGGGGCCCAGGCAATAGAAGGCACGGCCAACCAATGGTTGAGTGATTATAATCAGGGATGCTCAAAAAGGCAGAATTAGAGGAGCGCAGACATCTCAGGGGGTTGTGGGGCTGGAGGAGATTACAGAGTTGGGGAGGGACGAGGCCATGGAGGGATCTGAAATTAAGGATTACAATTTTGAAATAGAAGCGTTGCTTAACCGGAAGCCAATGTAGGCCAGTGAGCACAGTGGGACTTGTCGTGAGTTAGGACACGGGCAGCCGAGTTTTGGATCACCTCAAGTTTATGTAGGGTAGAATGTACAAGGTCAGCCAGGAGTGCGTTGGAATAGTCAAGTCTAGAGGTAACATTGGCATGGATGAGCGTTTCAGCAGCAGATGAGCTGAGACAAGGGTGAAAACGGGCGATGTTACGGAGGTGGAAATAGGCGGTCTTGCTGTGGATATGTGGTCGAAAGCTCATTTCAGGGTCAGATGTGACACCAAGGTTGCAAACAGCCTGGGTCAGACTCAGACACAAGTTGGGGAGAGGGATGGAGGCAGTGGCTAGGGAACGGAGTTTGTGGCGGGGACTGAAAACAATAGCTGCGGTCTTCCCAATATTCAATTGGAGAAAATTTCTGCTCATCCAGAACTGGATGTCGGACTAGCAGTCTGACAATTTAGAGAATGTGGAGGGGTCGAGAGAAGTTGTAGTGCGGTAGAGCTGGGCGTCATCAATGTACACGTGGAAACTGACGCTGTGTTTTCGGATGATGTCAAGGGGCAACATGTAGATGAGAAGTAAGAGGTGGCCAAGGATAGATCCTTGGGGGACACTGGAGGTAACGATGTGGGGGCAGGAAGAAAAGCCATTGCAGGTGACTCTCTGGCTACAGTTAGATAGGCAAGAATGGAACCATGTGATGATATTACATAATCAGATCGATCATTAAAAAGTTTTAATTTTAAAAAGGGATTAATAAAGCAATAGGAAACATGCGTCACCTACTTAAAGTTAAACTTCTCCAGATAGCTAATATGAATACAATACAGGGCTACCTACGTGCTAAATGCCAAAAGCAGCATGCCATAAGTGAAGCAAACCCAAAACCAAAGATCAGTGTATATTCTGCAGCGATATCACTTTCAATCAAGAGAGGTAGTGGACAATCAGGCAACTAATTGGAGGAGACGACTCCATGGACATCCCTCATTCCTGACCATGGTGAAGCTCAGCACGTGCATGAGTCAAGATTAAAGTGTCTGCAATTGTCCAGCCAAGAATGTGGAGTGAAATATCCTACATGGCCTCCTCCTGAGGTCTCCACCTTCATAGATGCCAGTGTCCATCCAATTTGTTTCACTCCACATGACAAGTGGCTGAATGCACTAGACACAGTTAAGGCTACATGCCCTGACATATTGGCTGCAGTGCTTAAGATCTACGCACCAGAACTAGCCACCCCTCAAACCAAGCTGTTTCTGTGCACCTATGACACAAGCATCGACCCAACAATATATACACAATTATCCATGTATATCCTATCCACAACAAAACAGGACAAATCTAACCTAGCTAATTATCAGTCACCTCCTAATTACGTGGAGCCTCTGGTCAAAGAGGCTGTCGAGACTGGCTATGCGCAAGCTGGTGATTGTCCTTTCCACTTACTCGGATGACGTGCTTATGATCACAGATCTGGTTGACTAGTAGAGGGTGTACAAGTGCGAGCAAGTGTACTATGCTATGCCCTCCGCAAAGATCTACTGGGACAAATGTGCCTTGGTAGGTTAGTCAGTGGCTATAAGAGGAGCTCTGGGCTTTCCCCCTAAGCACCACTCATCTGCTGCATTTGGGAATTTACTCGCGCCCCGCTGAGGAAACTGGACAGAGCTGGAGGCAAACGTCACTACTTGTCTTGGGCGCTGGATAGGACTACTCAGTGTGACCCTACAGGGGCCGAGTGCTGGTTATAAACCAACTGATGGCTGCTAGATTATGGTCATGGCTTTGATCCCTCACCCTGAATATGTTGCTAAGACTCTGCAGATATCTATGTACTTGGAAGTTCCTCCCAAATGCTGAGCTCTGACAATGTTTTTTTTCTGCCAGATGCACAGCCTGAACTATGAACATGAAATACACGAGTCTTTGCAGGAGCAGCCTGACTTCTATTGGGAAATAATTAGAGTTTGGAACATGCTAGACTTCAGGAGCACTCCCCCCATCCGTGGTAGCAGTTAAGTTATCAGAGCCACGCTGCTGAAACCCAGTGTTCAAAGCTGGCAGGGAGGAAGGCCAGAGTCAGGGATGTACTAGATGGCAATTGAGTGAGTTGGATGTCGCCAGAGACATTGGCTGGCCGAATGTCCTGGCACTATGTCCGGCCTGTGGTCAAAGCCATCCAGGCGCTGAAAGTCACGCTCTGGCCCGATGCCACTCGGGGATTTGAGGAGGCTCAAGCATGTGGAGCAATTCTGTCTGATCTTACCCCCATTCAGACAGAGGTTCTCATTCTCCAGCTTCAAAAATGTTCAAGTAGTCAGATTTCTGATAATGTAGGTGGAGTCTTGTGGCTTAATGCACTTTGTCCCTGATGTTGATTAGTAAATGATCTGCAAGACTGCTCCTCTTAGTTTAGGGTCTTGAGAAATTTTGTATTGGAGGCTTTCGATCAGAGTTTCTCTCTATTGGCATTCTTTTGTTGCATGGCAAATGTTTTTATAGCTTTGTAGTTTGTGAAAATTTATTTCTAAGATTTAGTCTGGATCTCACTATATATATATATATATATATAATATATATATACACACACACACACACACACACACATCACTCAAATTGTAGTGCTGATCTCTACATTTATATCATAGCATTGCTTCAAGAGCCGGTTCTACAGTGCTACCGAGTGCTGTAGAATTCATCTGTCTTGCGTTTGGAATGGATTTCAGAATACAAGAAAATGTGAAAGCTACATTCTGTGATGATTTTCTGGCCGCCTGCCTTTGCCTGATAGTTGGGGAAGGCTCATACACAAGCCAGCTATTGAGACTGCATTACTAGTCTTAGTGTGGACCAAGCCACTTGGGCCACCTGCAGCCAAAAAAAGACCACTTTCTTTGCTATCAGAGGCACTGTTTGTATTGCTACTCATACACTGTAGCCATAGTAAAAGGTGGACTTTCAATTCAACACCAAGAGGAGATATTTCACCTTCTTTCAGGTAAAATAGTGTGTCTGGGAAATGAAGGATGCTTACGTCGACGTGACTTTTAGTATGTAAACAGATGCTAAGTTCTACAAAATTTATACTCGTACTAACAGCAGTTTTCAGAGCCACACAATAAATTTTCCATTTCTTTCTTCCCTCCCTAGCCCCAAACACTTTGCCTTACAATAGTTAACTTTCCTCTCATGCAGTGGTGCCTGCCGTCCCCACTAGTCATTGAGGGAATTACTTCAGTCTACTTTCTTAAAAAAGCAGTTACTGGTGCGGGTTAAGTAAATGTAATGTAATTCTGTTTTCCCACTTCATGGTTTGAGGTCAGACTGATTTCCTTTCAGATATCCAAGGAGTCAGAAACTTTTAGACCTCAAGCTGTGGGATGTTATTGGGTAGATCTTCGAGTAGGTTTTAGGTTTCTTGGCATTTATTTTTCACTGCAACATTTGAGTCAGTACTTGGTGTATTTCGTGGCGTCGCTGCATTTGCCATGAATGTTGGTTTGATACTGCATTCTTCCAGAATTCTAGTACACACCTCCAATTCCGTCGATGCACAGGAGAAAGAGACTTCTTTTCTTTGGGATTTAAGCTTTAGGTTTCAGTGCACTTTGCACCACTGTCTCACCATGCTTTATGTATCCATTCATTTCCTGGGACTTCTGAATTGGTATAGTTTCATTTTTAAGTCTTCTGATGAGCAACTACAACAAAAGGAAAAAGCTAAAAAGAGAATCGCAGATCCAAATGCCTCATTACTAAGCTGATATGTATTCAGAAACCAGACAGATCCAACTAGTCAAAGACTAGTAAATGTGCATTCAGCCACAGGAACATTTGGGACATGGAAATGTACTCCTCCCCAGCCTGATTATTTGAATTATTTATTCATAGATCCAAGATCATGGTTTAAATCACCCTAAAAAGGACAACCTTCAAACGGTGAAGCCACAAAAAACTCTCATCATAGGCCATGCAAATGATCACAAACAGTTACAATCTTATGGAGATCATCTTATGTGTGGTTGTAAAACTTCAGCCATAATTTAGACATTTATATATTATACACACACAAATCTGAATTGCATATTTTACAGACTGAAATGTTGAATAGTTTTACAGAAAAAATAATGATCTCGACAAGGTATATACACTTTAGAACTGTGCTTATCCATTTCTACTGATAAAAACTAGCCCACGAGAACTTCTGACTTGCCGTTGCCAATGTGCTAGTAGAGAAATTGGCCTTTGTTACTTACCTGAGTGACACCATGTTTCCAAGCTCAGCTGGTAAACTGCGCAGTTTATTAGATGATAGATCCAAATAAACGAGATTATGCAGCTTGGCAATATCAGGTGGAATGCGTGCAAGGTTGTTGTCATTCAGATGTAGTGCAGTCAAGTGTGTCAAAGACCACAGCGAAGTACTCAAACTTCTCACTTTACCTGCATGAGGAAAAGAAAGAATTTAGAAATACCAAAACTTACGGTGATCTTACCTAGACTAGAATTTTAAAATATTCATGCATATACTGACTGTACATCATAAAGTATTTGTTGCTGGTGACCCATCAGAATTCTGGGATTATGTGCATCTTTACTTTACTTAATCCTTTCGAGACTCCAAAGTTAATGTAAACATTTGCAATCAGCTAGATTTCTGGTATATGGTCATGGCACCTTTAGAAATCCAGAATAAATGTTCAGGTGGCACTGCTTTAACCTTCATTCAGCAAAAGCATATATTATTGTGGGTTAGTAGTGATTGTTGGTTGGAATCTTGGAATGACTGGGAAGGGGGAGAGTGGAGGGAACATCACAGCTGTTCCAATCCATGCCTATCTGACACACAGGCACGAGTCAGAACTGGAAAGCCAGTTGATTTTTTTTCCTTCCCAGCCCAAGGCTGCAGGTGCAACCTGTAGCATTTGCACCACTGCCACAACTGAAATCAGCCTGCTCCACACAGATCAGGGATGGAATCTGGGACAGTTGAGATGTATAATCTATGTACAATGTATAAACTACATTCAATCTACTGAGCGATCGGGCAAAAGTGCACAACAGATTTTAAAGAGGCACTATCTTTAAATGGAAAATAGCCAAAGGGCTAAAAATAATTTTAGTCTCCATACCATTACTTGCAAGCTCACAACACAAAAATGCCATTAACTGATCACAAGGCTGGCTGGTGTGAGAAAGTGTGGTACAAGTGCAATGTCGAGAATCCGGAGTTCCAGAATCCGGACTGATCGGTGGCAGGGTCATCCGGAATCCGTAAAATGTGCCGGAATCCGGACCAGACGACCCTGCCAATCTCAGGGCCCTGTCGCTGCCCAACCTTGGGCCTCGCCTCGCCCGGCTCACCGCCGCTGCTGCTCTTACCTCGGGGCCTCTTCACCCGAACACTTCCTCTGCGGGGCCCCACCTGACAGCAACCTGCCCGGCGGTTACCACCTAACGGCATCCTCCTTGGCGGGGCCAGACAGCCCGAACAGATCCTCGGCAGGAATTCCCCCCCGCCACCCCCTTTGACGTTCCAAAATCTGGAAATACCCGTATCTGGGTTCGGGTGTTTCCGGATTCCTGACGTCAGAAAGCAAATCAAAAGTCCAGAATCCAGACCGGCCTCGGTCCCGACAGTTCCGTATTTTAGGCACTGCACCTGTACAGGTGAAGATCTTCTGAGATTGCAGTTAAGGAACCTTTTTAGGACACAGACTAGTCTCTAGATCCAACTTACACTCTGCTTGATGGAAAATGGTAGCCTGGGACTTCAAGCACAAGAGCTCCTCACATCATACTTTTTTTTTTTTAAAGTCACCATATTGCTCATTACCTTGATGATAGACGCACGATGTGCCCTGAACACAAGAACGAGATTTGATTCAAGGGATGCTTAAAAAAAAGCATTTATATTTTTTTTTCCTCTAACTTTTTCCTTTTCTCTCTTCCTACCCTGAAGGCACCAAAACCTGCTGTGGTGCAGTTCTGAGAACTCCGACAAACTTTTGGTACCTTTCCTAAGTGGCCAGTCTTCATAGAAACAGACAGCTCTTTGAAATTAGTCCCACTCCCTGCTCTTTCCCCATAGCCCTGAACATGTTTCCCCTTCAAGTATTGATTCAATTTCCTTTTGAAAGTTATTATTGAATCTGCTTTTATGATGGATCAGCCTGAAAAGCATTTTCAAGTTTAACGCCTGCTCATCTTATTGCAATAGCTACTTTTAAATTATCCTTATACTGCCATCTTTCATAGTGCAGGTCTCGTATAGCTGGCAGCAACATTAAAAAACTGCAACATTTTTATCTTCAAGACCAGCAGCACAGAAGATCCGATTTTTACTTCCCCAAACTTCTGGCAGTCTTCCTGGGGCCAGTAAATGCTGCTCTGAAGCAGAAGCATGCTGGCTGGTAGTGGCCCCGCAGTTCAGTGGGTTTACTGGAAGACCAACAAACTGCACTGTGTACTGGTAAACACAGGATAGTGGCTCAAAAAACAGCCTGTTGTATAAATGCATCTAGTACTTCAAAACCAATTAACTGTAGCAATCTGCAAACAAGCTTGCAGAGAGAATTGACTGAGACACAACAAAGCAATAGAAAGCCAAGTCATTCTGAAATTAGGGCAGGAAAATTAGGTCCAAAATGTAACTTCAAAAATTGAACTTTCACATCAAATTTCACCACACAAATGGAATTTAACCCTTCAAACAGCTGCTGACACGTGGTCCGTGAGTCAAAAACTCTCAGATTGCATGGTGAAAACAAAGCAGCATTTGAGAGCCACATCTACTCACCCGAGATTTCTAATTCTGCCCACTGTGATTTCTTCCCATTGGTTGCCTCTTCTAATGACATGATTGCATATATTCTCCGTATATCTTTTGGATCATATTTTTCCTTTGGCATTCCTATTAAGTCTAGAAAAAGAAAATCTCTCGTCAGTTTCCACTATAACACAACAGATTGCACTTTGCGCTTTTCCAATTTAAAAATGAAAATTCTTGTTCACATGTAGATCAGATGGTTGGCAACAAGTGACAATGCAACAAACCAGTTGAGCAGCTTGCCTCAATACAGTACCCTGTATAAACATTTTATTATCCCACAGGACAGGGAGAAGATAGCAGACACTTGAACATGGTAGAGGCTGTACAATGCAAGCATAAGAGATTAAAAAAAAGATAGAATATTAAAGCATATAGGTGTTAAAGGATTTTGGCAGGAAATGACCAGAAAATATACTACACACTAAAATATTATGCACTTTGCCACAAATATGTTACAATGCGCTGAAGCAGAGATAATAGTTACATTTGCTGAAGGCCCTCTGTGCCAAAAACTTGGTCAGTGTGCAATTCAGTCTGCAATTGATTTCTTGAACACCTCCTCACAAGTTTCACTTTCAAAAACTCCAGTTAATCCAAAAATCTGTAGCCCAAGTCCTCTTCCACACCAAGTCTCACACTCCCAACATCTCTATCCTAGTCAAGCTCCACTGGCCAGCTATCCCCCAGTAGTCCTCGTCCTCATTTCCAAATCTCTCCATGGTTTTCTCCAGTGTAATAGAAACACAGACATAGAAAATAGGTGCAGGAGCAGGCCATTCGGCCCTTTGAGCCTGCACCGCCATTCAATGAGTTCATGGCTGAACATGCAACTTCAGTACCCCATTCCTGCTTTCTCGCCATACCCCTTGATCCCCCTAGTAGTAAGGACTTCATCTAACTCCTTTTTGAATATATTTAGTGAATTGGCCTCAACAACTTTCTGTGGTAGAGAATTCCACAGGTTCACCACTCTCTGGGTGAAGAAATTTCTCCTCATCTCGGTCCTAAAATGGCTTACCCCTTATCCTTAGACTGTGACCCCTGGTTCTGGACTTCCCCAACATTGGGAACATTCTTCCTGCATCTAACCTGTCTAAACCCGTCAGAATTTTAAACAATTCTATGAGATCCCCTCTCATTCTTCTGAACTCCAGTGAATACAAGCCCAGTTGATCCAGTCTTTCATGATATGTCAGTCCCGCCATCCCGGGAATCAGTCCGGTAAACCTTCGCTGCACTCCCTCAATAGCAAGAATGTCCTTCCTCAAGTTGAGACCAAAACTGTACACAATACTCCAGGTGTGGCCTCACCAAGGCCCTGTACAACTGTAGTAACACCTCCCTGCCCCTATACTCAAATCCCCTCGCTATGAAGGCCAACATGCCATTTGCTTTCTTAACCGCTTGCTGTACCTGCATGCCAACCTTCAATGACTGATGTACCATGACACCCAGGTCTCGTTGCACCTCCCCTTTTCCTAATCTGTCACCATTCAGATAATAGTCTGTCTCTCTGTTTTTAACCACCAAAGTGGATAACCTCACATTTATCCACATTATACTTCATCTGCCATGCATTTGCCCACTCACCTAACCTATCCAATCACTCTTCAGCCTCAGAGCATCCTCCTTGCAGCTCACACTGCCACCCAACTTAGTGTCATCCGCAAATTTGGAGATACTACATTTAATCCCCTCGTCTAAATCATTAACGTACAATGTAAACAGCTGGGGCCCCAGCACAGAACCTTGCGGTACCCCACTAGTCACTGCCTGCCATTCTGAAAAGTACCCATTTACTCCTACTCTTTGCTTCCTGTCTGCCAACAAGTTCTCAATCCATGTCAGCACACTGCTCCCAATCCCATCTGTTTTAACTTTGCACATTAATCTCTTGTGTGGGACCTTGTCGAAAGCCTTCTGAAAGTCCAAATACACCACATCAACTGGTTCTCCCTTGTCCACTCTATTGGAAACATCCTCAAAAAATTCCAGAAGATTTGTCAAGCATGATTTCCCTTTCACAAATCCATGCTGACTTGGACCTATCATGTCACCTCTTTCCAAGTGCACTGCTATGACATCCTTAATAATTGATTCCATCATTTTACCCAGTACCGATGTCAGGCTGACAATCTCATGGACAAATGAAAATCGGCAGAAAAACACCAGCTCATCGATCAAGCTTGTCCCGTCAGGCATGGTGTAACTTTCACATCACCTCCATTCTCTTCCAGAGTTGGTAGCACCCTCGTTGGAGTCAGAAGACCAATCCAGAGACAGGAGCAAAAAAAAATATCTAGGCTGACACTCCAGTGCAGTACTGAGGGAGTGCTGCAGTCAAAGGTGCTGTCATTTGGATTAAATGTTAAACTGAGGCTTCGTCTGCGCTCAGGTGGACGTAAAAGATCCCTTGGCATAATTTCGAAGAAGTGCAGGGGAGCTATCCCCGGGGTCCTGGCCAGCATTTATCCCTCAATCAACATCACTAAACAGATTATCTTATTGTAATCACATTGCTGTTTGTGGGAGCTTGCTGTGTGCAAATTGACTGCCACACTTCCTACATTACAACATCCTCCCACCCCTGCTCTCTGCTTCTCTCACCAAGCTGAATTCTCTTCTCAAATTTGTTTTCCAAATTCCTGGACTTCTCTGGACATCAAAACTACATCTGCTGGATCTCTGATTCTGCTGCTAAAAGCATTTGGCCATCTTCCCCCCACTGCTGTTTCTCTGCTGAACTGGGTGACTCGTTCTACTGGTTTTTCAGCTTTGTTGATTGCTGGCGAGTGGTTTTACATTTCTCCGCCACTTCTGATCTCCGGTGACCTCCAACTTTACGTCAATTTCGCCATCATCTTTCTGCATCGCAACTGATTCCCATTCCCACAGCAATAACCTCCATCCAACCTCCAATTCTTTACCCTTCAATAGCTTCTAGATTTCACACGCCCGCTACACCTGTCTCTGAACTTCTCCAAGTTCAGAGACAGGTGTTAATGCTCCATGTTGACTCCATCCTACTTTTTTCATTCTCAGGACCTCTGACATTGACTCTGGATTCCCTACTATTGTCTCTAACCTATTCCCTGTTTCTACCAAGAAATATATATCCCAATAATTGCTACATAACCAGGCCTATGTCAACTTGAGTTTTCCTTGTGCATACTTTGGCTGCCGCTCCAGACTCGAGCCGATAACTTCTATTTCCACTTTTTTCTCCGCCTTATTCTTTTACATAAGAACATAAGAAATAGGAGTAGTTGGCCATTTGACCCCTCTAGCCTGCTCCGCCATTCAATAAGATCATGGTTGATCTGATCATGGACTCAGCTCCACTTCCCTGCCCACTCCCCATAACCCTTTATTCCCTTATCACTCAAAAATCTGTATCTCCGCCTTAAATATATTCAATGACCCAGCCTTCACAGCTCTCTGGGGCAGAGAATTCCATAGATTTACAACCCCGAGAAGAAATTTCTCCTCATTTCAGTTTTAAATGGGCGGCCCCTTATTCTGAGACTATGCCCGCTAGTTTTAGTTTCTCTATGAGTGGAAATATCCTCTCTGCATTCACCTTGTCGAGCCCCCTCATTAGCTTATAAGTTTCAATAAGATCACCTCTCATTCTTCGCACAAACGGCAATTTCGCTAGTCGTGTGACTAGTAGCTGCCTGTGATGGTTCCAGAGTTAAATATCAAATTACACACTGGACAATGACAGTACCGTTAATATTCGTTTAATACAGAAGTAGTACAAGACTCACTACTTACACTCTATTTAACTCTGCAGAAAAGGCGTTCCAAAAGGTGTTCCTTTCCGCTCAAAATACTCTGTTACCCAATACGTCCCCGGGTGATCAATCCAGTCCTGACACTGTTCCTTCAAGGATCTCTCCCTTGTTCCCTGCTTCTGTCGAGTGTTGGTCCTAGGTTCTCGCTCCGGACTGTCCGAACTTGTCTATCTTTATACCCTTTTTTCTCTCAGTTAAGTGAGTTGCTATTAATTGCCTGCTTGTTTTTACAAGTAGTACAGAGATATTCTGCTGTTATCGCAATCTGTCTCTTGCTTCCAAGAGTTATTACCAAGTCGGTGTCTTCCTCAGTGTGTGAACCTTATCTTGATCAATTAAGTCTTTTCTTACCACAGCTGGTCCTGTTACGGTAACTCCCTCCTGTCCGTTGGCCTTCAGTCTGTTATTCTTACACCTGACCTTTTGTTCGGTCATTAGCAATTGCCGGAACTTTATTAATTGGCATTCAGTATTTGCACATTATCTCTTACCCAGGGCAACTCCTTTGAATTTGGTTTTATTATCCTGTAGCTTTCCCTGCAGTTTTACAACTTTACCTCATTCCTTACCTCATTCATCCTGAGGTTAATGCATGCTTGTGTTTTGGGCAAGAGAGTTTATTAGTTTTTTAGACCCCAGGTCTGAACTAACTTCTTAATCCTTTCGGATATTTCCACACTCAACCTACTCAACCAATCCTCATAAGTCAACCTGCTCATCTCCGGAAATCAATCTAGTGAACCTTCTCTGACCAGCCTCCAATGCAAGTTTTCTCCCTATCCCTACCTGATCGTGCTCTCCTGTCGTCATGCCTCCTTTTATTTCTCCTCTCTCGGGTACATTGCCCTCAAATAAATCCCTACCCCAACCCTTCGACCTTCTTATTTCCTGCCGCCATCCCAGGCTTGACTCCCTCTTAGATAAGCCTACAGCTTCCCTCTGTGCCTTTCTTGGCATTCTCCGAAGGGCCCACTGTGGTACTCATCACAGCCTCCTCACAAGCAGCAACCCCAATAGTCCCAACCTACTCTCGCCGACCTTCGCACCCCACTAATCTTACCAATCTCCTCCCCGTCCAACTCACCCCTCCCAGTGTTAACGCTGTGGACACTGGCCATCACCAACCTCCTCTCTGCATCTCATTCCAGAATGTCTGTTCACTTGTGAACAAGACCCTTTCCATCCATGAGCTCATCATGGATGATTGCATCGACATTATGGCATGGACAGAAACCTGGCTGAGGGGTGCTGACACCTTACCGCTAAATGAAACCTACCCACCTGGCAACACCCACCATTTGCCCCATCCAGACCGGCATGTTGGTGGTGTGCTCTCATTACCAAAGCACACCTTGGTCTGTTCCACTACTCCTCTGGCACTTTCTCCTCCTTTGAGCATCTCACCTAGTTCCACCTCGCTCACCTCATTTAAAATTCTCATTCGCTTCCACCCACCCAAGTACCAGAAACATTTTTATTCCATATCTTCACTGCTTTCCTTCTGCACCGAGCGACTTCCCATCCTTGATGATTTCAACCTCCATTTTAATTAGTCATGCTCTCTCTCCTGAGTTCACTACCCTCCTATCCTCCCTTAAAGCATTATTGGGTCCTGCTCTCGTCTGCCAAAACTGCTCACTATTCCAAGATCATTCTGGAATGCAAAAATACCCCAAGCGTCTATTCTCTACTGCTAACTGCCTTCTTAAACAATACTCTCCTGTTTCTTCGCGCAACAAGTGCAAGGAGCTCATGGATATTTTTGACTCTACGACCGAGACCAGCCGATGAGTTGCCTGATACTTCCCTTCCTTCCCCGAGCCCGCTGGGTCAAACTTCCTCGAAGGTTCCCCCCCTGCCCTAGCCCTGAAATTGCAACTTTCTCCAGTTTCTCTCAGATCTCTCCTCATGACCTCTTCTCGCTCATCTTATCCACGAGATCCACTTCCAGCTCCCTTGAATCTATTCAGAGTATACTGGTGACCAGCCAACTTCCTTTTCTGGCTCCCATGTTAGCTGGCATTGTTAAAGATTCTCTCCCTCTCTCTCCCTTCAGGTACTGTCCCCCTCTCATTCAAATCTGCCGCTGACCCCTTCGTCCTTGGAAACGACTGCCCCCATCTCCAACCTCCCTTTCCTCTCCAAAGGCCTTAAGTGTGTTGTCGCCTCCCAAATCAGTGCCATCTATCCTGGAACACCATATTTGTATCCCTCCAATCAAGTTCCCACCCCTGCCACAGTAAAATCACAAATGACATTCTTTGTGACTGTGACAAAGGTAAACTTTCGCTCCGCGCCCTTCTCGACCCGTCTGCAGCCTTTGACATGGTTGACAACTCCATCCTCCTCCAACGCCTCTCCACCATCGTCCAGCTGGGTGGGACAGCCCTCGCCTGGTTCCATTCTTATGTATCCAATTGTAGCCAGAGAATCACCTGCAATGGCTTTTCTTTCCGCTCCTGCATGGTTAACCCTGGTGCCCAAGGATCTATCCTTGGCCCCTCCTATTTCTCATCTACGTGCTGCCCCTCGGTGACATCATCCAAAAACATAGCTTCCATATGTACGCTGACGACACCCAGGTCTACCTCACCACCGCTTCTCTCGACCCCTCCACGATCTCTAAATTGTCAGATTGCTTGTCCGACATCCAGGTCCGAATGAGCAGAAATTTACTTTGTCATTGTTTTCGGTGCCCCCCACAAACTCAGTTCCCTAGCCACCGATGTCATCCCTCTCCCTAGCACATGTCTGAGGCTGAATCACACTGTTCGCAACCTTGCTGTCAACCTTGAAATCAGCTTCCAACCATATATCCGCGCCATCACCAAGACTGCCGATTTCCACCTCCCTAACATTGCCCATCTCTGCCCCTGCCTCAGCTCACCTGCTGCAGAAACCCTCATCTATGCCTCAGTTATCTCTAGACTTGACGATTCTAACACACTCCTAGCTGGCCTCGCACATTCTACCCAAGTAAACTGGAGGTCATCCAAAACTCGGCTGCCCGTGTCCTAACTCGCACCAAGTCATGTTCAACCATCACCCTTTGCTCGCTGACCTACATTGTCTCCTGGTTAAGCAACAGCTCAATTTCAAAATTCTCATCCTAGTTTCCAAGTCACTCCACGGCCCCTCCCCCCCCCCCCCCCCCCCAAGATATCTGTGATCCTCTAATTCTCCCCTCGAGCGTCCCTGATTTAATTGCTCAACCATTGGTGGCCATGTCGTCAGTTGCCTTGGCCCCAAGCTATGGAATGCCCTCCCGAAACCTCTCCATCTCTACTTCGCTCTCCTCCTTTAAGGCGCTCCTTAAAACATCTCTCTTTGACCAAGCTTATTTCTCCTGTGGCTCGGTGTCAATTATTTTTGTCTTCTAACACTCCTGTGAAGCACCTTAGAATGTTTTACTACTTTAAAGGTGCTACATAAATACAAGTTGTTGTTTTTGTGTTCTCCCCCTGTGCAGCCACGCAATCTCCTGAGAGAGGCTACAAATTGAAACTTAAACTTTTAGGCCAATTTAGAAAAAAAATTTGGGGGGGGGGGGGGGGGGAGGGGGGGTCAGAGAAGAATTTCCTAAAAGCGATCAAGCAAGCTCCAAGTGACCACAACCCTCAATGACCCACTTCCTTTCTATATGAAAATATTTTTGCCACTCAAGAACTCATCTAGCTTCCTTTTGAATGCTTAGTAAATCCGCACACACTGCGCAAGCTGCCCGCTTATTCTAGAGATTGTAGAAGCTATGCAAAAAAAAAAAAGTGCCTCCTAGCATCTAACCTAGTTCTACACTTTTGTCACTTGTAACCCTCTAGCCTCCCTAGCCGATCCACCTCAAATAGCCTATCCACTTGAACGGAGTCTAATTCTTGCATAATTTTAAAGACATCAAATCATATCTGCTCAAGTCTACACTTTTCCAAACTAAAAAGCCCCATTATCTAAAGCTGTTCTGGTAACCAAGGGCTGTAAAACTGGGTATCAATTCAGTGGCTCTTCACTGAACCTTTTCCAGGGCCTCAAAGTGATGAATAATGCTTATTATGAAAAAAACCTGAAACTAGACCAATATGCTAACCATATGCTAACCACAACATGACAGAACGAAAATTGGACAGCGCTGACAAGATGTGGCCTGACCAAAACTTTATACAAAGATACTGTTTTGCATTATATATTTAATTGTTGCAATACATCCGAACACCCTATTAACTTCCACAATAACCCAATGGCATTGGTCATGGGCCTTCAATAAATCATGCACAATAAACCCCCCCCACGTCCAACTTCAGATCAGCAGCCCCAAGCATGCAACCGTACATGGCGTATACATGCTTGGAGATTCCCTTACAAAAGTTCATTTGTCCACATTAAAAGACATTTGCCAAACACGGGCTTATTTGCCCCATCGCATCTAGATCTACCTGCTATTTATTTTTCATCGAATAAAGGTTGAACCTCCCTTATCTGGAACCCTCAGGACCTGGCTAAAAATCCGGATAAAGGAGTTTTTCGTACGAGGGGTGGTCACGTTAAATTGGATGGTATAGGTCCTGAGCAAGGGGATATCGGGGCTGGCTGGCTTGGGGCTGGGAGTGCGGCAGAGAGATCATTGGGAGGGGGGGGGGGTGGGAGGGGGGCGGGGGGAAGGAAATCGCGGGGTCAGGCCAGCAATTGTGTGAGTAGGCAGCGAGGAAGGACTTCAATTTGTTCATGTCAGAGTTCTGCACATGCGCCACCCAGTGGCCAGGAATGGTTCCGGACGAGGGATGGTTCCGGATAAGGGAGTTCCGGATAAGGGAGGTTCAACCTGTACTCTATCTTCGTGTCATCCACAAACTTGCAGGATAGTTCCCCTGCTCCTCAGTTAAATGAAGGATAAAGATGGTGAAGAGCAATGGCCCAAACACAGATACCTGCAGTATTCCACTAATGATCAGCCCCCAAGCAGGGCCCCTACCATTAGTAACTTCTGTCTAAATGAATGCAACCAATTTGTTATCCAAACAAAATCTGCTTTCTATAATACTCATTCTAGCCTTGCGTGTGGCTGGCCTTCTATCATGTACCGACTATGTAATTTCCACAAAAAGCTCAACCAAGTTAGCGAGACAGGACCTTCTTTTCCAGAAGACATGCGAAGGTACCCGAATAACCCTTCTATTTCAAGGTGGTTGTACAGTGCCACTCTGATGATCCATTAAAGCAACTTGCCTATAACTGAAGTCAAATTAACAGACCTATAGTTTCCCAGTTCAGACTTACAGCTCTTATTATTTGTGTTACATGGGCTTCGCTCAAGACCATGGGAACAATCCCAGTCTCCGGCATGCTATTAAACAAGTACATCACACTCTCCACTCCACTGTTACAGCTTATCTTTCAGTCACTACTATTCAAATATATATCCAATTTCCTTTTGAAAGTTAGTACCTGCCCGTCAGTGGAAAGTTCCTCCTTATTTATACTAATAATTTTGAACATCTCTATTAAATCTGCCCTTAACCTTCGTTGCTCTGAGAACAATCTCAGCTTTTCTCGTCTCTCCACAAAACTGAAGTCCTCATCTTAGATATTCTGGTAAATTTCCTCTGCACCCTCTCCAAGGTTGGTGTTCTTTGGGAAGTCTCTCCTTAAACCATGTTGCCTCTTATTCAAAAGATTATTAAAAACCTATTTCTTCAACTGTGTATTTGGTTCCTTCTCCCCTTAATCATCCTCATCACCATTTTGTACAGACATTGTTATGCGTTGTGGGTGGCATTCTATAAATGGAAATATTTCTATGATCAACATATGCAGAAATGTGGAGTCCTAAAAACCATAATGTTCCAAAAACCGGACATTGCACAGATCGCAGGAGTCGTCGTCATCTAAAATGTGCAAATATGTTACAAAAATCAGACTTTAAAAAAAATAAATGGCGCAAATACAGACCTGCGATCGGTCTGAGCCTTTCGGAATGCCCCATGACCCCGACCCACTTGCGACCCGAGCCCATCCGACCGAACCCACGCGAGACCAGAGCCAACAAGTAGACTCAAGATGTCTGGTCGTGAACTCTGGCATTTATAGGTTTCCAGATTTTGATCAAACTACATGAAGTTGGAAAATTTGCATTTTGCTAAATGAATTAGTGGTATTAAACAAACATAGGTACATTATAGGCTGACCCGACCTAACCTACGTGTGACCCGAGCCAACCCCACCTGACCCACGTACTCCCATCGATCAGGCTCCACCCAACCTGACTCAATCGCTGTGGTGTTTTTCCCGATTTAAAGGTCTGTACAGGTAACAGGATATTGTTATTTTGTGTTGTTTGCCATTACAACCATGTCAAAAAGGCCAACAGATACCCCAATGGGTAAAACAGGTAGTGCAAAAAGGAAGCATAATTTGTCTATTGCCAAGAAAGTGGAGTTACTCCAAAGATTAAATAGTAGTTCAGTGAGAAGATTGTCAGAGGAGTATGGTGTTGGAATCTCTACCATTTATGATATAAAAAAAACCAGAAAGAACAGATCATGAAATTTTATGCAGAAAATGATGTTCAGAAAGAAATGAGTAAGAGATAAACTATGCATAAGCCTAAAAGTGATGAGTTGGATCGAGTAATGATGGAGTGGTGGCGACAGAGGAGAAGTGAAAAGTTTCCTTTGTCTGGCCCAATGGTGGTGCAACAAGCCAAGACATTCCACGCAGAATTGGAGATTGAAACTCCATGCGAGTGCTCTTCAGGTTGGATAATCAAATTTAAAAAGAGTTATGGCATAGGCAATTACACAAGAATATAAGAAATAGGAGGAGTAGGCCACCTGGCCCCTTGAGCCTGCTCCGCCATTTAATAAGATTATGGCTGATCTGATCATGCACTCAGCTCCACTTCCCTACTCGCTCCCCTTAATCACTCAAAAATCTGTCTATCTCCACCTTTAATATATTCAATGACCAGCCACCACAGCTCTCTGGGGAAAAGAATTCCATAGATTTACAACCCGGAGAAGAAATTCCTCCTCATTTCAGTTTTAAATGGGCAGCCCCTTATTCTGAGACTATGGGCTCAATTTTCTCCAGTGATTTGCGCCTTTTTTTGGGAGCAGGCTGCTTTTTCTGACCTAACTTAAAAATCCACAGTTTCCTCAATCAATTTGTACCAGCGTAACTCATTTACGATTTCTTTTTTAGGTAAGTTTTTTTTTCATCCAAAAGGTAACCAGCCACCTACCCCAATTCTGGCCATTTAGGGAATTTTGGCCAGCTGATAGTTACTCCATTTCTGCTTAGGCCAGTGTATGTAACCTCTCCAGAAAACCCTCGCGGAGAGTTAAAGAAATCGGCGCAGGTAAGTAAATCAGAGGCCATTCGGCCTGGGCTAGGGGCAGGGAGCAGAGCGGACCGGCAAGCTTGGAATTAAGTAAGAGAACTAACAGTTAAACTCCTTCGGTCGAATTAAATATACTTTGCCCAGTTATCGGAGGTTTCCCTGCTCTCCCGGAGACAGTAAGATCTCCGATCTAGGCACCTTCTCCAGTAGCATACAAATTTAGCCCAATAAAACAAGAAATAAATCCGATCTGATTGTCCTAAAAGTTAGAATAATTAAGGGGTCCTCCCACACGACCAAACCTTTGATCCACAACATGGTGGAGCTATACAAAAATTAAAATTATGAAAAATAATCAGCGATTTCGGCCATATACAGACAGGCTCCAACAAGCAGCAGCAGACAGCAGTCGATTCAACGGTAGTAAATAAGCAGCGGACCCGATCTCCATCAATTTTAAAAGCTGCATTAAATTAACTCCTCCCCCAGACAATTTAAATATACTTTACAAAAGTATAAATTAGTAAACATAAAATCGGGACACAGACTTACAGACAGCCTCTGCAGCGTGCCGAGATGAATCAGCATTCGGTCTAACAATAGATACAACTCCACAGTTCCAGCAGACTGATTCCATAGACTTTTAAAGCAAAGCTAAACTTGGAGCTGTACTGCGCATGCGCGTCCATTGCAGCGATGTCAAAAACGCAATTTTTTTTTCCCGCGCATGCGCAGAAAGCCCGGCTGCGTTTTTCGGCGCAGGCAGCAGGCTCCACCTCCGAGGCGACTGGAGACACTGCGCGGTTCCGGATTGCAGTTTAAAGATCAGGGAAAGTTAATACAATTATTTGTGGCGCATTTCTGGACCTAAAAATGCCTGCATAACTCTGGCAATGCGCCAGAAAATAAGCCCTAAGTCAGTTAGTTACGATTTTTTTAGGTCAGTTTTTTTTTCAGCAAAAGGGGGCGTAACCAGCCACCTACGTCAATTAGGGAAGTTTGGCCAGCTATGGACACACAAAGAATTGAAAAACCACATAGCAGCAACTTACCTCCAACCCCGCCCGAAGGCTGTCCAGTCCCATTCTCGGTCCAGAGAGAGAGGGGGAGAGAGTTTGGAGATAAGTTGCTGCTATGTGTTTTTCATTTCTTTTAACGTGTTGGGAGCTGGCTGTATGCTTCAGCTCGCATTGTGTCCCTGGTTACCATGGCAGCCCGATTTTTTTGAAGCAGGTCAAGGCTCCACCTCATAACTAAAGGTCGGGTTAGGCCATGACAAAATGAAGAAATCCAATGGGGAAACAAAGAATCTTTTATTTTGGCGATCTTAAGCACCCCCCCCCAAAAAGAAAACCGTGCGTAACTCTTCAAGTACGCCAAAAAAATGCTTTGGGAAAAATTGAGCCCTATGTCCCCTAGTTTTAGTTTCCCCTTAGAGTGGAAATATCCCCTCTGCATCCACCTTCCAGCCCCCTCATTATCTTATATGTTTCGATAAGATCGGCCCTCATTCTTCTGAACTCCAATGTGTATAGGCCCAACCTATCTTCATAAGTCAACCCCCTCATCTCCGGAATCAACCTAGTGAACCTTCTCTGAACAGCCTCCAATGCAAGTATATCCTTCCTTAAATGGCAGAGTGGCATGCTGCTGGAAGCAGATAGGAAAATGAACAGCATCCGTTGTGAAATGGAAGAAGCACATCTACCTGCTTACTTCATGCAGACATTGAAGCAGTTTTGCATTTGCTGACTTGATATGCCTTCCACAGCTGAGAGAAAGACATGCATTTATCAAGTACCGTATGTCCGTCATTGCTTCACATATGGTGGATCACACTGACATGCCAAAACTGTTACGTCGGCGAGCACTAATATAAGCCCAAACAGCAACTTTTTAAAAATACATTCGCAATAGAAATTGGCATGCATTACAAATGAGGCAGAGCATGTGCTTCTATATTAATGAGCTGTTCGATAGTCCCCCAACCAAAATTACCACCTTTCCACTTCTTGTCGTTCCCTCCCTTCGCCGCCCCCCTCCCCCGCTCACAGCTCTTTCCCCGTAGTCCTTTTCAAGTATGTATCAAATTCCCCCTTGAAAGTACTTTTGGATCAGCTTCCATCACCCTGTCAGACAGCAAATTCTAGATCATAACTCACTCATAAATTTTCATGGTACTTCAATAAATTTTCATCTGAAAATTTTTAATCATTTCTCCCACACCAACCCCACCCACCCCCCCCCCAAAGTAACTAACATTTTTAATGCCCAAAAAAAGGCTAAAAAATTTTCAAGTACATTTTACAATAAGATAATTGTTATGTATGCAACCCCAGGCAACCTGTATAATATCGCCACCAGAGGGCTTACCTGTTGGAGTCCCAAGGGATCCCAGCATCTGGAGTCTGAATAAAGGAGCTAAGATCACACTCACTCATTGTCTACAGTGCTCCGTTGCATTACTTTATGATCATAAGTTTTTACTTAAAGGCCTCAACTTCTCCCAAAAGTCTGATCCAACTGGATATTGTTGCCACTACAGCAGTGAAGCTTTTTGCTGGATTTTGATTGTGCTGTCTACCTAATTTCTCAGGGTTCATCAGTACCAGTCAACTGTAATGATGGGGTATTTTCTTCAGCTTCTACACTACTGTTTTTGAACATCATTTCAATAAAAGCTGTAGATCAAAAATTTATCCAGGTAAAGTTTATACTTAAATGTTTTTTGAGAGCAGGAGACAGACATGCACACAGATAGAAAGGGGTAGACACCGTTCCCTTGTTCTAATTTGATTTATTAGGAGCGAAAAGAGCATGAAGCAAAAACGTTAGGGGAATAGGAGCAAGTGGAGAGAGAAAAATCAGAAGTGGAGAAGCAGGGAGAAAAAGAAAAACAGAAAGGGTCATTTGTTTATCAACAAACCCTCATGTACATTAATGATTCCCATTTACTTTTCTTGACAGCATGAACACATATTTTGCTGCCACTGCTTTCTTTTATTAGCATATGCAAATTAATTTCGTCCAATACATTATTTACATTTTCACTCCTACTGCCAAAGCTTTAACACAGCTTCCACAAAACAAGATATGAGAGCTAGTTTTAGATCAAGAACAAAGTTGGCAAGACCAGCTCATTCAGAGAAACCACCTATTCATATATTCAACAACATGCCTGTGCCTCTTAAAATTGATCACAGAATAAATTCAAGATTTTCTTTTACGGTTTATATCCTCAAGGTTCTCATCTTCCATACCATACTTAAACTGAATGTATGCTTAAGATCTACTGAATATAAATGGATATAAAACAAGTCAGAGCGTGGGGCATGTACTACCAAGCTGACAACTATATAGACAGTCAATTTATAATTGCATTCTATTTGGATACACCATCCATAATCTGACAGCACTAAGGTTCAGAAGGGGACCCACCACTTGGATGGCAGGACTAAATTGAGAGGAGTGGGTGTGAGTGGACAGAATCTGTGCTTACAATGACCTTTTCTCCTAAAATCAGACATCATTTTAACCTAAGGAAACAACATCAAAATATAAAATAAATCCTTTGATATGGGCAAGTCAGTCAGTGTCGCAATATAAAGATGGAAACAGGCTACAACAGTTCATGGTAAGAGGATAAAAACAACAAAGAATTGAAGGGGTGGAAGAATATAGATTTGCTGTCAAGGCAGCAAGAGATAAAAACAATCTGATGTGTACAGCAGGAAAAATAAGTTATATATAAATGAATGGCCTGCTCATTCTTTGAGATTAGAAGAGAACCAATTAACTGGAAGCTAATAACCCCTTAGTTAAATGAACCTTAAAAACAACTCTTTCCCTGTCCATTTGGCAAAACCATTGTGCCACTAACAATTATTGGGGAGGTATATTGTACATCATTGCACTTTTCATCCTTATTTCTCCAGATATTGAAAGTCGGGCACACTTCAGGGTCAGAACAAATAATCTTATGATGCAGATGATCAATATTAGGGCAGAAAAGGACATGTTTATTTACAACAGATCTATCCTCCAAGGGGACCAAACACACCCAGCAATTTCTCTGAAATGTGTAATTAGAACTGCCCTGCCTACCTAATCAGTGACTTTGCAAAGTGTAATTCAAGCCATTTTGACTGCCAACTCCAGACAGGAGAGAGCTCACTCTCACAGGTTAAGGTCTCCACCACCCCACTTGCTTGCTTGCTCTCTCTCTCTCTCTCTCTCTCTCTCTCTCTGCGCCCTAGTCTCCCTCTCCCCCTCAGTCTCTCTCTTCTCTCCCCCCTCCCCACCCCACCGCCAATCTCTCCCGACTTTTTTTTATCTCCCACAGAAGGTGGTAAAAACAGAGAGACAGACTATTATCTGAATGGTGACAGATTAGGAAAAGGGAAGGTGCAACGAGACCTGGGTGTCATGGTACATCAGTTATTGAAGGTTAGCATGCAGGTACAGCAGGCGGTTAAGAAAGCAAATGGCATGTTGGCCTTCATAGCGAGGGGATTTGAATACAGGGGCAGGGAGGTGTTGCTACAGTTGTACAGGGCCTTGGTGAGGCCACACGTGGAGTATTGTGTACAGTTTTGGTCTCCTAACTTGAGGAAGGACATTCTTGCTATTGAGGGAGTGCAGCGAAGATTCACCAGACTGATTCCCGGGATGGCGGGACTGACCTATCAAGAAAGACTGGATCAACTGGGCTTGTATTCACTGGAGTTCAGAAGAATGAGAGGGGACCTCATAGAAACGTTTAAAATTCTGACGGGTTTAGACAGGTTAGATGCAGGAAGAATGTTCCCAATGTTGGGGAAGTCCAGAACCAGGGGTCACAGTCTGAGGATAAGGGGTAAGCCATTTAGGACCGAGATGAGGAGAAACTTCTTCACCCAGAGAGTGGTGAACCTGTGGAATTCTCTACCACAGAAAGTTGTTGAGGCCAATTCACTAAATATATTCAAAAGGGAGTTAGATGAAGTCCTTACTACTCGGGGGATCAAGGGTTATGGCGAGAAAGCAGGAAGGGGGTACTGAAGTTTCATGTTCAGCCATGAACTCATTGAATGGCGGTGCAGGCTAGAAGGGCTGAATGGCCTGCTCCTGCACCTATTTTCTATGTTTCTATATGTTTCTAAGGCCACCAAAATGTTTGTGTAGATAATCACAGCAATATTTTAGGCAAACATCCTGGAGATAATCCAAAAGCCCCAGAAGCAGCTCCAGCTCCAGGCTTGAGCAGCAGTGAGCTCCATGCTGTCAGTAGTTTGGCTCCACTTCTGGCTTTCTCATAATGTCACACTGCGCATGCGCAACCGAATCGAGCGCGCATGCGCAAAAAGGGGGTGAAGTCCAAGGCACGCATGCGCAGAAGTCACAAAAAAATTGTTGCAAATAATTATTCTGGCAAGATAATACAGAAGGAAGCGGTGACCAATACAAGGAGGTATTAAAAGGAAGTAGAGAGAGTGTGTTCAGAAAGACCAAGAGGTTTTGAAAGAAGTCAGTCAATAAAAAGGGAACAGCAAAGGGTTTTATATAAGCATTTATCAGCAAAAGGACAATTAAAGAAGGGTTGGGGTCATTTAGAGATGGGGGTGGCAATCTTGCACTTTAGAGTGAGAGATTGACAGATATTCAAGAAATATTTTGCATCAGTTTTTAAATAGGAGGAAAGTGAAAATTTTAAGAGAGTATCTTAGAAGGACACAAACGATCCAGTGCTGGAGAAAAATATTAAAAAGTTAATGGGATTAAAATGAGAAAAGAATACCGAAGGAAACTGAAGAGGTGACAATGGAGAAATGAACCTTAATTTTCCAAAAATCTTTGGAAACAAGAATTGTGACAAAGGACTGGAGGTTGGTAAACATTGCACCCTTTTTCAAGGATAGCTCCTTCCATCCTCTACCCCCTAAACTTGAAATCTCAACCACCCATAATCCCATCCTGCTCACTCATTACCTCTGTCCTCATTGACTATTTGCCTCCCAATGCATTCAATTTAAAATAGTCATCCTCAAATCCTTCCATGATTTCCCCCAGCCCAGCCCGTCTCTGTAACCTCCTCCACTCCATCCCATCCCAAACTCATCGGTCCTCCAACTTTGAAGTTTTGTACATCCCTCTATTTTTTTTTAAAAACAGACCCTTCGGCTATCTCAGCCCTACTCTCTGGAGGTCTCTCTATAAACCCACCTCTCCACTGCTCACTCGCCACCTTTAAAAAACCTTCACAATATCCATCTTTCTGACCAAGGTTTCAGTCATCTCTCTATGGTTGGTTGTGCATCCAAGCAAACAAACATTTATTTCTCCCTGCTTCCTTCCCCCACCTCAAAGTAATTTGCTCTAAAAGCATTGCATGATACAGCATGGAAAGGATGCTATTTGACCCATCATACTTGTGCCAGCTCTTTGGAAGAGCTATCCACCTAATTTCACTCCCCTGCTCTTTCCACACAGTCCTGTATTTTTTTCCCCCTTCAAATATTTGTCCAATTGTCTTTTGAATGTTACTATTGAATCTGCTTCCACCACACTTTCAGGCAGTGCATTCCAGATCACAACAATTCGTGTAAAAAAAACAATGTTTGCACATGTCACCGCTGGTTCATTTGCCAATCACCTTAAATCTGTGTCCTCTGGTTACTGGCCTTTCAGCCAGCAAACTCCTTATTTACTCTGAATAATTCATGAGTTTGAACACCTCTATCAAATTTCCATGTAATCTTCTCTGCTAAGGAGAACCCCAGCTTCTTCAGTCTCTCATCCCTAGTACCATTCCAGTAAATCTCCTGTGCCCTCTCCAAAGCCTTGAAATCTTCCTAAAATGTAGTGCCAGAATTAAACACAATACTCCAGCTGAGGCCTAACCAGTATTTTATAACGGTTTAACATAACTTCCTTGCTTTTGTACTCTACCCTACATTAAAACAGTGACTACACCTACATTACAACAGTGACTACACTCCAAAAGTACTTAATTGGCTGTAAAGCGCTTGGAGATGTCTGGTGGTTGTGAAAAGCGCGATATAAAATCCAAGTCTTTCTTTATGTCTCTATTAATGAAGCTTTCTTAACAGCCTTCTCAACTTGTCCTGCTACAAATCAAACATTTTTGTACATACATCCCAGGTTGCTATGTTCCTGAACCCCCTTTAAAATTGTGCCATTTAGTTCATGTTGCCTTTTCTGATCGAAATTTATCACTTTACAATTCTTTGCATCAAATTTGATCTGCCATGTGTATACTTCCCTCCAGTCTGAAAAACTCTGTCCCTTAGCCAATTTTGTATCACGCTGCCGCTGCCACGGCCCTTAACCCATGGGCTTTAATTTTGCCAACAAGTCTATTATGTGGTACTTTGTCAAATGCCTTTTGAAAGCCCATATACACATCAACCGCGTTATCCTCATCAACCGCGTTATCCTCATCAACCCTCTCCGTTATTTCAAAGAACTTGATCAAGTTAGTCAAACACGATTTGGATTTAACAAATCCGTGTTGGTTTTCATTTATTAGCCCATACTTTTTCAAATGCCAATGAATTCTGTCCCGGATTATCTCAAAGTTTCCCACCAAAAATCAGCAAAGTGGAAAATTGGCCCCCTAGAATGCATTCCAACAGGCAAGGTGACTTTTCTACTTTGAGGACTGCCAACCTTTTTAGTACCTTCATTTTATTTGTTCATCCTATCCAATATTGCTACTACAGTATGACGTCCGAAATCCGGAAACATCCGGACCGAGGTCGTTCCAGATTCCATGTATTTCGGAACATTTTTGCCTGGACCGAGGTAACCGGGGGCAGAGTGGGTCGGGCCACCGAGGAGGTAAGGGGGTGAGGTTGGGCCAGGGCGAGGTCGGGCCGCTGAGGGCTGGGGCGAAGTCAGACTGCCAAAGTAAGGGGGCGAGGGCGAGCCAGGGAGAGGTCAGGCCGCCGAGGTGGGGGGAGTCCAGATTTCAGAACATTTTCCGGTTTCCAGCCAACCCGTGGCGGGGTCGGCCTGGTGTCCGGAACATTCCGAATTTTGGAATCCAGATTTTAGACACTCAACTTGTACCTCCTCCTTTACTGCTACATTGGAGAAAAGGATGCTGCCAGTGAGGACTGATGCAAAATACTCATTTAGTACCTCAGCCATGGCCCCTACCTGCACAAGAATATCTCCTTTTTGGCGCTTAATCATTCCCACTTTTCCTTTGACCAACTTTTTGCTTCATTGTTGTCGATTAGTATAGTGGACAAATAAGTGGCAGATGCAGTTGAATCCCAAGAAATATGTGCAGTAATGCATTGAGAAAATAGAATTTTACCCTAAAACAGCAAGACTCTTAACAGAATGTAGAATCCAAAAAGGTCCAGGGCTGCAGAGACACTGATCTTTGACAGTGAGAGTACATCTAGTAAAGTCCATTAAATAGACATGAGATCCTGGATTTTATACATAGGAGCTTTCTTTACCTCCAGCTCCAAATCATTTACAGAAACTATAAACAGCAATGGCCACAGCAGATTCCTTCTGCATTCTGCTCATAAAATACCCCTCGCCACATCTCTATTCACAACTATCCTTTGCTTTTGCTAGCTGAGCCCATTTTCAATCTAACTCAGAAGCTTGCCTATTTTTCTATGGCTTTCTATCTTGTTGATGAATGTTGCATTGGACAATAGTGAAAGCCATATTGAAATCACATCCACAGAATTTCCCTCTTCAATAAGACCAAGCACTAACTCAAAGAACCTCAGTAAAGTTGCACAGCAAAACCCACTTAACCTAAAACATTGCTGACTCCTCATACAAAGGGACATAACCTTAAAATCATAACTAGGCCATTCAGGTGATAAATTAGGAAACATTTATTCATAAAGGATGGAACTTTCACCCACAAAAGGCAGTTGATGCTACTTCAATAAATAATTTTATTTGAAATTGATAGAATTTTGCTAGTCAAGGGTATTAAGGGACATGGAGCTAAGACAGGTGGATGGAATTAGGATACAGATCATGAACGCATTGAATGGCCGACTCCTGTTCTTACGTTCCATACCATACCTATCTAAGCATTTAATTATCCTTTCAGTGCTCCTTCAGAATCTGTTAGAGCATGGAAAAGTGAAATTAAGAATCTGTTCATTTTAAATATTTGCCAGTTCTGACAAAGGGTCATCGACCCAAAACGTTAACTCTGTTTTTCTCTCCACAAATGCTGCCTGACCCACTGAGATTTCCAGCATTTTCTGTTTTTATTTCAGATTCCAGCATCCGTAGTATTTTGCTTTTGTATTTAATTATCTCCCCTTTCAGGTTGTCTTCCAATACCACAACAGACATTAAACTCACTGGCTTGTAGTTTCCAAAGTCGTCTCCATGACCATTTTGAAAGATGGGGGTTCTGTTAGCTATTTTCCAATCCTCAGTCTTTATACACATTTCTAATGATAAACGTCCATCCAGGCCTGCTGCCTTACTTTCCGCAGTTACTGACTGACCACCTTATCCAACATTTCTATTTCCATTAATTCGTCCTCTGGCCCATTCTTGTGAAAATCCAGCTTCTGTGATAGGGAGCCTGCCCATTGTAATGTATTTGCTTCATGGGTTCTTTGCTTAAGAATTCATAGCAACACATTACTATTAAGAATCGTGGATGACCTAGACCCAACTGACTGGGGTTTTATACTGAGTCCTGTGAACATCAAGTGACTGGCTAAGCCACTCTCAATGCTCTCCTTCGCAAACGCACACAATAATAATTGTTTCAGCATATAATGGAATCGCTGCTTCCAATTAATGATGCTGTATGTAGATTCTAAAAATCATTTAACAAATCAATCCTATACTTGGTTTAGAATGTACTCTGCTCTTCCTACAACCTCATCACTAATCTGTACTCATTTTCAGTATTTTAAACCTACTCTGATTTATACTAGCTTCCCTTATGCTATACTACTCTTGCTTAAAATCAGTATAGGCAAAATTGAAGACTTTGTAGGAAGAGCAGAGTATGCTCTTTGTGGAAATCCACACCAACTACTGTACCTGTACTAGTAATTCAATCATCCCCACACAACTTATTTAGTGCTCAGTTTACACCCTGCTTTTCATTTGCAACAACAATCCAATACATCACCATGCCAGCTAGGGAAATTCTACAATGTCTACCAATTGAAATTTGCCAGAAGACAGAACCCCTCCCCCTCCCCCTCTGAAATGTCTTAAATAATCAATATTGGAATTGATGTCACCAGGCAACAAAAGACAGCTGAAACACATTTCAAAACAATTACAAATCAAAAATGCATGAGAAATCTTCTTTATATTGCATACAGTTAGTCCAGCAAGAAAGGTTTCCCAGTAACAATTTAAGATGTATGAAGACAGACATGATGGATCAAACCAACTACAGGAAGGAAAACCAGGAAACCAAATTAAAAGGAAGTAATTAATGAATTTGAGAGACGGGGCATCAAGAGTCTCTAAGGTTTTAATCAAAGATCTACCTGTTAGCCATTTCAGTAGCCAAGTGCCAGACTTCAAACAGAAACCCAATAACACTTCAAAAAACTGATTCAATGCTGAGATATTTTCAGCGATTTATTTTCATCCGTCCAAGTCAGTTTTGTATTGGCAAGATTCATCCAGGTTCAGAGAATACATTTTCCAGTGCTACCAAATTAAAATCAAACCCAGACAAGTTGCACCAACTAAACCTACAACCTAGGGTGTGTCACCTAGCAGTTGCGCAAATTAAACTCAGAACCATTTTCTCTAACACTACAGAACCTTGTATAATTTTATTAAAATTCTCCTTTCTCTTTTCTGACTGAGCAACACCTCCACATCCAGAAGGGAGGAGGTCTAGTCGCATTGATCAGAGATAATCTGCCTGCTGTGGCAAGAGATATCAGCATATCAGCAGCAGTTGAAGCTGTTTGGATTCAATTAGTCCAAACCAATGGACTAAACTGAATACTGGGATACGGCTACACAGATACTGAGCAGCAAATTGTTTTGTTTTGTAGTTGTTTAATGCCTCATCACATCTCACAAAACTTGCCTCAGGTACACAAGTCTCAGCCTAGATTATGTGCTCAAGTTCAACAATGGCGTTTGCACTCAGAACCAGACGACTCAGGAAAGAGGGAAGGAGAGCGCGAGGAAGGAACTTGCATTTATATATCTCCTTTCATGACCACAGGATGTCCCAATGTACTTCACAGCCAATTAAGTACTTTTATTTGAACTGTAGTCACTGTTGGAAAATCTCAGCAGCCAATTTGTACACAACAAGGTCCCACAAATAGCAATGAAAGAAAGACTTGCATTCATATAGCACCTTTCACGACCACCAGATGTCTCAAAGCATTTTACAGCCAATTAAGTACTTTTGGAGTGTAGTCACTGTTGTAATGTAGGAAACGTGGCAGCCAATTTGCACAAAAGCAAGCTCCCACAAAAAATATTGGCCACGACATCAGGGATAACTCCCCTGCTCTTCTTCGAAATAGTGCCATGGGATCTTTTACATCTACTCGAGAGCAATCGGGGCCTCGGTTTAACGTCTCATCTGAAAGACAATGAGGGATAAATATTGGACAGGACACCTAAAAAACTCTCCTACTCTTATTACTGCCATGGGATCTTTTACATTCACCTCGGAGGACAGGGCCACAATTTGACGTTGCATCCTCTGACAATATAGTGCAAAGGGAATGCTGTACTTAGTATCAGTTTAGATTTTCTTTTCAAATCTCTGGAGGGGGATTGAACAGTCAACCTTCTGACTCAGAGGCAAGGTTGACAGTTACCTTGTCTAAATGGCTATTATGCATTATAATGATCTCAACAGTGAATGCTGGCAGACTATTCAACTTAAATGGGGGGGTGGGGGGGAATCCCAATCTCTGCCCTTACCTTATTGAGCCACTCACCAACACAAACTGTTCCAGCAGGAGTCACTGCTAGTGATCAGGAATGGGAACCCTATCGGATTTATCTCCTTCCTAGCCCAGGGGTACCGAGGTCAAGTGTAGCCCTAGCTAACTCAGCACCCACCAACAATTGAGCCTGGGATTTTCCTAGTATCTATGGTGCAGCTACTCACTGTATAAATTTGCTGCACTATCAGGAACCTCTTATGTACATTCTTTAATCCAAAAGCTATACGCAACATTTTCCATCAGTGCAACATACTTTTAATGTCACATCAAAGCAGGATTAACAGTTATAACTGCCACAGTTCCATTATATTTGCCAGTGTGGAGAAGAGTTGACAGAAAAAAGGTCAGTTATTTCCGAACAAACATTTTCCAGAATTGAAGACCAGTGAGCAGACCTCCACACATGCACTTACGTCAGCATGTGCAGACCTCTGCTTTTCTGCCTATTACAGGTTGGTGTAGGTTGCAGTAAAATTCCTCATCAACTCACCGCTTCAAGAATACTACCACTATCATGCAATTTCCAGCAATACAGCCATCACTGGGCGCAGGGGAGAGGAAGGGAGGCGGAAAATGTCGCCTTCAGCCAATATAGCCGAGGAAAAAAAATAACCATGCAATGAATTCAAAACCGGTGAGAAAGGCACAGTTGGGGATTTATCATCAACTGCGCTTAAGAACATAAGAATTAGGAACAGGAGTAGGCCATCTAGCCCCTCGAGCCTGCTCCGCCATTCAATAAGATTATGGCTGATCTGGCCGTACACTCAGCTCCACTTACCCGCCCTCTCCCCGTAACCCTTAATTCCCTTATTGGTTAAAAATCTATTTATCTTTGACTTGAAAACATTCAATGAGCTAGCCTCAACTGCTTCCTTGGGCAGAGAATTCCACAGATTCACAACCCTCTGGGAGAAGAAATTCCTTCTCAACTCGGTTTTAAATTGGCTCCTCCGTATTTTGAGGCTGTGCCCCCTAGTTCTAGTCTCCCCGACCAGTGGAAACAACCTCGCTGCCTCTATCTTGTCTATCCCTTTCATGATTTTAAATTTTTCTATAAGATCACCCCTCATCCTTCTGAACTCCAAGGAGTAAAGACCCAGTCTACTCAATCTATCATCATAAGTTAACCCCCTCATTTCTGGAATCAGCCTAGTGAATCGTCTCTGTACCCCTTCCAAAGCTAGTATATCCTTCCTTAAGTAAGGTGACCAAAACTGCACGCAGTAAACCAGGTGCGGCCTTACCAATACCTTATACAGTTGCAGCAAGACCTCCCTGCTTTTTGTACTCCATCCCTCTCGCAATGAAGGCCAACATTCCATTCGCCTTCCTGATTACCTGCTGCACCTGCAAACTAACCTTTTGGGATTTCATGCACAAGGACCCCCAGGTCCCTCTGCACCACAGCATGTTGTCATTTCTCCCCATTCAAATAATATTCCCATTTACTGTTTTTTTTTTCCCCAAAGTGGATGACCTCACACTTTCCGACATTGTATTCCATCTGCCAAACCTTAGCCCATTCGCTTAACCTATCTAAATCTCTTTGCAGCCTCTCTGTGTCCTCTACACAACCCGCTTTCCCACTAATCTTTGTGTCATCTGCAAATTTTGTTGCACTACACTCTGTGCCCTCTTCCAGGTCATCTATGTATATTGTAAACAGTTGTGGTCCCAGCACTGATCCCTGTGGCACACCACTAACCACTGATTTTCAACCAGAAAAGGACCCATTTATCCCGACTCTCTGCTTTCTGTTCGCCAGCCAATTCTCTATCCATGCTAATACATTTCCTCCGACGCCACGTACCTCTATCTTCTGCAGTAACCTTTTGTGTGGCACCTTATCGAATGCCTTTTGGAAATCTAAATACACCACATCCATCGGTACACCTCTATCCACCATGCTCGTTATATCCTCAAAGAATTCCAGTAAGTTAGTTAAACATGATTTCCCCTTCATGAATCCATGCTGCGTCTGCTCGATTGCACTATTCCTATCTAGATGTCCCGCTATTTCTTCCTTAATGATAGTTTCAAGCATTTTCCCCACTACAGATGTTAAACTAACCGGCCTATAGTTACCTGCCTTTTGCCTGCCCCCTTTTTTTTTTTTAAAACAGAGGCGTTACATTAGCTGCTTTCCAATCCGCTGGCACCTCCCCAGAGTCCAGAGAATTTTGGTAGATTATAACGAATGCATCTGCTATAACTTCCGCCACCTCTTTTAATACCCTGGGATGCATTTCATCAGGACTTGTCAACCTTCTGTCCCATTAGCCTGTCCAGCACTACCCCCCCCCTAGTGATAGCGATTGTCTCAAGGCCCTCCCTTCCCACATTCCTGTGGCCTGCAAATTTTGGCATGGTTTTTGTGTCTTCCACTGTGAAGACGGAAGCAAAATAATTGTTTACGGTCTCAGCCATTTCCACATTTCCCATTATTAAATCTCCCTTTTCATCTTCTAAGGGACCAACATTTACTTTAGTCACTCTTTTCCGTTTTATATATCTGTAAAAGCTTTTACTATCTGTTTTTACGTTTTGCGCAAGTTTACCTTCGTAATCTATCTTCCCCTTCTTTATTGCTTTTTTAGTCATTCTTTGCTGTTGCTTAAAATTTTCCCAATCCCTAGTCTAACCTTGGCCACCCTGGAATTAAGGGTTACGGGGAGAGGGCGGGTAAGTGGAGCTGAGTCCACGACCAGATCAGCCATGATCTTATTGAATGGCGGAGCAGGCTCGAGGGGCTAGATGGCCTACTCCTGTGCCTAATTCTTATGTTCTTATGTTCACCTTATACGCATTGGTCTTTGATTTGATACGTTCCTTTATTTCCTTGGTTATCCACGGCTGGTTATCCCTTCTCTTGCCGCCCTTCTTTTTCACTGGAATATATTTTTGTTGCGCACTATGAAAGAGCTCCTTAAAAGTCCTCCACTGTTCCTCAATTGTGCCACTGTTTAGTCCTTGTTTCCAGACTACTTTATCCAACTCTGCCCTCATACCACTGTAGTCCCCTTTGTTTAAGCATAGTACACTCATTTCTGAAACAACTTCCTCATCCTTAATCTGTATTACAAATTCAACCATATTGTGATCACTCATTCCGAGAGGATCTTTTACGAGGAGATCGTTTATTTTTCCTGTCTCATTACACAGGACCAGATCTACGATGGCTTGCTCCCTTATAGGTTCTGTTACATACTGTTCTAAGAAACAATCCCGTATGCATTCTATGAATTCCTCCTCCAGGCTACCCCGTGTGATTTGATTTGACCAATCGATATGTAGGTTAAAATCCCCCATGACTACTGCCGTTCCTTTTTCACATGCCTCCATTATTCCCTTGATTACTGTCCGCCCCACCGTGAAGTTATTATTTGGGGGCCTATAAACTATGCCGACCAGTGACTTTTTCCCCTTACTATCTCTAATCTCCACCCACAATGATTCAACATTTTGTTCATTGGAGCCAATATCATCCCTCACAACTGCCCTGATATCATCCTTTATTAACAGAGCTACCCCACCTCCTTTCCCTTCTTGCCTATCTTTCTGAATCGTCAGTTAACCCTGTATGTTTAATTCCCAGTCTTGGCCACCCTGCAACCATGTTTCTGTAATGGCCACCAAATCATACCCATTTGTAATGATTTGTGCCGTCAACTTATTTACTTTATTTCGAATGCTGCGTGCATTTAGGTAGAGTGTTTTCATCCTAGTTTTTAAACCATGATTTTTAGTTTTGACCCTTCCTGCAGCCCTTTTATATTCAGTGGCCCTTTTTGTTTCTTGCCTTTGGTTTCTCTGCCCTCCACTTTTACTCATCTCTTTTCTGTCTTTTGTTTTTGTCTCCTTTTTGTTTCCCTCTGTCTCCCTGTATTGGTTCCCATCCCCCTGCCATATTAGTTTAACTCCTCCCCAACAGCACTAGCAAACACTCCCCCTAGGACATTGGTTCCAGTCCTGCCTAAGTGCAGACCGTCCAGTTTGTACTGCTCCCACCTCCCCCAGAACCTGTTCCAATGCCCCACGAATTTGAATCCCTCTCTGCTGCACCACTGCTCAAGCCATGTATTCATCTGTGCTATCCTGCGATTCCTACTCTGACTAGCACGTGGCACTGGTAGCAATCCCGAGATTGAGGGAGTGCAGCAAAGGTTCACCAGACTGATTCCCGGGATGGCGGGACTGACCTATCAAGAAAGACTGGATCAACTGGGCTAATATTCACTGGAGTTCAGAAGAATGAGAGGGGACCTCATAGAAACATTTAAAATTCTGACGGGGTTAGACAGGTTAGATGCAGGAAGAATGTTCCCAATGTTGGGGAAGTCCAGAACCAGAGGTCACAGTCTAAGGATAAGGGGTAAGCCATTTAGGACCGAGATGCGGAGGAACTTCTTCACCCAGAGAGTGGTGAACCTGTGGAATTCTCTACCACAGAAAGTTGTTGAGGCCAATTCACTAAATATATTCAAAAAGGAGTAAGATGAGGTCCTTACTACTAGGGGGATCAAGGGGTATGGCGAGAAAGCAGGAATGGGGTACTGAAGTTGAATGTTCAGCTATGAACTCATTGAATGGCGGTGCAGGCTAGAAGGGCCGAATGGCCTACTCCTGCACCTATTTTCTATGTTACTATGTTTCTATGTTTCTATTACTACTTTTGAAGTCCTACTTTTTAATTTAGCTCCTAGCTCCTTAAATTCGTCTCGTAGGACCTCATCCCTTTTTTTACCTATGTCATTGGTACCAATGTGCACCACGACAACTGGCTGTTCTCCCTCCCTTTTTAGAATGTCCTGCACTCGCTCGGAGACATCCTTGACCCTTGCACCAGGGAGGCAACATACCATCCTGGAGTCTCGGTTGCGGCCGCAGAAACGCCGATCTATTCCCCTTATGATTGAATCCCCTATCACTATCACTCTCCCACTCTTTTTCCTGCCCTCCTGTGCAACAGAGCCAGCCACGGTGCCATGAACTTGGCTGCTGCTGCCCTCCCCTGATGAGTCATCCTCCTCAACAGCAGTCAAAGCAGTGTATCGGTTTTGCAGGGGGATGACCAGATGGGACCCCTGCACTACCTTCTTTGTACTACTCTTCCTGCTGGTCTTCCATTCCCTAGCTGGCTGTGGATCCTTCTCATGCGGTAAGACCAACTCACTACACGTGCCATATATGTCATTCTCAGCATCGTGGATGCTCCAGAGTGAATCCACCCTCGGCTCCAATTCCGCAACGTGGTCCATCAGGAGATGGAGGCGGATACACTTCTCACACACATAGTCGTCAGGGACACCGGAAGTGTCCCTGAGTTCCCACATGGTACAGGAGGAGCATAACACGTGACCGAACTCTCCTGCCATGCCTTAACCCTTAGATACCCTTAAATTGGTAACAACAATGTTACAGTTTACTTACTGATATAAAAAATAAAAAGAAAAGCTACTCACCAATCACCAGCCAAATCACTTGATATTTTAAGCAATGGATTTCAAGTGTTCGGGTAAATGTTTTTCAAGATCACTCAATCTCAGAATCTTTTTTGACTACATATTTATTTTCCTCTTCTAACCAGCATTTCTATGAATAGTGAATGTAATCAGCTTCACACTGTTTTATAGATTAAAAAAAAGTGTTGGTTCTTTCTGCAGCTTCTTCGCTTTCAATCAAAAGGATTCTATGTTTCTATTATATTCAAAAGGAGTTAGATGAGGTCCTTACTACTAGGGGGATCAAGGGGTATGGCGAGAAAGCAGGAATGGGGTACTGAAGTTGAATGTTCAGCCATGAACTCATTGAATGGCGGTGCAGGCTAGAAGGGCCGAATGGCCTACTCCTGCACCTATTTTCTATGTTTCTATGTTTCTATGATTGAAATTCTAGTTGACTTCCTCCAGGTCAACTGGTCAATAATTACTAAGCCGCAATTGAGGACTTTCCACAGCACTCAACAAGCAAGGGTCCATAACTATAAAAAGGATTACATTAAGTCCATAAATGTTATGTAATTACCAAATCATTTGCACAGTAAAAAAAATTTTGGTGGCCCATTAACTCATATTACTGTAATACAAAATGAATCAATACTCCAATTGTACAAGAACAATTTGATAGTTGCTCAATTTCTACTAAATTAGGTCACGAGAGTCAGTCACATTTTTTTTTAAAAAGGCCTCTCTCCCTTTAATAAAAAGGGAGTTTTACAAACCGCACAGATTCAGCATCACAATTACTCCCATCCCCAAAGCTCCAGTTGTGCCATTTTATACACGAATGGCATTTTAGGGTAGGAACCTTTCTCATCTCTACATATACACATGATACAAGCATTTACTACCTCTAAATTACTGGAATCACATCAAAGTTCTTTTTACTGCTGGTCATGTCAAATTGAGATTTTGCCATTCATTTGGAGTCTGTCGGTAGGTTTTTGAAGGCAAGAGCACAATTTTTAAAAACTTGTCCCAGGACTGAGGCTTCTACAAGACAATGTATAATGAGCATTCAGCCGTTAACAATACAGTACTCGTCATACAAGACCAATTCCACACTACCATACCCTATGGACCCATGACTTGAGGCATCCACGGCAAAATACAATTTAAAAACACTGCTTATGTGCTGCTCTGTTCTCAGCTAGCAGGGTGAATTCTATGTTTGCAAGTGCCACTATGTGGGTTAGCCTCAGCCAAAATGCATTGAGAGACAAATCAGCAAGGCATCGTGCACTATTCTAGATGGACGCATAGAATGATTACTGCCTCAAATTTTATGGCATGATAGACTTGCTTTGGACCTTGTCACCCAAACAAAAGGGAGAATGTCAGTGGCCCTGAATTTGCGGTTGGAGGCTTCCTGCAGGGAAATGCCTCCGATCCGCAAATAAAATGCCCACGTATCTGGTGGTCCCGGAGGTAGGGAGATACCCGGTCTCGAGCCTCTCCGGGTACGCACGCGTGGAGGCCAACGTATCTCAGGAAGTGCAGATGGTTCGGCAGTGCCCCCGGGATCAAGTGGGCCGGCCCAACGACTGAAAGAGAATCCCCAACTCCCCACCCGTGGATGCCCTTTTGCCGGAGATGTGTACACGTCCGTAGGGGCCGCAAATTACGGGGCAGTATCTTTCCCAGAGGTTCAACAGTCAGGGGCCAAAGATGCTAGATTTTATAATTATATGGAAAACAAAAACATGCACATCCTGCTAAAAGCATGTTCCAGTTACCTTTTCCAGTTTCTCCTCTTGCAAACGCTGGCTGTGGTGTACCACCAGACTTCCCATTCTTCATCTGCCTGGAGCATGTTAGCAAGCCATTTACCCATACAAGGAGTAAGGAACATAAGAACAAATTTTCATCTTGACTTCACTCATATGGGCACCTTTCAGCAAATCCCAAGGCACTTTTGCACTAGCACGTTTAGTTTAGACCGTGGGTGAACAGTGCCATATGCAATCTGTGGTGCTGCGTAGCCTTAGTTCCTCATTGGTGGACTCTTTTAGCTGCAAATGAGATAGCAGCAGAGAAAGCAGACTGTTCCGAACCACTAAATTCACAAAATCCAGACAGGTGAACTGAGCAGAATCTGAAGTACATTAGCAAATACAGAATAAATCGCTTAGACTTCATGGGGCCATTGCCCCAGCTTCAAGTATACTGAACCCAAAGCACAACAAATGTAACCGTCCTGCATAAGTATCATATCCAATCATTATCAATAAAAATGAAATATGCTTAGTTCCCATCTCTAGGTTTTGGAATACAATAAAAACATATGAATAATCAGTCACAGAATTCAGTGTCACCGGCCTGGATTTCACAATGCTGCCCTTGATGGATCCAGTAATCAGTAACGTTCCTGCTGAACACATGCCGTGTTTCTTAATTAGAAACAAGGTCATCCACACAGATAAACAAGATTCCCTTATGTCCATGTGCTGTAACTAGTACAGCCAGTATAAATTTGGATCAGATTCCTGGAGGCAAGTTACACTTGCCTTTTGCAAACCAAGACTCAAAAATAAGGCTGCAGTCAGATAAAAACTGTACTTGCAAAGTAACAAGTGCACTTAACTGTCTTATACACAAGTTTTGGGACAATACACAAAGAACAAAAGCAAACACCTGCACAAATATCCTCCAAAGCAAAATGTAGTGAGTACATGTTGATATGGGAATGTATTCACTGACAAATTACAGCAGTTGAATCCTCTGGCACAGTTGCTAAATGTACATCTCTCTCAGTCATGGAGCAATATTAATTTCAGTCCCTGCAAGAAATCCACCACAAGTTTTGACAGTTGCACAATCTACTAATCTTGATGTAAAAAATAAATAGCTCAGAATAGGGCAGGACAGTGCGAACAGCAACTTAGAAACAGAGACAAATATGCAAGGTCTTTATTGCTGTCAGTGAGGTGGTGGCCGTGTAACTCAACTGTGAGAGGGGGTAAAGAATGGGCGAAAATGTACATCTCCCAAGTGGATACAAATATTTTGTTACGAGCTGGGATCTTTGTCTGAAGTGTGTAATTATATATAATTAACTCTCTACCACAGGGGAGTAGTTGAGGCAAATAGTATAGGTGCATTTAAGGGGAAGCTAGTGTTAGAAATCCTGGATGCCTAAAAATGTATAAAACTGTTACGAATGCTGTGTTTAAATCGTCGTTTTGAACTGCAGACGGAAAGTCTATTCGAATCAGAGAAATGGATGGTATAGTTCTTTGTACTACATACAATCTCCCTGTTGCTAAGTGATTATCTGCTGTTTTTAAGTTAAGGCTTGAATATGTTTATGTACAATGCGAAGGATAGGGTTTAAAGTTACCTTAACAAAATTGCTGCCGAAGAGAATGAATTGAAGTTGTCGGTGTTAACGTAAACATGTTGCTACATTGTAAAAGAGCAGTTTTCTGGTTTGGCTTTATGGGATCAAAGGAAACGAGAGGGACGAGAGAGATTTCCACAGGAAGAAACCCTGGCTTAGTGTAAACAGAGTGACATGTGGCCAAAATCGTAAGACACCTTTAAGGCGGGTTCTTGAAACGAGAATGTGTTCGGTCGGGGCCCTGCCGAGGACGTGTTCAGCCAGGCCGGTGAGGAGGCCCCGAAATAAGGGCAGCAGTGGCGAGACCCCGAGGTGAGGGCAGCGTCGGTAGGGTGAGGCCAGGCAGTGACGGGCACCCCCCCCCCCCCCCCCCCGAGGTCGCAGCGTCCGGATTCCGGACGACCCTGCCACCGATCGTCCGAGTCCAGATCATTCCAGAACTCCAGATTTTCAACGCTGCACCTGTATAACTAATGTGTTATATTCTGTCTTAAACTCTGATTAAACACAACTTGTCCACCAGATTGGCTTACAGTCGATCCTGATTAAGGCTATCTCTATTCACTTTAATAAACTGGCATATTTCAAAAACACTAGATAAGCATGAGGGAGAAGAAAATAGGGTTATGCTGAGATTTAGATGAGGAAGGATGGGAGGAGGCGCGAGAGCAACATAAATACCGGCATGGAATGGTCGGGCCAAATCGGTAGCTTCTGTGTTGTATATTCTGTATAACCATCAATGCCCATCATTCACTGACTTAATAGTTTTTTTTAAACGATTAATTTTATAGTCCATTTTACAGTTTGAATTATGACCATACGAATGTCTCAAGAAAACCATTTACAATCGGCTTCAGCAAATTCAAAACAAAAAAAGTCAAGTTGATCAGAATCAGTCCTTCACGGTCAAATAGCCTGCCAACAAAAATAGTTCATAGTTGAAGAATGGCCACTTTGCAAAGTAGTTGCTTGTGCACCTCGTCATATTCATGCCATCCGAGGGTCCTTTTCTATTGAGGGAGGAATGTCTTGATCCTGAGATCTGTTATTTTGGCAGACTGCACAGGTTGAAGTGGCTTCTAAAGGGCCAGAGTGCCCGGCAGATCTCAGTAAAATCGGGGGGGGGGGGGAGGGGGGGGCATTAAAGTCCTGCAGACCTCTGTCTGGGACCCCCCCCCCTCCCTCCATGTCTCACAGTTGTTAATGTTTGAAGTGCTGGGGGTGAGTAAGAGGGTTGTTAGAAGTTGTACAGGTGGTGTAAGGTTGCCAACTCTGGTTGAAGGCATTCCTGGAGGTTTGATCACGTGATGGTCAGACCAAGTGATATCAGTGCACATGATTCCTATAAAGTAAATCCAATAATATTTATAACAGTTAGGCCCCCTGCAATGTTCCTTTAATTTTTTTTTGGCGCCACATGGCCCCTTTAAGGCGAGGTGTGGGCCATTCAAAATACTACACTGAAAAGTCAGCTGCGCGGGTTCCCTGGAGTGTGGCCATGCAGCTTCAAGGGGACATTTGTCCCCTATAGTTAAGAATTTTTATTGTGGTTTTGCGCCAGCAGCTGCTGCGTGAGAAATTCCAAGAACCAGGAGGCCACATGAAAGCAGGTGAAGGGGGAAACCGAGAGCGGGGGGAAAGGGGAATCCAGTCTCGCCATCTCTCTCCTCTCCTCTGCTGGATAAATACATCTCCATTACACAAAAGCCATTTTTTCCCCACCCACTGCCACTTCGCACTTACTTAACTGTGTGCCTGGTGTTTTAAGTTGTAAATGGACCAAGTGCACTGAAGGCTGTCTGTAGTTCATAATTTACACATGTCCATGGTTTCAAAGATGTAATTTATATCTATTACAATTCAAGTTATTTGGAACTGTCAGCAAGTGTCTTTTTTTTTTTGCAGGTGTTACTACAAAAATTCTCAGTACAATCGAGTTCATTATCCATTGCAGCAGAGAAACCATTCTATCCCTGGGATAGAGCCGTGCAAGCACTCAATCCCAGAGATAGAGTGCTTTCTTTGTCATTATACATGTTGGGTAAAGAGCTCCCCATTCCACAAAAGCCATTCACAAAACCTGCTGCTGCCTCATACAGACCAGCATTCACTGACCTCTTGGGGGCAGAAAGGAAGCAAATTGCAAGGGGAAGCACCAATGATCCCAACTCAGTGAAAGGTCCAGATACAGCAGCCTTGCAACAGGCTGTGTCCAGTGTTTTAAGCTGCAAAAAAAAGGGCTTGGTGCATTGAAGAGTGCCTGCCCCTGGTTTCAAAGTGCCTCATACATTTTACCATGAAAGTTATTTGGATCTCTCAGTAAGTGCATTATTTTTTTTTTAAAAACAAGTGTGTTTATACAGGTTTCACCATACCATGAAATGCACAACATATTATGTAACAAGGTTAATAATCATGCTTGGATAGCCTTTTCTTAATGGGTTTAAACAGACTGCCTTTCTTAAAACTTGCCAGTCATGGTGGAGCTGTTTTAAGGCTGCCACGTCAAATTAGATCAGAGCAGAAATCTAGTCTTCTACCCAATCAGCTTCTTAATACAAGAAAAGGTACAGCAAACAAGCACATCCTGAGGTCAATTATGAGCCAATTGCTGTAACTGGGAAGTTAAAAAATACATTTATAAAAGGATGTAATTTGTTTATTGGTGGGTCCTCTAGCTGATAAGACATTAATATCCAGATTTCAAGCAACACTTACATTTGCTAAATTAAGCAATGTTCCACACATAGAAGCAAATTTAAGATCAGAGATTTCATGCAGAAACAAAAATTATACAAAATAGTTCTCTTTGAAAATACTGTTGTTTTTGCTAAAAATGGTAAACAACAAAAAAAAATTCTGCAGGAAAATGTCAGGGTTCTTCAAAACGCCAAACAGGTCTTTCTTTATGGATTCAAAATAGCAGAGATCTCGTGAGTGCATAATATGGTCATAATCCCTAAAGATCGGCACAAATACGAATAATTTCAATTGTGGCTTGTGCTCTGTAGAGTACTTCTTACGGTAATGTTACAAGAAATACCACTGGGATCAGGAGACAAGCCTAATTTATTGTTAACTACCACCAAGCATTTATTGTTAATTGCCGCAAAGTGAATAGAGATAGACACTATAAGCCACTGAAGCTAAGCAACACACGATTTAAATGATAATCATTAAATACTGTTCACAAATACTTTCAAAAGTAGGTACGTGATCCACTAAGCATACTTTTCCAACCTTTAGATTTTAAACTGGATGCATTAGTTAGAGACTAATCCCAATAGATTTCTGTACAGGGTTTTAACCTTTGCAGTGTTTGTTTATAGTCCTGTTTCTATATGCAATTCTCATCTGCTTTTACTTCCTAGTGCCACATTTTTGTCACACAATGTCAATTTTTCCTCCATTATAAATTCCTATATTCTTATTTACAATGAATTTTGCCGTGATTATGCAATCTGGCCGCTGGGTTCGCTACTGCAATATGAACATTACATTTGTCATAAGCTTCCTTTTTCGGTTTAATTTCAATCTTTCCATCTTCAGTCATCCAGGAGCTCTAGATTTGGATGCCCTTCAGTACCTGAATCATCATCTCTTTGAAGGCCTTCATTGTTCAATTACTGTTTTGCCTACCAATTCACCTGCTTTCAACTCACTGAAATTAGCCCTCCTCCAGTTAAGTATTTTTATGCTTGATTGTTCCTTATCCATATCTATTCGAAACCTGATAGTATTATGATCACTGTTTCCCAAATACTATCCCACTGAAACATGCTCCACTCCATTCCCCAGAACTTGATCCAGCACTGCTTCCTTCCTTGTTGGGCTGGAAACACACTGATCAAGAAAGTTACCTTGTACACATTTCAGGAATTCCTCCCCCTCTTTGCCCTTTTCACTGGTACTATCCCAGTCTATATTAGGACAACTGAAGTCCCCCATTATCACTTCTCTGCAGTTCTTGCATATTTCTGCAATTTGCTACACTATCTCCTTTCCCATTATTTGGTGACCTTTCACACCTAGTAGCACACATAGTTCTATTGTTCCTTAATTCCAACTAAATTGATTACCTTTGACCCTTCAACTATATCACCCTCTCCAGTGCTATAATAGTTTCTTTAATCAATACTGCCAAACCCCTCCTTTTCTTTATTTTTCCTGAATACACTGTAGCCAGGAATATTAAGTCCCCTTCTTTGAGTCAAGTCTCTATTATTGCCACTATATCATAGTCCTGTGTGGTGACTTGTACTTGCAGCTCAACAACCTTATTTAATCGTACTGCATGCATCCAAACCCATCATAGACAGCCTTGCATTTGCTCCCTGTCTGGTCCCTCTTATTTCTGAACTATTCTTTGTGCTATTAGTATCTCCCACATTAGTTTCTTACATTACAATAGTGTCACCACTTCAAAAAGTACTTCGTTGGCTGTAAAGCACTTTGGGATGTCCGGTGGGCGTGAAGGTTAGGGTGAAACAAGTGACAGCGAAGCAATAGGGAGGGGAGGATATCGGGGTTGGGTAGGAAGCTCAAAGGGGAAATGGCTGGGATAGCAATGGGAGTGATGCAGTTGTAGAAAGGAGAGGGGGAAGTGAGAAGGTAAAAAGATAGCGAAGGGAAGGGAAGCACATTTTCCCTGCAAACTTCCTCAAATGCAGTCTGCAGCCCTAAGTCAGGCCTTTCTCTGCAATGTCCCTCACCACCTTCTACTCAAAAAGGAGACAAAAAGAGAACATTAGAACTTGGAGAAGATACCAAAAAGAGAGAAGCAGAAAAGGGAGAGATATGCAAAGAGAAATTGCAATAGAGACAGCAGAATCAAGTAAGAATCAGGTATTCTTGCCATTAGCAAAGTGCCATTCAGGACAAGTGCCATTAAGTCAGTGTAAATCAGGTGCAGCACAGGCAAAAAATAGACTTGCATTTATAGATGTGTTTATTTGTACGAGCTGAATTGCAGCCGTTTCTCCGATTGGCTCGCCATTATCGCATGACCCGATTGCTGATTGGTCCCCTTGGAGGGGAAGCCACACCCTGAAGTTTCTCTGGAATGTGTAAATGGAACCGCCAAGCCTAACTTTGTACATTGTAACATGATCCATTTAGACTTCAGAAGCCAGAAAGGACACATCCCTTCCCTCCCCCAGCTGAAGTCCCTCTTTATATAGTTGTGTATAGTTATCAGAATCTGGAAGTAGATAAAAAAAAAGTAACCTTGGCCAAGATAAATTGCTCAGTGTAATTATTAGAAAGATATGGTATAATAAATAGTGTAGACGGGAGCATAAAATTACAAAGAGACATTGATAGAAACAGTGAGGGCGAAACTGTGGCAGATGGATTTCAATGCAGGCAAGTGTGAGGTCATCCATTTCGGACCAATAAGCAGACAGATTATTTAAAATGGTGAAAAGCTAGGAACAGTGGATGTGCAAAGAGATTTAGGTGTCCATGTACACAGATCACCAATATGTAGTAATCAAGTACAAAAAAATCAAAAAGGCTAATGAAATGTTAGTCCTTACAATCAGGAGGGCTAGAATATAATAACTTTTATTTATATAGCACCTTTAACGTAGTAAAATATCCCAAGGCACTTCACAGCAGAATTACAAGTCAAAACGGATAAATTTGACACCGAGCCAAGAAAGAAGAAATTAAGGCAAATGACCAAAAGCCTGTTTAAAGAGGTAAGTTTTAACGAACGTCTTAAAGGAGGAAAGAGGTAGAGAGGCGGAGAGGTTTAGGGAGGGAGTTCCAGAGCTTAGGGCCCAAACAGCTGAAGGCACAGCCACTGATGGTTGAGCAGTTATAATGAGGGATGTTCAAGAGGCCAGAATTTGAGGAGCGCAGACAGCTTGTGGGGTTATGAGGCTGAAAAAGATTACTGAGATAGGGAGGGGCAAGGCCATGGAGTGATTTGTAAACAAGGATGAGAATTTTGAAATCGAGGCGTTGTTTAACTGGGAGCCAATGTAGGTCAGTGAGCACAGGGGGTGATTGTGACTTGGTGCGAGTTAGTACAGGGGCTGCTGAGTTTTGGATGACCTCAAGTTTACGTAGTGTACAATATGGGAGGCCAGCCAGGAGTGAGTTGGAGTAGTCAAGTCTAGAGGCAACAAATGCATGAATGAGGGTTTCAGCAGCAGAAGAGCTGAGGCGGGACGGAGGCAGGCAATGTTACGGAGGTGATTTGATTGAAGGTTTTAGAATTTTGAAAGGAATTGTCGGGTAGAGAGAAACTTTTACTGCTGGTGGAGGAATCTAGGACAAGGGAACATAATCTTAAAATCAGAGCCAGGCCGTTCAGGAGAGAAGTTAGAAAACACTTGTGTGGAGGTTGAAGTGTGGAACTCTATTCCACAAAAAGGCAGTAGATGCTTAGCTCAAATGTAAAACATCTTAAATCTGAGATCGGTAAGATTTTTGCTAGACAACGGTATAAAAGGATATGGAGTCAAGACAGGTAGATGCAGTTGATGCAGATCAGCCATGATCTCATTGAATGGCGGAACAGGCCCGAAGGACTGACTGACCTACTCCTATATTACATGTCATACCTGGTTCTGATTAACTCAATACTTAACACCATAATACTAAGTAGATCATAGAAATTTACAGTATGGAAGGAGGCCATTTCGGACCATCATGTCTGTGCCAGCCAACAAGAGGCTATCCAGCCAAATCCCACTTTCCAGCTCTAGGTCCGTAGTCCTGCAGGTTACAGCACTTCAAGTGCACATACAAGTACTTTTTAAATGTGGTGAGGGTTTCTGCCTCTACCATCTTTTCAGGCCGTGAGTTCCAGACCATCACATCCTTCCTGTAACGCGGTGACCAGAACGGCACGTAGTACTCCATCCGTGGCCCATGTGTTTTATACAGTTCAAGCATAACCTCCCTGCTCTTGTATTCTATGCCTCAGCTAATAATGCAAGCATTCTGTATGTCTTATTAACCACCTTATCTACCTGGCCTGCTACCTTCAGGGATCTGTGGACCTGCACTCCAAGGTTTTTTTGTTCCACTACACTTCTCAGTATCCTCCCATTTAATGTGTATTCCCTTTCCTTGTTAGCCCTCCCCAAATGCATTACCTCACACTTCTCCGGATTGAATTCCATTTGCCACTGTTCTGCCCACATGACCAGTACATTGATATCTTTCTGCAGTCTATAGCTTTCTTCTTCATTATCAACCACACAGCCGATTTTAGTATCATCTGCAAACTTAATCATACCCCCTACATTCAAGTCTAAATCAGCCTTCCGGTCACAAAAACACCCATCAACCATTGCCCTCTGTTTCCTGCCTTTGAGCCAATTTTGGATCCAACTTGCCCTGGATCCATGGGCTTTTACTTTCATGACCAGTCTGCAGTGTGGGACCTTATCAAAAGCCTCGCTTTAATCCATGTACACCACATCAATCGAACCTGCTTGTTACCTCCTCAAAAAATTCAATCAAGTCAGTCAGACAGGACCATCCCTTAACAAATCCGTGCTAACTGCCCTTAATTAATCCGTGTCTTTCTAAATGAAGGTTTATCCTGTCCTTCTTTCCAACTATTTTCCCATCGCCAAGGTTAGGCTGACTAACGTGTAATTACTTGGTCTATTCCTTTCTCCCTTCTTAAACAAAGGTACCACATTAGCAGTCCTCTGCACCACAGCTGAAGCCAGAGAGGATTGGAAAATGAGAGTCAGAGTTTCTGCTATTTCCTCTTTTGCTTCGCTTAACAGCCTGAGATACATTTCATCCAGGCCTGGGGACATATGCACTTTCAAAGCTGCTAAACCCTTTAATACGTCTTCTTTCACGATGCTTATTTCATCTAATATTTCATATTCCTCCTCCCAAATAGCAATGTCTGCATCACCCCTCTCATGAAAACAGATGCAAAGTATTCATTAGGATCTGGATGAAGCTGGTAACATTCACTATCAACAGAACAAAGGGCTGGATGGTAAAATTTAAAAAAAAATTGTATAAAAATATGGAAACAGTGAACATTTTTGTTTTTCCAGTTTATACTTCAAAGCAGGCATGTGTTTTTTTTTTATTAACTGTGTTGGGATGGAGAGGGAAAGCACGTGCTTTTCTATTGATTTTTGCTCAGAATTCAAAATAAATAATTCCTTACATAGATCTTTCTTACATCTACAATATCAGCACTTGCTGTTTTTACAGCCCATGCAGTAGAGTGAAAAACCCCAAAATATATGAACTAATTTGATTGGGGATGAAAACATTGTAAATTATAGATTTCAAGACTTTTATCTGAGGCAAACAATCTTTTCTGAAGTAAGTTTTATAAATGTAGGTGACCGACGAGACTGGCTTACAGAAGAGCATTCTTTTTACCTTAAATACAACAAATTATATTTATATAGCACCTTTAATGAAGTAAAACATTCCAAGGCACTTCAAATGAGTGTTATCAACCACAATTCAACACTAAGCCACAGAAGGAGATATTGGTCAGAGATAGATTTTAAGGAATGTCTTAAAGGAAAAAGAGGGGGCAGAGGCAGCGGGGTTTAGGGAGGGAATTCCAGAGCTTAGGATCTCGACAGCTAAAGGCACAGCCGTCAATGGTGAGGCAAAAGAATTTGGGGATGCACAAGAGGCCAGAATGGGAGGAACGCAGAGTTCTCTGAGAGTTGTAGGGCTGGAGGAGGTTACAGAGATAGAGAGGGGTGAGCCCATGGAGGAATTTGAATACAAGGAAGAGAATTTTAAATTCAAGGCGTTGCTGGACCTGGAGCCAATACAGATCAGCAAGCACCTTTTGTTTTGGTTGTATCAAACCATAAACAACATGTAAAACATGACTTTTTGATCACTTGGTTACTTTTAAAACAATACACATTGCTAGATATCTTTTAATTTCTACAATATTTCAATCATAGCATTTTGCTCTTTGCACAGCATTAACACCATACCATCTTCTGCTGACACCCCTCCTCCATCAACCAGCTCCAGGTGGCTGCCCTTGCGTGATTCGATTCCTACCTCTGCAAACGCAGCCAGTGCATCAGCAACAACTGGTTCTCTTCCCATCCACTTAGTCACCTGTCCATCTATCCTCGGACCCATCCTCTTCCATATGCTGCCCACCCCTTGGTAGTATTATCCATCTTCATCAAGACTTGCTTCGACTCAGTGAGTTCTTAGGTGACTGAACAGTCTAATATGGGAATTACAGCCTCTGTCACAGGTTGAAGGAAAGGGTGGGTGGGAAGACTGGTTTGCCGTACGCTCCTTCCACTGCCTGTGCTTGCTTTCGGCGATGAGACTCGAGGTGCTCTGTGCCCTCCTGGATGCTCTTCCTCCACTTAGGGCGGTCTTTGGCCAGGGTCTCCCAGGTGTCAGTGGGGATGATGCATTTTATCAAGGAGGCTTTGAGGATGTCCTTGAAATGTTTCCTCTGCCTATCTGGGGCTCGCTTGTCGTGTAAGAGTTCAGAGTAGAGCGTTCGCTTTGGGAGTCATGTGTCGGGCATATGAATAATGTGGGCCGCCCAACAGAACTGGTCAAGTGTGGTCAGTGCTTCGATGATGGGGATGTTGGCCTGATCGAGGACGCTAACGTTGGTGCGTCTGTCCTCCTAGGAGATTTGCAGGATCTTGCGGAGACATCGTTGGTGGTATTTCTCCAGCGATTTGAGGTGTCTACTGTACATGGTCCACGTCTCTGAGCCAGACAGGAGGGTGGGTATCACGACAGCCCTGTCGACCATGAGCTTGGTGCCAGATTTGAGGGCCTGATCTTCGAATACTCTCTTCCTCAGGCAGACGAAGGCTGCGCTGGCACACTGGAGGCGTTGTTGAGCCTCATCGTTGATGTCTGCCCTTGCTGATAATAGGTTCCCGAGATATGGAAAGTGGTCCAGATGATCCACGGCGCGGCCCTGGACATCGATGACTGCGGGGGGCAGTGCTGTGTGGCGGGGTCAGGTTGGTGGAGGACCTTTGTCATCCGGATGTTTAGTGTAAGCTCATGCTTTCGTATGCCTCAGTAAAGATGTTGACTATGACTTGGAATTCAGTCTCTGAATGTGCGCTCGACGACAGAGGATGGGACAGTCTTGGATCTGGCCTGAAGACGGCGAAGGTTGAACAGGTTCCCAATGGTTCTATAGTTTAGTTCCACTCCAGCGGGGAGCTTATTGAGTGAGAGGTGGAGCATTGCAGCGAGGAAGATCGAGAAGAGGGTTGGCGCGATGATGCAGCCCTGCTTGACCCCGGTCTGGATATGGATTGGGTCTGTGATGGATCCGTTGGTCAGGATCACAGTTTGCATGTCGTCGTGGAGCAGGCAGAGGATGGTGACAAACTTTTGGGGGCAGCCGAAACGGAGGACGACGCTCCATAGTCCCTCGTGATCGACAGTGTCAAAGGCCTTTGTAAGGTCAAAGGCGGCCATGTAGAGGGGTTGGCGCTGTTCCCTGCATTTTTCTTGCAGTCGTCGCACCGTAAAGATCATGTCCGCTGTATCCCATAGTGGAGCCGCAATCAACTGCAAGCTGAAGATACCCAGCTCTACCCCACCACTGCTTCTCTCGACCAGCTGACTGCCTGTGTGCTGTCAGAATATCCACCATCAAGGTCTGGATGAGACACAACTTCCTCCAGCTCAACATCAAGAAAGTCAGCCATTGATCTGAGCCTATAATTTATAAGCAATTTACTAATGTGGAATTCACCCAAGGAATTCACAAGCGCAATTATCTTGATTACCGCAGAAAGTGCTCGAGCAATAGTCTTAAAAGGAACACAGCAAGTCAGCATCTAAACATTCACAACTGTGCTCCAAGATCCCAGACTACCCATGACAAATATCAATGGAAATATGCTATTTCAGAAAAAAAACTCACAGATCTCCAATCTGTGTGTTTGACAGATACTTCACCAGATTATACAAAAAGAAATGCAAATTGCTATTTCACCTATCAAATCCTGAACTTATCTTTCTCATTTCACTTCCTGCGTTTAAAAGTCATGCCTCAGTTTTTCTGCAGGGATCCAGATAAATTAGCACTAGTTCAAGATAATCCTCTTGTTGGAACAAAAAGAATAAATAACATGCAAGCCAGAACAAAGTGATTTACCTTTTAGGGCTATTGCACATAAGAATTTAAAAAAGAATGAAAAAAAGTTGCTGATATAAAAATGAGAATGAATTCTGAAATACCAAAATGTCAAAGCTAAACTGCAATGTTACTCATTTATGGCCGTCACGTAAAATTGGCCAGAATTACATAAATCAATTCCGAGAAGACAGATAAAAGTCTGAGAAGCACATGACAAAAATGCAAATTGACTTATTCAGTCACCATAAATAATGGCTGCAGTGATACCAGGCTTGGCTCAGTGTTGGAACTCACCCAAGTCAAAAGGTTTTGGGTTCAAGACCCACTCCAGGACTTGAGCACATAATCTTTACTAACACTGAGGGAGTGCTGTATTGTCAGAAGTGCTGGGAGTCCTTGGCCTAAGACCGCCCTAAGTGGAGAAAGTGCATCTGAGAGGGCGCTGAGCACCTCGAGTCTCAACGCCGAGAGCATGCAGAAATCAAGCACAGACAGAGGAACGAGCGTGTGGCAAACCAGTCCCTCCCACCCACCCCTTCCCTCAATTACTATCTGTCCCACCTGTGACAAAGTATGTGGCTCAGCCATCAAAGAACTCACTTCAGGAGTGGAAGCAAGTCTTCCTCGATTCCAAGGGACTGCCTATGATGATGATTTTACATAAGAACATAAGAATTAGGAACAGGAGTAGGCCATCTAGCCCCTCGAGCCTGCTCTGCCATTCAATAAGATCATAGCTCATCTAGCCGTGGACTCAGCTCCACTTACCCGCCCTCTCCCCGTAACGCTTAATTCTCTTATTGGTTAAAAAGATATTAAACTAACGTCCTGTCTGTCTTCTCAGGTGGCCATAAAGATCCCACGGCATTATTTGAAGAGCAGCTGGGGAGTTGCCAACATCGTTTAAAAAAAATAGTATAATCAAATAATTTATTTATCTCACTGCTGTTTGTGGGACCGTGGATAAATTTGCTGCCAATTTCTCCTACATTACAATAGTGACTATACTTCCAAACTGTTACTGGTTGCGGAACATTTTGGGATAGCCTTTCTTTTCCATATGTTAGGGACTTCTTGGCTGGGTGACAATAGGTAGATCTCCCATGGTGCTGCTCCCAGTAGGTCAGTAGATATACTGCTTTCTAAAAAGAACAAGATTATATCATGCGACACTTTACGTATCATTATGCTGCTAAGTGTAAATCTCTGCAATAATGGTAGTAGCAGGTCCTTTTAAAGCCACAAGGCGTTTTACCCAGATTAATTAGAGATCAGATGGGAAGTGAGATACAGACATTTGCATTTGTGACGATAACCCCTGAACGGCAAGGACACAAATGCGTAAGACAGAATATTGTTATACTGGGAGATCTCCTATGGTGTCACTCACGATAACTCAAAAAGGACATGCTGTTTGATGACAGAAGTGTTAGACCATGAAATTTTAATATTAATTCGCAGCAAGTTTTAATGTGCATTGTTCTGCATCTCTCAAACTATCCAAGAGTGAAATACACTTACACCTGGTTACTCTTAACAGTTGCTTGTAGTGGCAACGCACTTGCCAGCAATTTAATCCAAACTAATTTTAAAACAATGCCAGTGAGCTGTGCACTTGACAATCATACAACCAGCTGTTATAACAATCGGCTGGAAACTTACTTCAAATGTTAGGTGGGCCGAGAGACACAGAGCACAGGCATTTTAAAAACATGGTGCTAACTAAAATTGGGTTTATCTCTTCCTCTCGCCATCCATGGGTCACCTTCTTACAATACAGAAACAGGCTATTCATCCCAGACCATGTTGGTATTTACCCCAACATGGAGCAGCAGTTCTAGTCCTATGTGCCTGCTCTGTTCCCATATTCCTTCATTCCCCTTTCCATCAACCACCTAACTAACCTATTCTTGCATGCTGACATGGCCTCTGCTTCAATCATTTACTCCTGTAGTGCATTCCACAGCCTCACAACCTTCTATGTAATATGATATGGTTTTATGAAAGGGAAATCGTGTTTGGAGAGTTTTTTGAAGATGTAACTAGTAGGATGGATAAGGGAGAACCTGTGGAAGCAGTGTATTTGGGTTTTCAAAAAGCATTCCACACAAGAGGTTACTACACAAAATTACGACTCATGGAATTGGGGGTAATATATTGGCATGGATTGAAAATTGGTTAACGGACATAAAACAGAGAGTAGGAATAAACAGGACCTTTTCAGGTTGGCAGACTGTAACTAGCAGGGTACAGCAAGGATCAGTGCTTGGGCCTCAGTTATTTACAATCAATATTAATGACTTAGATGAAGGGACTGAGTGTGACATATTCAAGTTTGCTGATACAAAGTTAGGTGGGAAAGTAAGCTGTGAGAAGAACACAGACTACAGACAGATATAGACAGGTTGACTGAATGGGCAAGAAAATAGCAAATGGAAGGGGAAATGTGAAGTTTGCTAGGAACAATATTTTTTGAATGGCAAGAGACTAGGAAATGTTTGCATTCAGAGGGATCTCGGTGTCCTTGTACATGAATCACAGAAAGTTAACATGCATATATAGCAAGCAATTAGGAAAGCAAATGGTATGTTAGCTTTTGTTGCAAAGGGACTAGAGTACAAGAGTAAAGAAGTCTTATTAAAATTATACAGAGCATAGGCGAGGCCACCCACACCTGGAGTGCTATGTATAATTCTGATCTTCTTTCCTCAGGAAAGAGATACCTGCCTCAGAGGGAGTGCAACGAAGATTCACTAGACTGGTTCCTTGGGATGAGGGGATTGCCCCATGAAAAGAGATCGAGTACACTAGGCCTATATTCCCTTGAGTTTAGAAGAATGAGAGGTGATTTAATTGAAACATATAAAATTCTTAAGGGGCTTGACAGGATTAATGCTGAGAAGATGTTTCCCATGGTTGGAGAAATCTAGAACACAGAGTCACAGTCTCAAAATAAGGGGTCAGCCATTTAGGACAGAGATGAGCAGAAATGTCTTGAAAACGTTCTGAATATTTGGAATTCTCTACTCCAGAGAGCTGTGGATGCTCAGTCATTGAGTATATTCAGTATAGATGTTGATAATTTTTGGGGAACGAAAGGATTTAAGGGACATGGTGATAGTGCGGGAAGGTGGAGTTGAGGTAGAAGATCAGCCATGATCTTGCTGAATGGCAGAACAGTCTCGAAGGGCCAAATGGCCAACTCCAGCTCCTATTTCTTATGTTCTTATGCAAGTTTCTCCTGTTCTCTGTCCTAAATCTCTTGCATTTAATCTTCTATGTTCTCAGGTGTAAGACCACTGAATCATTTGAAATAGTCCAAACCTCACCCCATAATCTCCCTTGTTCTAATGAAAACATTACCAATTTTTCAAGTCTGTTTCTTCTTTTTTGTTCTCTCTCACTCACGTGGAGCCCAAACCCACACATCATACTCCAAATATTGATTCACCAATAGATATGCTTTTATGTTCTATATCACTTGCCATTCAACCCAGTATTCCATTACCCTTAAAAAAAAATGGTGTTACCCACTTAAAATGCTGCTTTTAATGTTTTGTGAACCTGAACCCCAAATCTCTCTGCTCTGCTACATAACCAGTTTCTCCCCCAGTACAATTAATACTTTTCTTAAAAAAGTAAAAATGTCAACTTCATATTTATTGACAAAGCATACTGACACTTTTTCCAAAAGCAAAATACTGTGGATACTGGAAATCTGAAATAGAAACAGAAAATGCTGGAAATATTCAGCAGGTCAGGCAGCGAGATAAACAGAGTTAATGTTTCAGGTCGATGACCTTTTGTCAGAACTGGAAAAAGTTAGAGGTGTTACAGATGTTAAGCTGGTGCAGAGGCGGGGAAAGGGGGGAGGGGAGGAAAGACACTTTCTGCCCATCTTATCAATATTAAAAATTGTACATCTGAGCACACTTACTGTCAACCTTTTTTTTCAATTCGTTCACTGAATGTGGGTGTCGCCGGCAAGGCCAATATTTATTGCCCATCCCTAGTTTCCCTCAAGAAGCTGTGATCCGCCTTATATAACTGAGTGGCTCGCTAGGCTATTTCAAAGCGCAGTTAAGAGTCATAGAAACATAGGAAATAGGTGCAGGAGCAGGCCATTCAGCCCTTCTAGCCTGCACCGCCATTCAATGAGTTCATGGCTGAACATGCAACTTCAGTACCCCCTTCCTGCTTTCTCGCCATACCCCTTGATCTTCATCTAACTCCCTTTTGATAGAAACATAGAAAATAGGTGCAGGAGTCAACCACATTGCTGTGGATCTGGATTCACATATAGGCCAGACCAGGTAAGGATGGCAGATTTCCTTCCCTAAAAAGGACATTCGTGAAGCAGATGGGTTTTTACAATGATCCGGTAGTTTCATAATCCCCACAACTGATGCTAGTTTAATTCCAGATGTATTTAATAAACTGAATTTAAATTCCCCAGCTGCCGTGGCGAGATTTGAACTCATTTCTCCAGATTATTAATCCAGGCATCTGGATTACTAGTCCAGTGACATAACCACTATGCTACCGTACCCGTATCAATTCTTGTGCCCAGATTTATAAGAGAAATTGCCCATGTACACCCATTATACTGCCATTACACTTGCAGTGTCACCACTGGCAGATTAATTACGTGACAAGTTTACATAGGCATTTTCAACAGATACATAAATACAAGGACAAAAGGAATAACTTTAAAATTGGTATTAAATTACATCTATTTGCCCTGATCCAATTATTTACCACCCGCAAACATTTAGTCTTGACTCCCTTAAAATCTCATTCCAGATCACAATCCAAATCATGAAGGTCACCCATTAGAGCTTGTGACACTACTCAAACACAAACTGGAGTTTTAATTTATGGAGAGGTATTAACTTATGGAGCAGTATTCATTTAGGTGCAATACTAAAAAATAAGTTACACTAGTGTTTTTTTTATTCAACATTCACACAATCCAATTTCATGTACAGCTCTGTTACAAATTTTCAAACAACAGTACTTGTTCTGCTATAGATAAGTGAAGAGAAAAAGATTATCAAAGACTAATGTAGGTCCGTTGCAGTCAGAATCAGGTGAATTCATAATGGGGAACAAGGAAATGGCAAACCAATTGAACAAATACTTTGATTCTGTCTTCACTTAGGAAGACACGAATAACCTCACGAAAATAATAGGGGACTGAGGGTCTAGCAAGAAGGAACTGAAGGAAATTCTCATTAGTCAGGAAATGGTGTTAGGAAATTGATGGGATTGAAGGCCAATAAATCCCCAGTGCCTGATACTCTGCATCCCAGAGTACTTAAGGAAGTGGCCTTAGAAATAGTGGATGCATTGGTGGTCATTTTCCAACATTCTATAGACTCTGGATCAGTTTCTATGGATTGGAGGGTAGCTAATGTAACCCCACTTTTTAAAAAAAGGAGAGAAAACACGGAATTATAGACTGGGTAGCCTGACATCAGTAGTGGGGAAAATGTTGGAATCAATTATTAAAGATGTAATAGCAGCACATTTGGAAAGCAGTGACAGGATCGGTCCAAGTCAGCATGGATTTATGAAAGGGAAATCATGCTTGACAAATCTACTAGAATTTTTTGAGAATGTAACTAGTGGAGTGGACAAGGGAGAACCAGTGGATGTGGTGTATTTGGAATTTCAAAAGGCTTTTGATGAGGTCCCACACAAGAGATTAGTGTGCAAAATTAAAGCACATGGTATTGGGGGTAATGTATTGGCGAGGATAGAGAGCTGGTTGGTAGACAGGCAGCAAAGAGTAGGAATAAACCGGTCCTTTTCAGAATGGCAGGCGGTGACTAGTGCTAGGACCACAGCTATTTACAATATACATTAATGATTTAGATGAAGGAATTGAATGTAATATCTCCAGGTTTGCAGATGACACTAAGCTGGGTGGCAGTGTGAGCTGTGAGGAGGACGCTAAGAGGCTGCAGGGTGACTGGGACAGGTTAGGTGAGTGGGCAAATGCATGGCAGATGCAATATAATGTAGATAAATGTGAGGTTATCCACTTTGGTGGCAAAAACAGGAAGGCAGATTATCTGAATGGTGACAGATTAGGAAAAGTGGAGGTGCAATGAGACCTGGATGTCATGGTACGTCAGTCATTGAAAGTTGGCATGCAGGTACAGCAGGCAATGAAGGCGGCAAATGGCACATTGGCCTTCAGAGCGAGAGGAATTGAGTATAGGAACAGGGAGGTCTTACTGCAGTTTTCAGAGCCGTGGTGAGGCCACACCTTCAATATTGTGTACAGTTTTGGTCTCCTAATCTTACTATTGAGGGAGTGCAGCGAAGGTTCCCCAGACTGATTCCCAGGATGGCAGGACTGAAGTATGAAGAAAGACTGGATCGACTAGGCTTATATTCACTGGAATTTAGATGAGGGGGGATCTCATAGAAACATAAAATTCTGACTGGATTGGACAGGTTAGATGCAGGAAAAATGTTCCCGATGTTGGGGAAGTCCAGAACCAGGGGTCACAGTCTAAGGATAAGGGGTAAGCCATTTAGGACCGAGGTGAGGAGAAACTTCTTCACTCAGAGAATTGTGAACCTGTGGAATTCTCTACCACAGAAAGTTGTTGAGGCCTGTTCATTAGATATATTCAAAAGGGAGTTAGATGTGGCCCTTACAGCTAAAGGGATCAAGGGATATGGAGATAAAGCAGGAATGGGGTACTCAAGTTGCATGATCAGCCATGATCATATTGAATGGTGATGCAGGCTCGAAGGGCTGAATGGCCTGCTCCTGCACCTATTTTGTATGTTTCTATAAAAGAATTAGAATACACGGAATGAAAATCAGTGGGTTTTTTAAATCAGGAAGTGAGGCTACAATACATGATGCAACGAACATTGATTATTACAACATTATAAATCTAGTATTAACTCGAGAATTAAATATGGAAGATTATCGAAACTGACTGGACCTCTCACTACCTGTGTGTATAAATTTCATATCCACCTCTTTCCATTCAGCGCGAATTTCTTCATACAACCAAAATAACTGAAATTCGCCATCAAGTGGGCCGACAGGCATATTAACAGTCCAACCAAATCAAACTTCTTGCTCAAATTTAAAAAGGGTGTATTCCTCTTTTAAATACAGTATTAATTAACATCCTGCAGCCCCCTCAGCTAAGGCTGAGCGCGATACAGACTTTAAAATAAAAGTCAAAAGATACAGGACGTTGTGTCTGAACTTTCCCTCAAAACGAAATAGTTGCAGCAGCAGCAAGTCTCAAAACAAAAACCCAGTGACTCACTTTCAGGGGCTCAGAAAGAGGAGCGAGCGAAGGGCGGCGGGGACCGGCGACACCAGCCGGGCTCAGGCTCGCTGAGTGCGGCACCAGCAGCGGCTGCTCTTCACCTCGCTCCCCGCCCACCCGAGGTTCTCGCACCACAAACAAAACCGGAGCCGCGGCTGCAGCAAAAGGGCCCCGGCAGACCCGGCTCAAGGCCCAGGGCCCCGACAGACCCGGCTCAAGGCCCAGGGTCCCGACAGACCCGGCTCAAGGCCCGGAGAGACCCGGGGCCGCCATGCCCCTCCGTGCTCTCCGCCAGTTTAAGCCCCACTTCGGGCCCCGCAGCTTCTCGCCGCGCGAATCACCACAACTCGCAGGCCTCGACATTTCCTAAACAGCCAGGCTGGACACACGACCCAGGCGGCGGCGGCTCCCCGCCACCGCGGCCCGGCACTCAACACTCACCTTCAGCCCGACTGGCGCGCACAGCTCCTCGGACCCGCAGCGCGGGACAGACCGAGAGACACCAACACCGCGCCGGCCGCCGCCCCGCCAGGGACCGATCCTCAAGCCGCGCCGACTCACTGCATCCATGACATGGTGTTCACACCATGTGTGCAGTTAAACCAGTGTGTGCACTATGTATATACAGTGTACACTATGTACACATACAGTGTGTATACATTATACACACTACACAGTGTGTGCACTATATATACAATGTCCACTACAGTGTGTGCACTATATACACACTGCACTATATATAGTGTATAGTATATATAGTGTGTGCACACTATATACACAGTGTGTGCACTATATACACTGCACTATATATAGTGTATACGATATATACAGTGTGCACTATATACAGTATGTACACTATACAGTGTGCACTATATATAGTATGCATTATATATACTGCACTAAAACCAATGTGTTCACTATGTACACAATACATGCAAGATATATACACAGTGTGCACTATATACACAATATGCGCACTAAAACAGTGTTCACTATAAATAGTGTGTGCACTATATATACAATGTGTGCACTAAATATACAGTGCACACTCTTTTTCTTAGGCAGTCCCCCAGAGTCGAGGATGACTTGCTTCCACACTAAAATGAATTCTAAGGTGCCTGATGAGACCAATGCGGAATCTACACTCTCTGTCACAGGTGGGGCAGACGGTGGTTGGAGGGACGCGTGGATGGGGTGTTTGATTTGTTGTACGCTCCTTCCGATTTTTGCACTTGGCTTCCGCATGCTCCCGGCGAAGAGACTCGAAGGGTTCGGTGTCTTCTAGGATGCTCCTCCTCCACTTTGAGCAGTCTTGGGCCAAGGATTCCCAAGAGTCGGCGGGGATGTTGCAATTTTTCAAGGATGCTTTGAGGGTGTCCTTGAAGCGTTTTCTCTGCCCTCCTGGGGCTTGCCTGCCGTGATGTAGCTCAGCGTAGAATGCTTGTTTCAGGAGTCTAGCATCGGGCATGCGGACAATTTGGCCCACCCACTGGAGCTGGTCGAGGGTGGCCAATGCCTCGATGCTGGGGATGTTGGCCTGCATGAGAACGCTGAAGTCAGTGTACCTAAGCTGCCAATTAATTTGCAGGATTTTGCGGAGGCAGCATTGGTGGTACCTCTCCATTGCTTTGAGGTGTCTCCTGTACATAGTCCATGTATCTGAAGCATATAGGAGGGCGGGTATCACTACTGCTCTATAGACCATGAGCTTGGTGCCGGGTTTGAGATCCTGGTCTTTGAACACTCTTTTCCTCAGGCGGCTGAAAGCTGCACTGGCACACTGAAGGCGGTGTTGGATTTCGTCATCAATGTCTGTCCTTGCTGATAGTCGGCTCCCAAGGTATGGGAAGTGGTCCACATTGTCCAAGGTCTCATAGTGGAGCTTGATAACCGGGGAGCAGTACTGTGTGGCGGGGTCAGGTTGGTAGAGGACCTTTGACTTACTGATGTTTAATATGAGGCCCAGACTCTCGTACGCTTCAGTGAAGGTGTCAACAATGGTTTGGAGTTCAGACTCTGAGTGTGCACAAACGCAAGCGTCATCTACATATTGTAATTCAACGACAGAGGTTGGAACAACCTTGGATCAGGACTGGAGGCGTCAGAGGTTGAACAATTTCCCGCTTGTCCTGTAAATTAACTCCACTCCTGCGGGGAGCTTGTTACGGGTGGGATGAAGCATTGCAGTGAGGAAGATTGAGAAGTGCGTTGGTGCGATGACACAGCCTTGCTTGACCCCGATCTGCACTTGTATTGGGTCTGTGTTGGATCCGTTGGTAAGAATCACGGCTTGCATGTCATCGTGAAGCAGGCATAGGATGATGACGAATTTTTGAGGACAGCCGAATTTGAGAAGGACACTCCATAATCCTTTGCAGTTGAGAAGAGTTGAAGGCCTTTGTGAGGTCAAAGAAAGCCATGTACAGAGGTTGATGCTGCTCCCTACATTTTTCTTGGATTTATCACTTGGTGAAGATCATGTCCATTGTACATATACAATGTGTACACTATATATACAATGCCTGCGCTATCATCATAGGTAGTCCGTCAAAATCGAGAAAGACTTGCTTCCACTCTAAAAGTGAGTTCTCAGGTGACTGTACAGTCCAATACGGGAATTACAGTCTCTGTCACAGGTGGGACAGACAATGGTTAAAGGAAGGTGTGGGTGGGAAGCCTGGTTTGCCACATGCTCCTTCCGCTGCCTGCGCTTGTTTTCTGCATACTCTCGGCGACGGGACCCGAGGTGCTCAACACCTTCCCAGATGCTCTTCCTCCTCTTTGGGCGGTCTTGGGCCAGGGATTCCCAAGTGCCGGTGTAGATGTTGCACTTTATCAAGGAGACTTTGAGGGTGCCCTTGTAATGTTTCCTCTGCCCACCTGGTTCACGATTGCCGTGTAGGAGTTCTGAGTAGAGTACTAGCTTTGGAAGTCTCGTGTCAGATATGCGGATGGTGTGGCCTGCCCAACGTAGCTAGTCAAGTGTGGTCAGTTCTTCGATGCTGGGGATGCTGTTCAATCTTCGTCGCCTCCAGGCTAGATCCAAAGTCATCCCATCCTCTGTCATCGAGCTACAGTACGCGGACAACGCTTACGTCTGCGCACATTCAGAGGCCAAACTCTAAGCCATCATCTACATCTTCACTGAGATGTACGAAAGCATGGGCCTTACACTAAACATCCGTAAGACAAAGGCCCTCCACCAACCTGACCCCGCCACACAGCACTGCCCCCCGGTCATCAAAATCCATGGCACAGCCTTGGACAACGTGGACCATTTTACCATTTTCCACATCTCGGGAGCCTAATAGCAGCAAGGGCAGACATTGATGACGAGGTCCAGCACTGCCTCCAGTGTACCAGTGCAGCCTTCGGTCGCCTGAGGAAGAGAGTGTTTGAAAACCGGGACCTCAAATCTGGCACCAAGCTTATGGTCTACAGGGCAATAGTGATACCCGCCCTCCTATATGCTCAGAGACATGGGGCTGAATTTTCCATTATTTTTGCATGCATACCGCCCACTTAATGTCCATTTTAATGCTGAAATGAGGTGTAATGCCCATACATCACCCATTTAGCCACAAAATGGAAACTGACGCCCATTTCTCGGAGACTTATCGGCGAGCATTACTTTCGCCATGTATGTGATGCCAAGACAAAATAATATCGCCCACCCACTTTTTTGGGGCGGAGTTATAAGAATGGGCGAACTCAACGCCCATAATATCATCCAGCGTTACTTTCGGCACATAATTAACACCGAGATTCAATAATACCGACTGCCCATTTTTTTTTGTCGTAAAGATCACATTTGCCGAAACTTATGCCCAGTATATTGCCCAGCGTCACTTTCAGCACCTCGCACACATCTCGCCCACAATCTCGCTCGCCAAAAAAAACGCTGAACTGTTCTGAACTAATCACAGCAGTCTGGACGCCATTTTATAAATCGCAGGCCGCTTCATTGAGAAGGCTGCTTCAACTTCAGGGGAGTTTGGATTTACTCTGGAGTTCTTCTCAGGTGATGTGACCATCTGAACAGACATCTTATCATACTGTGGACGATTGGGTTTTACTGTAGGTGTCTTAGTGGGGAAATTTATTGCTCGTCAACAATCGGCATTATAATTTTACTGGAATTGGGCCAGCCATTTCTCAGCCTGCAGTGATTACAACGCAGATGCTGCAGAGTGCAAATGTCACAATGTTGAATCCACAGCATTATCTGCCTGATCTAAGACGTGCCAGACTGATGAGGCGGTCCAAACCATACATCCCCTGCACTTACATGGAGAAGCGATCTTACTTTGACTTATTCGAGAACACCTGCCTTCGGAGACTGCGCTTCCACAAAGCGGTTATCAGTGAGATATACCACCTCATCAGGGCAGATCTGCAGCCTGCCAGCATCTTCAGGCATTTACTGTCCATCTACGTGTCGGGTTCCTTTCAAGCCTCCGCGCTCGACATTTGCCCTATGTCTCGACATTGCTGCAATAGACAGGTCACTGAAGCCCTGTACGTGCGCAGGATGAACTTTATCAGCTTCCCTATGACCATGGAGGCTCAGACTGACAGGGCTGGAGCATTCTACCGAATTGCTAAGTTCCCAAGGTGCAGGGAGCAATACACTGTATGCACATGGCCATGCGGGCACCTTCTCAGGACCCAGAGCTTTTTTGTAACCGAAAAGGATTCCACTCCCTGAAGGTCCAACTAATTCTCGACCACAACCAGATAATTATGGCAGTGAATGCCAAATTTCTGGGCAGCATTGATGAGGCTCACATCCTGTGTGAGAGCACTGTATCTGACATGTTTACCAGTCAGCCACAAGATCAATGCTGGATGCTTGGTGACAAACGATATGGCCTAGCCACCTGGCTGATGACCCCGCTGCGTGACACCCACACCGAAGCCGAGAAGCGATACAACGAGAGCCACAGAGCCACACGCAATGTGGTCCAGAAAACCATTGGTGTGCTTAAGCAGCGCTTTAGATACTTGGAGCACTCAGGAGGGGAGCTACAACACAGCCCTGAGCAAGTAGCTCAATTCATGGTCGTGTGCTCCATGATGCACAACCTGGCTTTCAGGAGGGGACAAGAATTATCAGAAGGGACTGATGGTCCACCTCAGGAGAGAGAGGAAGAGGAGGACGAGGGGCTGACTATGCAATATGCCCACGCCCCCCTCCAGACTGCAGGAAAGGGCCCGTGGTGGCTACATAGCTGCAAGGCTCTTAGTCAGCAGCTCATAAATGAGCAATTTGCCTGAGAGAACGTTGCTGTTATTGACAAAGCTGACACACTGCTGTGTGTGTGCAGCTCATACATCAATGGTGGACATCACCTTGGTGCCAGTTAAAGTTTAAGTTGATTGAAGTTAAGTTTTATTTAATCCTTTCATGTTAAGAAATCACCAGTGTGTAATGGTCCAGCTATCTGAGACAATGCGCAACAAGGTTATGTTGAATAAAAAACATTTAATACAACCATTGGTCTAAAATCATAAGTATCACGGGCAAAAACACCCCACCCCACCCCACTTTTTAGAACATTGACATAAGTCAAATGGTTAACATGTCCAGCAACACAGAATACAAATGCAAACCAACAGGGTGGCCCCCTCCCCCCATACTTTACAACAAATTGCATACACCGAGATGGAGATATAACACAGCCATCACCTGCAGACATGCACCTCACTTTCCTTCCTCCCGCCCCTTCTTCTCCCCACCTCTACCCCTTCCCTTCCTCGCTCCACACCGCCTGGCCGAGGCGCTACTCAGGCGGTGCCTCATTGGGGGGGATGAAGGCAGAGCCGGTGGTTGCACGGATACGGGAATGGGGTTACCGAGGTGGCAACATTCTCGGATCCAGAAGCAGGATCTTGCTCCTGCCTTTCATGTGTCGTTGGCACCGAGGGTGTGAAGCCTAGGGGTGGAGTGGCGCGCTCCGGGACCACTGGGAGGCCTGTGCCACGAGTGTTCCTGGCTATTGCCTCCAGGGCCTCCGCCATTCGCGGAACGTACTCCATCATGGTGCCGGAGATGCTGGCCAGCTGTCGGGATATGCCCCCCAATGCCTGGAGGATCTGGTCACCTATGTCTACAGTCCTCCTGGACAACTCTATCATGTCGCCCCTCTCATCTGGCGCTCGTGGAACAGACCTGCCGCGTCCGAGAAACCTCCGCGGGGACACCTGGGGTGCCCTGTGGTGAGGTGCTTGGGCCCGGTACCTCCAGAGTGGAGGTGGGAATGGCCGGAGGAGCAGTAGATGGCTTTGGGGTGGAATGCCTTCTGGAGCCTGGCGATGCAGGCTGCTCAAAGTCGGCGCTCTCATCCGTTGAGAATGGACCCAGCAGATTGACGGGCGAGAATCGGAGCTCCTCAGCACCAGATGGAGGATCGTCCCACAAGTCCGGCCCCGCACCCCCACCTTCTGGCCTCTGTGGTCTTGCCTCGGGACGCGCTGCTGGCTGAGCTGCAAAATACAAACGAGGTTATTAGAGGAGAAGTGGGTGCCAGGGTCACAAGGTCAGTCCAGCGCTACACACAGCATATGCGCGACAAAAGCACCACCATTATCAAAATCATCACACACATCACATTTCATGCCCGTCAACACATTCTACATTGCAATGATTCTCATGAGGTCAGCATTAGTTATAGGACACTTTTAGAAATCATCTATCATACATTATTGTTCGGACATGAATGGGTCTGTCATCTATTGATTTTACATCACGCAATGGTGTATACTTTACTCACGTGGCATCACTTCAGGGTCTACAGCTGCTTGCATGGCCACCCGGGGGTGCCTCCCCACTAGTGTGAGCACCCACCCCTCCATGTCATTGAGGTCGATGATGACTGGTGGCCCGCCACCTGTTCGCCTCTGCTATTCCTCGACAGCATCTTCTGTAAAAGGTAACAGTATGGCATGGCACAAGATCATTGCGTGATATCATTGCTAGGTACTGTCACAGAGACTGATACAACATCATCATCATCATAGGCAGTCCCTCGGAATTGAGGAAGACTTGCTTCCACTCTTAAAGTAAATTATTTGATGGCTGAACAGTCCAATACGAGAGCCACAGACCCTGTTACAGGTGGGACAGACATTCGTCGAGGGAAGGGGTCGGTGGGGCTGGTTTGTCGCGTGCTCCTTCCGCTGCCTACACTTGACCTCTTCATGCTCTTTGCATTGAGACTCGAAGAGCTCAACGCCCTCCCGGATGTACTTTCTCCACCTCAAGGGTCTCCCAGGTGTCAGTGGTGATGTCGCACTTTACCAGGGAAACTTTGAGGGTGTCCTTAGAATGTTTCCGCTGTCCTCCTTTGGCTCGTTTACCATGAAGGAGCTCCGCACAAAACATTTGCTTAGGGAGTCTCGTATCTGGCATGCGAACTATGTGGCCTGCCCAGCGAAGCTGATCAGTGCTTCAATACTGGGGATATTAGCTTGGATGAGGACACTGATGTTGGTGCGCCTGTCCTCCCGGATGATTTGCAGGATCTTGCGGAGATATTGTTGGTGATATATCTCCAGCGACTTGAGGTGCCTTCTATACATTGTCCATGCCTCAGATCCATACAGGAGGGTGGGTATTACTACAGTCCTGTAGACCATGAGCTTGGTGGTAGATTTGAGGGCCTGGACTTCAAACACTCTTTTCCTCAGACGGCCGAAGGCTGCACTGGCGCACTGGAGGCGATGCTGAATCTCCGCATCAATGATACTACACATAACCGACAGATTTAATCATGATTATTATGAAAATTATCATTCTTGACCTAAAGGCGTGCACCGTGACCGCAGGCTTTGAGTACAACATTCCCGGTGAAAGTGAAAGACCTCACATCCGATTATAGTCGCTCATGACTCTTACAAATCAAATTATTTAAATATATAAGTACATGTAAATAAATGTAATACTTACTCTTACAGATCCGACAAGGTAGTTCAACTGCTCGAGCTCCGCGTTTTGGAGCTGGAACAGCGGGTGGAGTCAATACGATGCATCCGCGAGGCTGAGAGCTACGTAGATAGCACATTTCAGGAGATGGTCACCCCGCAGCTTAAAGGCGTGCAGGTAGAGGGGAAGTGGGTGACCACCAGACGCAGTAAGTGTGCTAGGCAGGTAACGCAGGAGTCCCCCCGTGAGTCCATCTCGCTTTCAAACCGATATTCACTTCTGAGTATCGGTAAGGACGATGGTGCCTCTGAGGAGTGCAGCCAGAGCCAATTCCAACGCACCACGGGTGGCTCAGCTGTACAGGGGGAAGGGACGAAGAACAAAAGAGCCCTAGTGATAGGGGATTCTATAGTTAGGGGAACAGAGAGGTGTGTCTGCAGCCATAGACGCGACTCCTGAATGGTTTTGTGCCTCCCTGGTGTCAGCGTCAAGGATGTCACAGAGCGGACGCAGGGCATCCTGGGGGGGGGAGGGTAAATAGCTGGAGGTCGTGGTCCATATTGGGACCAACGACATAGGTAAAATGAGGGATGAGGTTCTACAGGAAGAATTCAGGGAGCTAGGAAGAAAATTAAAGGGTAGGACCTCAAAGGTAGTAATCTTTGGGTTACTACCAGTGCTATATGCTAATGAGTATAAGAATAGAAGGATAGAGAGGATGAACACGTAGCTGGAAAGTTGGTGTAGGAGGGAGGGCTTTAAATTCTTGAGGCATTGAGACCGCTTCTGGGGGAGATGGGACCTGTACAAACCGGACGGGTTGTACCTCAACAGCACCGGCACCAATATCCTCACGGGGAGTTTTGCTCGTGCTGTTGGGGAGAGTTTAAACTAGCTTGGCAGGGGGATGGGAAGCTGAGAACGAATTCAAAAAGGAAGGAAGTAAAGCAGAAGTTGGATAACAAGAATCTAGAAAGCGAATCTGTAAGACAGAGGAAACAGTAAGCAAGGAGGTTTTCCTGTGCTGAATGGTAGATACTTTAATGCAAGGAGTATAGCGAATAAGGCGGATGAGCTAAGAGCACAGGTAGACACTTGGGAGTATGACATTATAGCCATTACAGAAACATGGCTGAAAGAGGGACAGGTTTGGCAGATCAATATTCCTGGCTGCAGGATTTTTAGACAAGATAGAGAGAGGGGGTAAAAAGGGTGTGGAGGGGGTGGGGGGGTGTTGTGGTACTGATTAAAGGAACTATTACAGCGATGAGGAGGGATGATATGTTAGAGGGATCATCAAAGGAGGCCATATGGGTCGAATTGAAAAATAAAAAAGGGGCGATCACACTGCTGGGTGTGTATTATAGACCCCCAAACAGCGGGAGGGAGATAGAGAAGCAAATATGTAGGCAAATTGCTGTGAAGTCCAAAAACTATAGGATAGTAATAGTAGGGGATTTTAACTATCCAACTATTGATTGGGACAAATTTAGTGTGAAGGGTATAGAGGGTGCAGAATTCTTGAGATGCATTCAAAAGAACTTTTTTAGTTAGTATGTAGCAAGCCCAACACAAGAGGGGGCGGTCTTGGATTTAGTTTTGGAGAATGAAGCTGGGCAGGTTGAAGGGGTATTAGTGTGGGAGCACTTGGGTGCCAGTGACCATAATTCAGTGAGCTTCAAGTTGGTTATGGATAAGGACAAGAATAGGGGAATAAAAGTTCTGAATTGGGGAAAAGCTAATTTTGCTAAGTTAATGAGGGATTTGGCCATAGTGGACTGGAAACAGCTACTTGTGGGTAAATCAGTGTCAGAACAGTGGGAGGCATTCAAGGAGCAGATCAGGCCAAACATGTGCCCTTAAAGAAAAAGGCTGGGAAAAACAATTGTAGAGTCCCCTGGATGTCTAGGGGAGGATTTTTTAAAAAAGGAACGCTTATGTCATATACCAACGGCTAACTACTTTAGAATCTTTAGAGGAATATAGAAAGTTAAAAGGCAAAACTAAAAAGGTTATTCGGAATGCTAAGAGAGAGCATGAGAAATTCTTGGCCAGTAAAATTAAAGAAAACCTTAAGATGTTCTATAAATATATTAAGAGTAAGAGGGTAACTAAAGAAAGGGTAGGGCCTATTAGATACCATGAGAGTAATCTTTGTGTGGAGGTGGAAAATGTTGGTAGGGTTCTTAATGAATACTTTGTGTTATGTATTTATGTAAACCTCAGCAATATGTAAGGCTTGCCACCAGGGAGCACACCTGTGGGAGACCTAAGGGTCACCTGTTCACCCTGGGCATGCTGGTATAAAAGGTAATCTACCATGCTGCTTCCTCACTCTGGAGTCTGAATAAAGAGACCAAGGTCACAACAGTTTGAGCTTACGATACAGTCTTGTGGAGTTATTTTGAACATAACACTTTGCATCTGTTTTCACAAAGGAAGGGGGTAATGCAGATACTGCTGTCGAGGAGGAGTGTGATATTCTGGATGAAATAAATATAGTGAGAGAGGAAGTATTAAGGGGGTTAGCAGTTTTGAAAGTAAATACGTCCCCAGACCCGAATGAAATGCATCCCAGGCTGTTGAGCGAAGTAAAGGAGGAAATAGCAGAGGCCTTGACCATCATTTTCCAGTCCTCTTTGGATCTGAGCATGGTGCCAGAGGATTGGAGGACTGCTAATGTAGTACCCTTGTTTGAGAAGGGAAAAAGGGATAGGTCGAGTAATTACAGGCCTGTCAGCCTAACCTCAGTGGTGGGAAAATTATTGAAAAAAATCCTGAAAGACAGAATAAATCTGCGTTTGGAAAGGCAAAGATTAATTAGGGACAGTCAGCACGGATTTGTTAAGGGAAGATTGTGTTTGACTAACCTGATTGAATTTTTTGAGGAGGTAACTGTTGTGTATGGGGAAAGAGTCAGACTGAACACTGTGAGCTCAGGATTGGACCTTGGTTCCAGGGCAGTTCCTTATTGGCTCTCCTCACTCATGTGTCTGCTGGAGGGCCCAGCCATCCCTGATTAGGTCAATGGCTTTCCAATACACACCTTTAAGCTCTGTCCAGCCAAAAGACAATATACACATAGAACATGCTGGAAGTCTGTGAGCTTTCATTTTAAATCTTTCAAAACTGTATTTTTGTATCATCTAATTTTTTAACATTTATACAGACACAGAATCAATTTTATTATTACTGAATACTTGTATTCTTACAAACTCCCCACCTTGAGGGGGAAATAGCCTTATTGATTACTCATATGGTTAATCTCCTCAGGGCTCACATATGATAAACATTGAGAGGGTTCTGATAGCTCTGCTGTTTATGTGTTTCAAACTTAGAGAGAGAGAGAAAAGCACATTGATGATTGATGATGTTCGTGAGTCATGCCGCAGTTCCCGCTTCTCCATCTTCCCCCGGCTTCGGTCGTGGCCAGTGTCGTCCTGACAATTGTGAGGATCTGTAACATGGTTTGTGGGAAACAAGATCAGTGCAGTATTTACTCTTTGGCAGTTTTTAACTGATTAATGTGAAACCACTTCTTGTACTTAACGCCCTTTTTCCCCGGTAACCGAATCAAATAATCCGCGGGGTTCAATCGGTCTATAATTTTATGTGGTCCCCACCACCTGGGCTCAAAGGCAGCTTCTTTTTCCCATAATTTGGAATCATTACTGGGTCTCCCACCTGATATTCAAAGGGACGTACTTTCTTGTCAAAGTACCTTTTAATTTGTCTTCTTCACTTCCCCAATTTGGTGGTCACGAATCAATTGATCTGATCGGTGTAATCTACCACTTGTTCCAGCCACTTGGAATGACATGTTTTCATTGTCAGGGGACTCATCCCTGTTAGTGTTAGCTGGCCTGGTGTTCTCATGAGCCTCCCCATCATGGCCTGATATGGGGAGACCTCTGTTGTTCTATGAGGTGTGGACCTCATTGTCATTAAGTATATTGGCTGCATGCCAGCCCATTGAGTGGGGTGGTCTGCGCACAATTTTTTAAATATTAACTTGAGGGTCCTGTTCCCCCTTTCGACCCCTCCGGATGACTGGGGGCGATAAGCAATATGTAATTTGAGTTTTATCCCCAACATTTCCTGCAGGTGGGTAAAAATTTTACCGGTAAAATGTGAACCTTGATCACTGTCCACTTGTACAAAACACATACAAAATACATGATTCGATAGTGTTTTGGCTGCTGTGATTGCGGTGTTGGAGTAGCAGGGGAATGCTTCGATCCATTTAGTGAATTGATCCACCACCACTGGGGCATGCTGAAAATTGCCTTGCACCTGTGGAAGTGGCCCAATGAAGTCTATCTGGAGGTGAGTCCATAGCCCTTGAGGTGGAAGTGTGCTTTGAAGCAAGGCTTGGTTAGCGCATGCAGTCGGATTGTGTTGCAAGCACGGTAGGCATCGTGCCACGTATTGGTCGATTGTTTCCCTCATGAAAGGCCACCAAGCTGTGGATTCTACCTTATAGAAGGTTATCAGGGCCGAATAGTGCCCTGCTGTGGGGTGGGAGTGAAAGAGGGAGAGCAGTTCCTGACCCACCTCTGGTGGAACACACACCACTGGGCAGGCGTTTGACTTTCTTTTGAACATCACAACTGCTCATCTGAGTCAGGGACAGTGGCTAGTATGGTATTGGGAGCCCAGGCTGTTGGTTGAGGAAGGAGGCTGCCTTCCTCGTGCCAGGCGTTTACAACAGCATATGACCAGTATTGCTGCTGCAGGGATTTTAAATCTAGGTGATCTGTTGGGAGGCCTTGCTAACAGCATTGCAGGGCTCAACAACTATATCCTCTATCTCCCCATCAATCGCAGCATCCTTGGCTGCTCCGTCTGCTCTGGAACTTCCCTCACTATGTGGACCCCCTTTTCTATGGGCTGCCACCTTTCCTATGAAGCAGGGCTGGGATCGCTGTTTAAGGTATGACCAGAGCAGGCGTAACCAGGGCCCATGGACCAAGGCCTTACCGTCTATCGTACAATAGTAATTTTTGTGGTATAGGGGCAGGGAGAGCATGGTGTTTATAGCATAGGCACTATCGAACCAAATATTCACAGTCTATCTGAGGTTTCCTTTACAGCAGTTAGGCGTGCGGCGATTTCTGCATATTGTGAAGACTGTCTGTTGCATCTTCGCTGGATGGTTCTTTCTGGCAATACCACAGCATACCCGGTGTGAGGGCATCCTTCAATGTGATATGAGGACCCATTGATGTAGACATCTGGAGCACCCTGTATGGGCTCTTTCTGCACAGGATGGATCTCAAAGTTAATCAGGGGTAGCGGACATTCATGTGGGTCCCCCTCATAGATCAGAAATTGTGGCAGCAATGTGGTGGGTTTGGAAATTGTATCAATGTCTCTTTCCATAAATTCCAATGTCCATTTACTGAGGCGCTGCGAGGAAACTAGTGAATCTCCAGGTTTCATCAGTAGTTTCAGAGGTGTGTGTCCGCTGTGCAGGATTGTAGCCTGTAACCCAGTAATAAAGGTAAAGTGATGTACCGACCAGAAGACTGCCAGTAGGTGGCGCTCGCATGCGGTATACGTCTTTTCTGCCCCCAGCAGAATTCGAGACGCATATGCAATGGGCTGTAGTCGATCAGCTCGCATTTGGTACAGATCTGCAGTGAGGCTTTGCTCTGTGGTCCTGACCTCCAAATGGAAGGGCTGTGTGGGATCAGGAGAGATCAGACATGTGGCCTGCATCACTGCAGTTTTTAATTTATCCACGGACTGGGTGTGAGCATCAGTCCATGCTGGGCGTATGTCATCACCCTGCAGTTTTATTAAATCATACAGAGGCTTTACAAACTCTGCAAAGCCTGGGATAAAGTTCCTTTGGTACCCCACCAAACCCAAGAATGACCCGAGGGCTGTTTTGGAAGTGGGTAATGGCAGTCGCTGTATTATCTCCACCTTGTGAGAGTTGGGGGATGATCCCGCTAGAGAAATGGACAATCCTAGAAAGGTGACCCGTTCTTTTACTAATTGAGCCTTACGGGGATTCACCTTTAGTCCCGTCTGAGCCAACAATGTCAAAAGTTCGTGCAAAAGGGATAGATGTTCCTCCATGCTGTTGTTTGCGTATTGTAGCAAGCAGGTAGGGCGGGAAAAGTCTTTTAAAATTGCAGCCATTCTTTTGTGGAATATCGTGGTGGGATTGTGGAACCCCTGAGGCAGGCATGTCCAGGTATAGCTCTGGTCCTCAAATGTGAACGCAAATTTGTACTCGTCTTCCCTCTTAACAGGGATACTCCAGAATCCATTGGCGATGTCGGGGGTCGAGAAGTACTTGGAACCAGCAGGAATTTGAGATAATATGGTGGCAGTTTCTCTTACTACTGGTGAGCAGGCTGGTGTTACAGAATTTAACTTTCTGTAATCAATTGTCAGTCACCAGCTGCTATCAGGCTTTTTATCCGGTCATGTAGATGAATTGGTCATGAAAGTGCCTGTCCTAAGAACACCGTGCTCGACTAGGGATTTTATGGTGTCTCGGATGTAAGGGTGACTCGCCCTTGGGATGGGATATTGTTTCGTGAATGAGTGGGGGGGGGTCCCTCAATACATTCCTCGCCTGCCATTTTTCCACAGTCATGGCAAACACCACGAGGTGTTCCTGAATTCGTTTTGTCACAGCTTCATTTTTGCTCCCTGGAGCGTCGTACTCAGATGGCTTTTTAATAGCAGAAACCGAGTGAGCATCTGAAATTTCTATCACACCTACCTTATCTCTCAATCCCATCCAAACACAGTCCTGATTATAATCTACCGCCACGCCATACTGATCCAACACATCAGTCCCTAAAATGCCCCTTCCGTCGGGGGTGGTCATCGGCATCGGCGCTGGGACCTTACAGGTGAGGCCTCCCAACTGAAGTTCACTGACCTTTCCTGTATACGTGGTGGTTGTATCACCATTAAACCCTTTAAGGGTCATATAACCTTTGCCCACCGCTGCATGGCATTCAGGGTATGGGGTGTGGATGATAGTAATGGCTGAGCCAGTATCGATAAGCATAATCTGCTGCCTGCCCCTTTTAAGACAACAAGGACCACTGGTCTCCCACTACCAGCACATTGGAACCCCACTTCCGACCAATCTTTGGGGGCCGAACCCTGTCATAGGGCCGATCCTTGAATGGGTCTCTCTAATGAGTGTGCATTGTTGATTGTGTGCACCGGTAAATGATTGTGCATCCTCCCTGCGGAAATTTGGGTTTGTATGAAGGTTATCAATTGATCCAATCGTTGATCTGTCCCAGAGGGCTTGGATTCGTCCCTCAGGAGGTATCTATGCATTACTTCATGGTTCGGTGCTGGTCTGGGTCTGCTGCAGTCTTTTGCTAGGTGGCCTACCTTCTTACAATTAAAGCACTGTCCCTTAAAGGGGTAGTTTCAAAATCCCTCCACCAGTGACACTGATTTATTTTCAGTGGGTGGTGACTTCACCTTTAACTGGTCTTTTACCATCTCCCAGGCTATTTGAGTGTTGGTCTCTATGTCTGTCCACTGATTGGTGGGCCTCATGGCTATGCCCAGGTTGGTTTTAACTAAAGGGTAGAGTTGTGTCAGGAACATCGATTTAAATTGTTACTGATTCTTTTCTACTGTAGCATTTGCGGTTCCTGGTTCAGTGTATGTTGATAGATATCGTACAGGCGATTATTGAAGGCTCTAGGGGTCTCTTCTGAGCGCTGCTTGGTCTGATTGAGCAGAGCCACTAAGTTCAAGTTTTGGATCCCTAAATGGTTTAGGATCTCGGTCATGAGTGCATCAGCCACTGTGCCAGGCTGGAGGACTGCATCTGGCAGTGGAACAGGCCAAGAGGAGGACTTGTGTTAATTCTCTCTCTTTCAACTCGGGGTGACCCCTCCTGAAATTTGCCCACCTCCTATTAACTTCCAGTGGGTCGTCCCCATCATTAATGAGCCCCAACTCGTGGCTACACGCCGTGGCGTCAGCACCAGATATGGGCCGTGAGTCGGTATGGTTACTGGTGATGTGACCGTGCGCATTACGTCGTAAAGAAGTGGTTACTACGGCTACGATTGGCTCTTGGGTGTCTCCAAGGTATCCCATCCTACACCATCCTCCTGGGGATTATACTGACTGCCTTCCTCTTCCCAATCTGTCTCCCCCCACCCCCGTCACCTTCTGCTGTCTCTGTTATGGCTCCCCGTGTTACTGCGGATATCAGAGCCTGTTGCTCCCCTAACTTACTTTTTAGCTTTGCTATTTCTAGTTGGCACTGGAAGTGATCTGCCTCCCTATGTGGCTTCTTAATTACTTCCCTTAATGCTTTCCTAGCATCTTCTATCTCTTGCTGGAGCCTCAGGTTTTCCAATTTGTAAAGTCCTGTCCCCTCAGTGCAGATTCACACGAGGCATGTAGTGAAGTCAAGGTCACTCTGGACCTGCACCTTTATTTCACAGTTCTGGAATGCTGCACTTGCCTGAGACCTGTCCTTATATACCTGTCTCTTGCAAGTGCACCCCTGATGGTAAGGTATGCTGGTGGTTACAGGTCATATCTTATTACAGTCATGTAAAGCATGTTAGGATACTGTTATATATAATAATGTAAGATACATGACACAATTTATATTTTTTTAACTCTAATATGTTTTCATTTGCTTCAACTACGGCTGCAGTGGCATTTAAATTTGAGAGGCTTTGTTGTTGTATCAATGAAACTGCCTGTTTGGTCCCTCTTTCTAATTGCTTAATACTGTGGCTTAATTGACCAATTTCTTGTCGTAAATGCTGTATTTCTCCCTCTTTTAACTGCTTCACGAGTTGGAGGCCTTCTTCCTTTTTTGTTTTCTACCTTCAATCTCTCTTTCATTTAGTTGAATCTCTTTTACTTGCAATTCTTTTAAATCTTTTATCACTTTGGCCTCTTGCCTCATTAATTTCTGCTCTCTCCGGGCACAATAACATGCGCTGAATGCCACAAGACCGTTTGCCCGTTTTGGCCTTAGTTCTCCTTTATCTACTTTCTCCTGGATAAATGCCACCAGCTCCCCGAAGGACGCAGGTTGGCCCTTGCGGAAGTGCCGTGCCTGTGCCTGTAACTATTCTATGTCTTGTATCGTACCTTTTTGGACAACTTCTCCTGATAAACTAGCTCAACATTGTTGGCTTTCTGTTCATGACCGATCCCTTCATCCTGCATCTTCTGAATATAACTACTGGCGGGTTCCCACTTAAACAGTTGCAACTATCGAGATGACTGCTCCTAAAACATAACTTCTCCCGATCCGTTTAATCGTTTATAAGTTATGCTTCGCAACATAGCTTAGAATCGCAACTCCCGAAATTTCCAATTGTTCAAAAGAATCATCAAAAAACTGTCTCGCCAGATGCCCACATTCTCCACCAATTTGTAAGATTTCTAAATCTCTGGCATTAAATTGACAGTGAGACTGATTCTTTTAAAACAATTTGGAATAGTTTATTAAACACACACATGCACATCTATCAGCAGTCGTCAGTTACCCTACAGATCTACTTAGTTACAATGTTACAATAATGATTTATAAAAGGTATACGTCACTTTCCTCTGGCTGGCTGGCTGAACACACAGCCTGCTGTTTCGGCTGGTCTTCAGCGGGCGGTTTGCCGTGTGCTCAGGAGAGAAGGAGAGATAGAGCAGTCTGTGCTTGGGTTTTTATATCCCTGAAGTCCATTGTTCCTCTGAAAGCCTCAGGATTGGACCTTGGTTCCAGGGCAGTTCCTTATTGGTTCTCCTCACTCATGTGTCTGCTGGAGGGCCCAGCCATCCCTGATTAGGTCAATGGCTTTCCATACACATCTTTAAGCTCTGTCCAGCCAGAAGACAATATACACACAGAACATACTAGAAATCTGTGAGCTTCCATTTTGAATCTTTCAAAACTGTCTTTTCGTATAATCTCATTTTTTAACATTTATACATAAACAGAATCAATTTTATCATTACTAAACACTTGTATTCTTATAGTGAGCCATAGAGGAGGGCAGGTATCACTACTGCCCTATAAACAGTGTGTGCACTATCTATACACAGTGTGTACACTACATACACAGTGTGTGCACTATATACTCACAGTGTATATACTATATACACACAGTGCATGCACTAAACACAGTTTGTACCCTATGAGGTAGAAATTTGGTCACGTCTCATTTGGGGTGGTAACCCAGGTGGAGCGGTAATTTTAGTGCCTTGAAAAAGTTCGTAAAACGTGCCCTCATCAAACAGAATTTGGATTCAAATCCAAAAAAACAACAGTTGTCATTGGACCAAAAATTGGCTAATTTTCTAATTATGTATCATAATACTCCTCATACAACTACAGGTAGAACACCAGCAGAGTTGTTTCTCAAACGACAGCCACGAACCAGATTCTCATTGTTAAAACCAAACTTGGCACCATTCGTAGAAGAAACACAATTCAGACAGAAAGAGAATCATGATAGAGGTAGAGTAAAAGAGAGAAGTGTGAAATTAAACCAGAAGGTGAGAGTGAAGAACCATCACCATAAATGGGTAAAGTGGTTACCTGGAAGAGTGGTGAAAATATGTGGTCCTTGCACATATTTGGTCAAGATGTTTGATCATGGACAGGTTAGGTTTCTTCACATTGATCATATTTTACAAACAGACGTGAAAGTAATTGAAGGTGGGAATGATTCGATTATTTCCGACTCATCAGATACTTTTGATACCAATAGCTTATCCTGCATCCAATGTACTGGAAACAAATCCAAGAGGAAGTTAAAATTTAACTCTGAGTCTGAGTCAGGCAGACAAACAGTCTGAAGTTAGAGAGAGTTCAGATGGAAATCAAGGGCATCCCTTGGAGGAAAACTTTCCTCAGGATTAGCCTCGAATGAGTCTAAGTTCACACCATGTTTGGAAGATTCTATTCAAGAGCAAAGGTATCCTCTTTGAAACAGAAAACAAGTGGTTAAGCTTGATTTGTAAACATGGCAAAGTAAGTCCATATCTTTTGTTATCTATAACCATACAAGTTATGTGTGATGATTAGTTTGTTATGATTACTTCTTTATTAAGGAGGGAGAAGTGTAATTTATATAGTTCCATCTGGTGGACTACTGTGGCACTGCAGCTGTTATATCTTCAGTAACTCACAAACACACACACAGCCTTAAGATGGCAGAACACACTGGAACTCAGTCAGGAGACCGGTTCCCTTCTTTATTATAAACATCACTGGCTGCAGTGCCACAGGAGTTCACAGATGGAGCTATATATATTACAGCAGCCAGTGCTGTTCACAACAATAAGGAGGAAACAGGTCACCTGACTGGGTTCTTGATGTTAGCAGCCATCTTACAGCTTGTGTGTGTTTGTGAGTTGTACTGAAAATATAACACTTTCCTACTTTGTCATTGTGCAATATTCAGTTGATAACATTTATATTGATTACACATTAAACTAATTGTCTATCATAACTATTCCCTTTCACGCTCTGCAGCGGCTCCCCTCACATCCCAGCATAACTTCCCTGGAACTACAGCAACCCACGTTTCAGCCAGCAAGGTGACCAGCAGGAGCCAAACAATATGGACTGGCTGCAAGCCACAACAACCAGAGTATGGACAGGTGTGAACCGCACATACAGGACCTTTTCTCACCAATAGCTGCAGCCGGGAGACCAATCGCCCATTTCCAGGAGATTTCCAAGCAAAGCCCCAGGGTTGCCCAAAGTATCAAATTCAAAATCGTTGTCATCATTTACACATCCTTCTGTAACCTCATTCCACCATGCCTCACAATTTGCTCCAGGCCAATATGTCCCAGCTATCCTTGGAGAGGGAGCATGCTTGAGGTCTTCGATGACTGGTGGGAACTGCAGGGTATTAAATATATTGCAGACGCCAATGACAATATTGCAGTTTAATTGGTGGTCTTTTTTTCTGATGCTTATCAAGCATATTTTTTAATTGGATTTTTTGTTTATTATATTAATGGTGCCTTACAAGGGCACTTGCCATATTGATTTTATATTTCTGTTGGTGATACTGGGGCAACTTGGAGTCAATCCTAAAGGAAATAATATGTCCTTACTATACAATACAAATGCACACGAGGCCCATACTAGAGAGAAGGTCACTCTGTAACCTTTATCAGCCAGCACTGAAGTGGAGAAGATGGGTGGAACTTCCCCTTTTATACCTGAAAGTCCAGGTTAGGAGTGTCTCCCACAAGTTCACCCCCTAGTGGTCAGTGTTCTCACAGTGTACAACTTAGGTCAGTTTATACATGGATTACAATGACAGTTGAATACATGACATCACCTTCCCCCCAAAGGCTTATTGGGATCACAGGTTAAGTCTCTCTGGTGGTTTACGCTCCCTTGTAGAGCGCCTGAGTTGGGGCTCCGGTTGTTGGACGCTGGCATGAGTGTCTGCTGTTTGCGGTGCCTCAGGCCTGTCTGGCTGCCCACAGTGACTGGGCTCTCCTCGACTTGGTTCTGGTGTTCGGTCACCTGTGGTGGAGTGAACTCTACATTGTGTTCTTCCTCTGCTTCTTCTATGGGGTTGCTGAACCTCTTTTTTGTTTGATCCACGTGTTTGCGGCAGATTTGTCCATTGGTAAGTTTAACTACAAGAATCCTATTCCCCTCTTTGGCAATCACAGTGCCTGCGAGCCATTTGGGCCCTGCAGCGTAATTAAGGACAAAAACAGGGTAATTGACATCAATACATCGCACCCTCACATTCCTGTCATGGTAGTCACATTGTGACTGACGTCTGCTCTCAACAATTTCTTTCATGGTGGGGTGTATGAGGGATAACCTGATTTTGAGCGTCCTTTTCATTAGCAGCTCTGAGGGTGGAACCCCTGTGAGCGAGTGTGGTCGGGATCTATTAGTCAATAGGAGGTGTGATAAGTGGCTTTGTAGGGAATCCCCTTGAATTCTGAACATCCCCTGTTTGATTATCTGCACTGCTCGTTCCGCCTGGCTGTTTGAGGCCGGCTTGAACGGTGCCGTTCTGACAGGGTTGATACCATTTCCTGCCATGAAGTCCTGGAACTCAATGCTTGTAAAGCACGGGCCATTGTCGCTGACCAAGACGTCCGGTAGACCATGGGCGGCGAACATTGCCCGTAGACTTTCTACCGTGGCAGAGGATGTGCTTGAATTGAGAATGTCACACTCGATCCATTTGGAGTAGGCGTCTACTACAACCAAAAACATTTTCCCCATGAAAGGACCTAGTCATAGAAACATAGAAAATAGGTGCAGGAGTAGGCCATTCGGCCCTTCGAGCCTGCACCGCCATTCAATGAGTTCCTGGCTGAACATGCAACTTCAGTACCCCATTCCTGCTTTCTCGCCATACCCCTTGATCCCCCTAGTAGTAAAGACTACATCTAACTCCTTTTTGAATATATTTAGTGAATTGGCCTCAACAACTTTCTGTGGTAGATAATTCCACAGGTTCACCACTCTGTGGGTGAAGAAGTTTCTCCTCATCTCGGTCCTAAATAGCTTACCCCTTATCCTTAGACTGTGACCCCTGGTTCTGGACTTCCCCAACATTGGGAACGTTCTTCCTGCATCTAACCTGTCTAAACCCGTCAGAATTTTAAACGTTTCTATGAGGTCCCCTCTCATTCTTCTGAACTCCAGTGAATACAAGCCCAGTTGATCCAGTCTTTCTTGATATGTCAGTCCCGCCATCCCGGGAATCAGTCTGGTGAACCTTCGCTGCATTCCCTCAATAGCAAGAATGTCCTTCCTCAAGTTAGGAGACCAAAACTGTCCACAATACTCCAGGTGTGGCCTCACCAGGGCCCTGTACAACAGTAGTAACACCTCCCTGCCCCTGTACTCAAATCCTGCGAACACCTGCGAACACGGAGAGTTCCAGGTGTGCATCTATCCCTGGCCACCAAACGTGTGACCTGGCAATTGCCTTCATCATGACAATGCCCGGGTGCTCATTGTGGCGTTCTCGGATGAACGCCTCTCTGCCCATCTGGGGCATAACTACTCGGTTTCCCCATAGTAGGCAATCGGCATGAATCGAGAGTTCATCCTTGCGCCTGTGAAATGGTTTAAATTCCTCAGGGCATGCCCCGTATGTGGCTGCCCAGTCCCCATTCAGGACACATTTCTTGACTAAAGAAAGTAGCGGGTCTCTATTTGTCCAGACTTTGATCTGACAGGCTGTCACGAGTGAGCCTTCACTTTCGAAGGCTTCAACAGCCATGACCATCTCAGCAGCATGCTCTGTTGCCCCCTCGGTGATGGCTAGTGGGAGCCTGCTGAGTGCATCGGCGCAGTTTTCAGTGCCCGGTCTATGCCGAATTGTATAGTCATAGGCGGCTAACGTGAGTGCCCACCTCTGTATGCGGGCCGACGCATTAGTATTTATGGCCTTGTTGTCGGCCAAAAGGTACGTTAGGGGTTTGTGATCTGTCTACAGCTCAAATTTCCTGCCAAACAGGTACTGGTGCATTTTTTTTTACTGCATATACACATGCAAGCGCTTCCTTTTCTACCATCCCGTAGCCCCTTTCTGCCTGGGACAGACTTCTGGAGGCATAAGCTACCGGCTGTAACTGACCCTTGGCATTAACATGCTGCAACACACACCCGACCCCATAGGACGACGCATCGCATGTTAAAACAAGTTTCTTACATGGGTCATATAGTGTTAACAGATTGTTGGAGCATAACAAATTGCGTGCTCTATCAAAAGCCCTTTCCTGGCTGTCCCCCCAGACCCATTCGCGACCTTTGCGTAGGTGCACGTGTAGTGGCTATAACAGCATGCTCAATTTGGGAAGAAAGTTACCAAAATAGTTCAGGAGCCCCAGGAACGAACGCAGCTCCATCGTGTTACGGGGTCTGGGGGCTCTCTGGATCGCTTCCGTTTTGGACGCAGTAGGTCTGATCCCGTCTGCTGCTACCCTCATCCCCAAGAATTCTACCTCTGGAGCTAGGAAGACACACTTCGCTTTTTTTAGTTGCAGACCTACCCGGTCCAGTCTGCGTCGCATCTCCTCCAGGTTGTGGAGGTGTTCTTCAGTATCGCAACCCATGATGAGGATGTCGTCTTGAAAAACCACCGTCCTTGGAATCGACTTGAGGAGACATTCCATGTTTCGTTGAAAGATCGCGGCGGCCGAGCGAATCCCGAACGGACATCTGTTGTACTCATACAACCCCTTATGTGTCGTGATGGTGGTCAGCTTCTTCGACTCACTCGCCAGCTCCTGGGTCATGTAAGCTGAGGTCAGGTCCAATTTTGAAAAAAGTTTGCCACCGGATAACAGCGCAAAGAGGTCCTCCGCTCTCGGTAGCGGGTACTGGTCTTGGAGTGACACGCTATTGATGGTGGCCTTGTAATCACCACGTATCCTGACCGACCAATCCGCCTTGAGCACTGGCACAATCGGACTCTCCCAGTCACTGAATTCGACTGACGAGATGATGCCTTCCCTCAGCAAACGGTCCAATTCGCCCTCTATCTTTTCCCGCATCACGTACGGCACCGCTCTGGCCTTGTGGTGTACTGGCCTGGCGTTGGGGTTTATGTGAATCACTACTTTGGCCCCCATGAAAGTTCCAATGCCGGGTTGAAATAGTGACTCAAATTTGTCCAGGACCTGTGAGCATGATACTCGCTCCACAGAAGAGATTGCATTGACATCGCCCCATTTCCAGTTCATGACAGCAAGCCAACTCCTCCCCAGCAGTGAGGGACCGTCCCTCGGGACAATCCAGAGTGGCAACCTGTTCTCCGAATCTTTTTGGGTCATGACTACCGTGGCACTGCCTAGACCGGAATGATCTCCTTTGTATATGTCCATAGCAGTAGGTCAATCGGCAATAATTTTGGCCTCCTGGCCTTGGACGCCCACATCTTGTCGAACTGTTTGCTGCTCATCAGGGACTGGCTGGCCCCCGTGTCTCGCTCCATTGATACTGGGATGCCATTGAGGAGCACTTTCATCATTATCGGTGGCGTCTTGGTGTATGAACTGTATATGTGCTCCACATGAACTCGCTGAACTTCAGCTTCCAGCGATTTCCCACACTGTCCATTTGGCCTCATAGGGCTTACAACGGGCCCGTCCTCCTCATACATCAACCTGGCTGCAGGCTTCCTGCACATACGCACCAAGTGACCGCTGACGTTACAATTTCTGCAGGTATATTGCTGATACCTGCAAGCTCTGGCTATGTGTTTGCCTCCACACCTCCAACATGAGCCGTTGTTGGAAACAAAAGGTCCATTACCAGTCCATCGTCTCTGACTGTCTCTGTAACTGTCCTTAAGCGCACCATTGACAGGTGTTGATGGCCCCATTACTGGCCGCATTGTCCATTGCGATGGCATGAATCACCATTCAGCTAGCCATTGTCTCTGTTGAATTCCCCCTTTGGGTTTGACTACATGTTCGGGCATGTCCGATTTCCCCTGCCTGCCTGGAGAACTCTGTGCGCGTTAACAATGTTGACTCCCTGTCCATTTGCTGCATTTAAACCAAGATTTTTGTCAAACATCATTCTGGTCTCTTCCTCCCCTGAGATAAATATCTGGGCCATCAAAGCCGCTGTTTCCAGAGTCAAGTCTTTGGTCTCAATCAGTTTCCTGAAAACCCCAGCGTGCCCGATGCCCTCAATAAAAAAGTCTTGCAGCATCTCCGCTCTGCATGCATCTGGGAACTTACATAGGCTCACCAGTCGCCGGAGATCTGCTACGAAGTCTGGAACACTTTTCCCTTCTCGCCGCTGGTGCGTGTCAAACCGGTGTCTTGCCATGTGCATGCTGCTCGGCGGTTTAAAGTGTTCCCCGATCAACTTACTGAGCTCTTCAGAAGTCTTGTCCGCCGGCTTCTCTGGCATTAGAAGGTCCTTCATCAGGGAGTACGTCCTAGATCCACAAACCGTCAGGAGATGAGCCCTGCGTTTGTCGGCCGAATCCTGTCCCAGCCATTCCTTAGTGACGAAACTTTGCTGTCGTCTCTCAATAAAATCGACCCAATCATCACCAACACAGTGCCTCTTGTCTGTGGTGCTAGTGGCCATGCTCGCGTGGTTTAAATCCCAGTTTCTCCTCGTCAATAATATGTCCTTACTATACAGTACAAATGCACACGAGGCCCATACTAGAGAGAAGGTCACTCTGTGGCCAGTAACCTTTATTTGCCAGCACTGAAGTGATGAAGGTGGGTGGAGCTTCCCCTTTTATACCTGAAAGTCCAGGTTAGGAGTGTCTCCCACAAGTTCACCACCTAGTGGTCAGTGTTCTCACAGTGTACAACTTAGGTCAGCTTATACATGGATTACAATGACACTCCAGGCCAATATGTCCCAGCTATCCTTGGAGAGGGAGCATACTTGAGGTCTTCGATGACTGGTGGGAACTGCAGGGTATTAAATGTATTGCAGACGCCAATGACAATATTGCAATTTAATTGGTGGTCTTTTTTTCTGATGCTTATCAAGCAGATTTTTTAATTGGATTTTTTATTTATTAATGGTGCCTTACAAGGGCACTTGCCATATTGATTTTATGTTTCTGTTGGTGACACTGGGGCAACTTGGAGTCACTCCTAAAGGTCAAACAAAAAAAGCCTATGTCCCAGCTGACACTGTTTGACATTCGGACTCTCGTGTTCTGTGTATCCCCTTCACTATTGGTGGCGGAATCTTTAGCTCTACTCTACTCTTTCAAACTTGCTCCCTTTACTCTACAGCGTACTACTTCTCTCCTTACCTTCAAAAGCCTCCTTAAAACCTATCTTTCTGAACATTGTCATCTCTCCTAACTAACTGCTCCCCACTGTCTGTTTCCCCTTTGTGATTTGGCTTTGTACATTTTCTATGTAAAAGTCGCTATATCAGTGGAAAATGTTGCTTTCTGTGGATCTGTGATGATGAGCAGATGTGTCATCTGGAATTATTTTTAAATTGAAAACATTGCTTTCCTTCATCATTTGTACATTCTTTAATTAATTCAACATTTATATTCTCCGACCACACTGAAAGTAACTCCTCCATATTTTTCATTTCACTGATAAACTCTAATAAATAGTCGGGTATCATTTGGGATAATAGAGCTGACGGGCAGCATGAAATATTCAGTGTCCACTGGAAATCACTCCCCTTCTTCAAATGTACTGGTTTGATCTGAAGGAGATGGGAACTGATGTTCGGGGGCTGCAGTGCACTGGGGGACACATACAGCAAACGGAACACTTGTGGATAACCAGCATGGCGGCGGGCAGGTTGTGCAGAGGTCAGTTAATGACGTAATTTAAACTCATTCTGCTTCGCTTTTAGGTCTTTATGACGTGTGTTGAACAATTCTAATATTTACATAAATCGCTTGAGACAGGGTGGCGTTACATCACTGCCGCAGCGCACAGTGGGCCCGTGATCTCCATCCACCCGGGGCGGGGCCTTCATCCACCCGGGGGGCGGGGCCTCCATCCACCCGGGGGGGGCGGGGCCTCCTCAGCATCAGGACTTAACCCTGGGGTTTGTCAGTGGATAACTAACAGAGTTTGGACCATTACCTTTCAGTGTTCGCCCTGGCGGCGCTTCCAGTCGGGGAATTTCCTGCCTGTGACTCCTGGATAGGAGCAACCACTTTTATTTATACTGCGCCTTATCGTAGTAAATCATCCCAAGGTGCTTCACAGGAGCGTTATCAAACAAAATTTGACACCAAGGCACGTAAGGATATATAAGGGCAACGTTTCCCCTAAGGCTGCTCACAAGCTGGAAGAAATACCGCACAGCAAATTTAAAGGGACCGCACACGTAAATAAATTAGAGGGCACGCTGTATTGGGGCAAACAAAAGCTTGGTCAAAGGGATAGGTTTTAAGGAGCGTCTTAAAGGAGGAGGTGACGTTTAGGGAAAGAATTCCAGAGCTTAGGGCCCATGCAGCTGAAGGCACGGTCACCAATGGTAGAACCATTAAAATCAGGGATGCTGAAGTGGGCAGAATTAGAGGAGCGCCGATATTGCGGGCGGGGGTTGTCGAGCTGGAGGGGATTACGGATATAGGAAGGGGCAAGCCCATGGAGAGATTTGAAAACAAGGATGAGAATTTAAAAATCCAGAGTTACACCAATATTAATTAAGTTCTCTCCAGAAAGGAAATTCAGCCTTGTTTACAAGAATGAAAGACTAACAGTCCATATAAAGACACTGTTACATGGTTTTTGCAACACTCCAGTACCCTTAGAACATAAGAATTAGGAGCAGAAGTAGGAGTAGGCCATATGGCCCCTCGAGCTTGCTCGCCATTCAGTAAGATCAATCTGATCTTTGACCTCAACTCCACTTTCCTGTCCTATCCCCAAATCCCTTAATTCTTGAGTACAAAAATCTATCTCAGCCTTGAATATACTCAATGACTCAGCATCCAAAGCCCTTCGGTGCAGAGAATTCTAAAGATTCACAACCCTCTGAATGAAGAAATTCCTCCTCATCTCACTCTTAAAAGGTGGGCCCCTTATCCTGAGATCATGGCCCCCGCGTTCTAAACTCTCCAGCCAGGGGAAAGAAGCTCTCAGCATCTTATTCAGGTAGTAAGATTGTTATTCACAGTGTTGATGGGAGTCTTTTCCATCTGAGGTTTCCGTGGTGCCGGTTCACTATTTTGTTGGATATTTGCCATTGTCTTTTGTGGCTGTGCTTGGTCTATTGTGGATTGGCTGGGTAGTTTCAACTGGATTGCAGTGCGTGTATCCAGGCTCCCGGGTCTCTCCACAAATTATCCTCTTTTCCATAAATGTGTGTTGATCCTAAACACCTCCCATCTGCAGCTCTTGCACTGTAGGATCTGATATCCACTTGCTGTTGCATTTCTGCCATTCAGTTCTCTTTTCCTGTTGACTGTATTCTGAGACTTGTCTTGACACAGTATTTACAATCTATTTCAAGAGCTTTACAAAATTTCTGGGCTTCCAATCTGAAGTCATTTTCTCCTTTCTATTCTAAAGAAATGTGGCAATTCTTCCTGGCTACTTCTTTCAGTTGCTTTGCGAGCAATTCACTAGTTTTACATATGTTGACATAACCTTTAATGTCAGTTTTGGTTTGTTTAAAACTGTTTCCAACCATTGTTCTGTATCCTAATAACAAATCTCTCTCTGATTTTTTTATAGATCTCATTGATCTCATTAATGTTCAGAAGAGATCCTACATACAGTTGTTTCATTACGATTTTGGTGTTGCTTTTGAATATATTGTGTTCATTGGTTTCATCAACAATTTGGTGTTGAAAGACTGAGTTGCTCAGAACAGACTCCATATCAGTATTGTCTTCTGTCTCAAACTGAGGCGGTCATGCATTTTTATGAATCTCTTTATTAATAACACACGTTGCAATCTCATAATTGTCCCAAATTCTCTCAAAAGTGTTTCCAATTGCTGGCCAGATTACCAGACTCGTCTAGTTTTACTGGAAATGATACATTTTGAATAAGAGATTTGCAGAACTGAGCATTAGCTACCTTCCTAATAGTTAACGTTTGAATTTTCAGTTTTAAATCACATTTCAGCTGATAGTCATACAGAGAACAGAACAATACAATCAAGCAAAAACAGTATTTAATCAGTTTGAAGTGCTGAGTTTCAAGATTTCAGATTATGCTGACACGTGGAAGCTTGGTGTAATACCATTGAGTAATTCTCAAGTTCCCAGGACAGATATAGGTTCCAGTTGAGGCATCTGGATTAGTGACTTGGAGACCGTGAAAGAAAGTTTAACATTCCAGGATTGTTCACGTTCGTGAATCCTGTGAGAATTAAACTCAGAAGGTCTTGCCTTGTTAGGCTGTGGATTCTGCTCTTGGGCGAGAGAGGGAATCTGAAAGCTGACACTGGAGTCAGGCTTTGTAAAATCCTTAAGGAAAGACTTGCATTTATATAGCGCTTTTCACGACCTCAGGATGTTCAAAAGAAGACATTACCAGGAAGCAGAGTATGAGAACACTGGCTTCTATATCCAAGGTTTGATCCTTACCAAGATTGAGTTGCCTAGAGGCAATGAGATGCTGCTGAATCTCCACAGCTCCAGCTAGTGGAATCACTATTTGCTAGAGCATGGTCTGGTCTGTATCCACATTGTGGTCAAAGAAATGGTGGCATTGCAGTCACACATAGTGAGTTGTGCTGTTCACTGTGTCACCTATGAAAAGCTGTTCTCTGTCTAGTGAGAACTGGAGTACTTACTTATCCATTGGTCTATTCTAGACTATCTTCATTGAGGTGGGAGAGGTAAGTGGTGTCTGTTTGGGCTCAAGGTGGCTCCAAGATGATGTGCTTGATAATTGAAGTTTGGAACCAGGTCAACCTTTTGTGACAGACTTTTTCTATCTGTCATTTGCTAGCTAGCCCGGCAGATCTACAGAGCAAAGTTAATGATGACCAACCAACATGGCTTACTAATGAAACATGGAAGGGTATCTCTGTTACGGGGGTGCTGAGTTTCATCCCACTTGGCTCCAGATGACCATGCAAGCCAGTGTCCTAGTAAGTAGGGTTGTCCTGACTCAACAAACAGCAGAAATCTTGCCAGTATTCTGTGATGGTAGGCTGTATGGTTATAGCCTGTTAAAACAAAGCAGAGGCATTAATTCGGGGCAAAATGAATTGGCATTTGGAAAAATATGGGTTAATAAATTAAAGCCAGCATGGATTTGTTAAGGGTAAATCATGTTTGACGAATTTGTTTGAGTTTTTTGATTAAATAACAGAGAGGGTGGATGAGGGTAGTGACGTTGATGTTGGTCAGTATGGACTTTCAAAAGGCGTTTGATACAAAATACCACATAATAGACCTGTAGCAAAATTGAAGCCCATGGAATTAAAGGGGCAGTGCCAGCATGTATACAACATTTATTAAGGGACAGAAAGCAGAGTAGTGGTAAATGGTTGCTTTTGAGACTGGAGGGAAGTGTGCAGTGGTGTCCCCCAGGGGTCGGTGTTGGGAACACTGCTTTTTTTGATATCTACAACAACAACTTGTATTTATATAGCACCTTTCACATTGTGAAACGTCCCAAGGCACTTCACAGGAGCGTTCTAAAACAGAATTTGACACTGAGCCACATACGGAGATCTAAGGGCAGATAAACAAAAGCTTGATCAAAAAGGTAGGATTTAAGGAGCGTCTTAAAGGAGGAAAGAGTGGTAGAGAGGTTTAAGGAGGAAGTTCCAGAGCTTTAGGGCCTTGGAATGAAGGTACGACCACCAATGATTGAGCGATTAAAATCAGGGATGCTCAAAAGGCCACAATTCGAGGAGTGTAGATTTGTAGGGCTCGAGAAGATTAGAGATAGGGAGGGGCGAGACTATGGAGGGATTTGAAAACAAGAATGAGAATTTTAAAATCGAGGCATTGCTTAGCCGGGAGTAGTGTAGGTCAGCGAGCACAGGGGTGATAGACGAACGGGACTTGGTGTAAATTGAACATGGGCAGTCGAGTTTTGGATGACCTCTACTGAGGGTAGAACATTTGAGGCCAGCTAGGAGTGTGTTGGAATAGTCAAGTCTAGAGGTGACAAAGTCATGGACGAAGGTTTCAGCAGCAGATAAGCTGAGGCAGGGGCAGAGCCGGGCGGTGTTCCGGAGGTAGAAATAGGTGGTCTTAGTGATGGTGTGCATATGTAGTCAGAAGCTAATTTCTGGGTCAAATATGACACCAAAGTTGCTAACAGTCTGGTTCAGTCTCAGACAGTTGCCAGGGAGAGGGATGGAGTTGGTGGCTGGGGATCCGAGTTTGTGGTGGGGTCGAAAGACAATGGCTTCGGTCTTCCCAATATTTAGTTGGAGGAAATTTCAGCTCATCCAGTACTAGATGTCGGACAAGTAGATACAGTGGAGGGGTTGAGGGAGATGGTGGTGAGGTAGAGCTGGGTGTCGTCAGCTGACATTTGGAAACTGACGCTGTGTTTTCGGATGATGTCGTCAAGGGGTAGCATGTAGATGAGAAATAGGAGGGGCCAAGGATCGATCCTTGGGGGACGCCAGAGATAACGGACCAGGAAGAGAAGCCATTGTAGGTGATTCTCTGGCTATGATTAGATAGATAAGAATGGAACCAGGCGAGTGCAGTCCCACCCAGCTGGAAGATGGTGGAGAGGCATTAGAGGAGGATGATGCAGTTAACCGTGTGTACAAACGGGTCGAGAAGGTGAGGAGGGATAGTTTACCTTTATCACAGTCAAGTAGGATGCCATTTGTGACTTTGATAAGAGCCATTTAAGTACAGGGATGGAATCCTGATTGGAGGGATTCAAACATGGAGTTCTGGGAAAGATGGGTATGGATTTGGGAGGTGACAAGTAAAGGGAGATTGGCAACGGGGCAGTAGTTTGCAAGGATAGAGGGGTCAAGGATTGGCTTTTTTAGAGGGGTGATGACAGTAGATTTGAAGGAGATGGGTCTGTAATGAAGGTTAAGGGATAGATAGGTTGCTGAGAGACTTGAGTAATTCAGGATTCTTTGTTCCTGCAGACACTGCAAGCACAAAAGCTAGCCATTTTTTTTGTACACATAGACACTTTTTTTCCCACGAGTGACTTGCTTCCAAATGTGTGGCGTTTCTCAAGCAGCATACTTTTACACTGTGACACTTAGCAAGTCTGAATACGCTGGACAGCAATTGGTATATTTGTTGAGAAAAATTATTTTGTTTACTGCAAAATAGAGATGATTTTACTTTCAAGACTTTATTTCTTCAAATATTCGTGAAGTCATTTAAAATGTTCCTGCTATTTTTTTGTTCAATTTAGCACTTAGAAAAGTTTTAATGTATGAGTATCTAACTGCGGTAATATTATGGATGATTTTTATATTTTCTCTTTGTTTCAGTGTTTACTGGATGTAATACACACATATTAACGGGGGGTCAGAGCAATACTGGCATATCCGCCTTATTGAAGAAACACCTTCCGGTCAGGCAATTTGCTGCTCTGAAGTATGATTTTTCAGATTTGTTGAAATATTTTATTTTGTGTGGGATGAACATGTACTGAATGGTTTTAGATGTATACATTGAATTACTACTCTACATGAGAGCTTCATTAATCATTAATAAGTGGCACTAGCTTAGCACACTGATGGTCCTCAGACAGATTTGCTGAAAGTCTCTTGTATCTTTCCTGTCGGTAACAATCCTATTGTGCAGTGAGTCAAGGCAGTCTCAACCCAGTTCCTTATTATATATCATAGGCTCCCTCAAAATCGAGGAAGACTTGCTTCCACTCTAAAAGTGACTGTACAGTCCAATACGCGAATTACAGGCCCTGAAATTCTGGCCTTCGGGTCCATACGGAGTTTCTACGGATCCGGGAAGGCATCGGAAAAGCCGTTTTTCAGCGCACAATATGCCTGCGAAAACCGGCTTTTCCGATCTGTCAAGCTAGATCCTCTGCATCACGGGAGCGAGGACTTTTGCATGGGCAAGATTGCGGTATTTATCCATATCTTGCCCAGAAAATGTCTTCAAAACGCTTATGCCTGATAAAAGCAGGTTCATAGCCTACTTTTACAGGCGTAAGAGTTTTTAAACGCACAAAAACATTGTAAAATAACATTTTAAAAACACATTTTATTGTTAAAAACCCTCCCCACTACAGTAAGTTTATTTTAAACCAGAATTAAAAAAACTTTTTCTAAAGTTGGAAAAATATATATTTTTTTTAAATCCATAAATAATTTAAATTTAAATTAATAAAAATATGTTGTGCATTTTTTCTATCTTTTACTATTAGTTATGTGTGTTTTGGGGGCTGTTTCTCATTCATAATAATGGGAACTCTTACAGAGTTCCCATTATTATGAATGAGAATATACTATACCTGATTATCTGCCCAGAGCCATGTGACTCCAGCTCGAGGCCTGCGCACGTCCTGACATGCATGCGCTGCGATGCGCAGTCAGGGGAGGCCTCAGGACCGGGATCTCATGCGGGTGCAGCAGCTTCAGGTGGTGTGCTTTTTTCTTGAATCCGGTCGAATGCCCGCGGGAAGAAGAAACCGCAATTTCAGGGCCATTGTCTCTGTCACAGGTGGGGCAGACAGTCATTGAAGGAAAGGGTGGGTGGGTGGGGAGTCTGGTTTGCTGCACGCTCCTTACGCCGCCTGCGCTTATTTTCGGCATGCTCTTGGCGATGAGGGTGCTCAGCGCCCTCCCGGATGCTCTTCCTCCACTTAGGGCTGTCTTTGGCCAGGGATTCCGAGGTGTTGGTGGGGATGTTGCACTTTATTAAGGAGGCTTTGAGGGTATCCTTGAAATGTTTCCTCTGCCCACCTGGGGATCGCCTGCCATGTAGAAGTTCCGAGTAGAGCGCTTGCTTTGGGAGTCTTGTGTCGGGTATGCGGATAATGTGGCCTGCCCAACGGAGCTGGTCGTGTGTGGTCAGTGCTTCGATGCTGGGGATGTTGGCCTGACCGAGAACACTGACGTTGGTGCGTCTATCCTCCCACGGGATTTGCAGGATCTTGTGGAGACATCGTTGGTGGTATTTCACCAGCGATTTTAGGTGTCTACTGTACATGGTCCATGTCTCTGAACCGTACAGGAGGGCGGGTATCACTACAGCCCTGTAGACCATAAACTTGGTGACAGATTTAAGGGCCTGATATTCGAACACTCTCTTCCTCAGGAGACCGAAGACTGCGCTAGCGCACTGGAGGCAGTGTTGCACCTCATTGCCGATGTCAGCCCTAACTGATAGTAGGCTCCCGAGGTATGGAAAGTGGTCCACGCTGTCCAAGGCCGTGCTGAGGACCGGGGGCAGTGCTGTGTGGCGGGGTCAGGTTGGTGGAGAACCTTTGTCTTACGGATGTTTAGTGTAAGGCCCATGCTTTCGTACGCCACGGTGAAGATGTTGATGATGGCTTGGAGTTCAGCCTCTGAATTTGCGCAGGCACAAGCGTCATCCGCGTACTGTAGTTCGACGACAGAGGATGGGACGGTCTTGGATCTAGCTTGGAGGCGACGAAGGTTGAACAGGTTCCCACTGGTTCTACAGTTTACTTCCTCTCCAGCGGGGAGCTTGTTGAGCATGAGATGGAGTATTGCAGCGCGGAAGATCGAGAAGAAGGTTGATGCGATGACGCAGCCCTGCTTGACCCCGTCAGGACGTGGATTGGGTCTGTGGTGGATCCGTTGGTCAGGATCGCGGCTTGCATGTCGTCGTGGAGCAGGCGGAGGATGGCGACAAACTTTTGGGAGCAACCGAAACGGAGGTGGACGCTCCATAGTCCCACACAGTTAACAGTGTCAAAGGCCTTTGTGAGATCAAAGAAGTTCCTTATAAACTTTAGCCCACAGCTCAATCGCAAGTACAACTTGGTAATCTCAGAAATCACAGGATGGTTATAGGAACAGGATTGTCTTTTGAGGTGGTTGGGGCACAGTGCACTATCATTTGCTGCACTGTGTTTGATTGGTGATATTCGTCGTGTGCTAAAAGTGGAAGAATGCTCCATTTCCGAGCACTGATATCACTCGCCTTGATGAGCATAAAAACCTTACTAGAAAGTAGAAATTCATATGGTTCAAAAAATTACTTTTATTAAAAAAGTTACAAATAGCCAGTGGAATGTAATATGGAGTGATTACCATGATTCCAAATGCAACTTGTTCCAGGTCTCTACTTTGCAGTCAGTGGAGATGTTGAGCATTTAGCAAGCCTGTCATTGTATGTTAGTACCACATGAAGTCATGAGATGCTCCTAATTAGATATTGCAATTTGAATCAAATACAATTTTGAAAGCTGCGTTCGTGGACAGTACTGAGTCATCTGGTCTCTTGGATGAGACGTTAAACGGAGGCCCCGTCTGCTCTCTCAGGCGTTCGAGCCCAGCGAGGGGTGGCGCAGCATTTAATATCAGCGGGGTTGTGGTCCGTAGAAACGTAGAAAATAGGTGCAGGAGTAGGTCATTCGGCCCTTCGAGCCTGCACCACTATTCAATATGATCATGGCTGATCATGCAACTTCAGTACCCCATTCCTGCTTTCTCTCCATACCCCTTGATCCCTTTAGCCGTAAGGGCCACATCTAACTCCCTTTCCAATATATCGAATGAACTGGCCTCAACAAGTTTCTGTGGTAGAGAATTCCACAGGTTCACAATTCTCTGAGTGAAGAAGTTTCTTCTCATCTCAGTTCTAAATGGCTTACCCCTTAGATTGTGATCCCTGGTTCTGGACTTCCCCAAAATCGGGAACACTCTTCCTGCATCTAACCTGTCCAAATCTGTCAGAATTTTATATGTTTCTATGAGATCCTCTCTCATTCTTCTAAATTCCAGTGAATATAAGCCGAGTCGATCCAGTCTTCATATGTCAATCCTGCCATTCCGGGAATCAGTCTGGTGAACCTTCGCTGCACTCCCTCAATAGCAAGAATGTCCTTCCTCAGATTAGGAGACCAAAACTGTACAAATATTCAAGGTGTGGCCTCACCAAGGCCCTGTACAACTGCAGTAAGACCTCCCTGCTCCTATACTCAAATCCTCTCGCTCTGAAGGCCAGCATGCCATTTGCCGCCTTCTCCGTCTGCTGTACCTGCATGCCAACTTTCACTGACTGATGTACCATGACATCCAGGTCTCGTTGCACCTCCCCTTTTACGAATCTGTCACCATTCAGATAATGCCCTCCACTTTTCTTTATCTCCTTTCTACCTTTTGCTTCTGCCCCCATTTTACTTCCCTCTGTCTCCCTGCATAGATTCCCATCCCTCTGCCATATTAGTTTAAACCCTCCCCAACAGCACTAGCAAACACTCCCCCTAGGACATTGGTTCCAGTCCTGCCCAGGTGCAGCCTGTTCGGTTTGAACTGGTTCCACCTCCCCCAGAACTGGTTCCAGTGTCCCTCTTGCACCATTCCTCAAGCCATGTATTCCTCTTCGCTATCCTGCTGTTTCTACTCTGACTAGCACGTGGCACTGGTTGCAATCCTGAGATTACTACCTTTTTGAGGTCCTACTTTTTAATTTAACTCCTAGCTCCCTAAATTCAGCTTGTAGGACCTCATCCTGTTTTTTTACCGATATCATTGGTACCTATATGCACCACGACAGCTGGCTGTTCACCCTCCCCCTCCAGAATGCCCTACAGCCGCTCAGAGACATCCTTGACCCTTGCACCAGGGAGGCAACATACCATCCTGGAATCTTGATTGCGGCCGCAGAAACACCTATCTATTCCTCTTACAATAGAATCCCCTACCACTATAGCTCTCCCACTCATTTTCCTGCCCTCCTGTGCAGCAGAGCCACCCATGGTGCCATGAACTTGGCTGCTGCTGCCTTCCCCTGATGAGCCATCTCCCCCAACAGTATCCAAAGCGGTATATCTGTTTTGGAGGGAGATGACCCCAGGGGACCCCTGCACTATCTTCCTACTCCAGGAGCGACGCAGCATGTGACATCGGTGGGGGGGGTCGTACTATCTTCCTACTCCAGGAGCGACGCAGCATGTGACATCGGGGGGGGGGTCGTGGCTCAGTCGCGGTGCAGCATTTAACAGCGGTGGGGCCGTGGCCCAGGAGCGGCGCAGCATTTAACAGCAGCATGGTCGGGGCTCAGGGAGGCACAACAGAGCTTGGTTCATCTTCGTCAATCCTCGCCACTGGACCAAGACCTAGCTCTGTCAAGTCTGTGTGGTGGCTGGTGTGCAACGGTAAGCACATGTTTAAAAAAAATCCACGCACAGGCATCTTTCACCCTTTAAGATGTAACTCATTGTAACACTGTGAGCCCATGTTTTTTTGGTGTGAAGCGCATTATCCTCGTCACGAGGGACTGCCTATACTGTTAAAAGATCCCATGGCACTATTTCAAAGACAAGCAGTGGAGTTGTCCTCTGTGTCCTGGCCAATATTTATCCCTCAATCAACATCACTAAAACACATTATCAGGTCATTATCACAGTGCTGTTTGTGGGAGCTTGCTGTGTGAAAATTGGCTACCGCATTTGATACATTATAACATTGACTACACTTAAAAAAGTACCTTATTGGCTGTAAAGTGCTGTGGGACATCCGCTGGTCTTGAAAAGTGCTATATAAATGCAAGTAATTTTTTTTCTTTTTAAAGGTGACCAGCACAGAGCTCTGCTCACTGGTATCGAGGGCCAATGAAATTACTGATGTTAGAAAAGAGCCAGTAGGACTGGAAATTCTTTTCTAACATTATAAACTTAAAGCAGTCCACAGATTATATTTTTTAAGCACTATAATTTAAGTTCAAAAAGTTAGCATCACAAATAACACCGAACAATGTAAAGTAAAAGCAGGATTAACTACCTCTTCTAATGATCTCATATCTGACACAAAATGCTAAATTGACACAGATTCAGCTGAAGTTATACTGCTTGCATAGGAACAGGGGTAGGCCATTTAGCCCCTCAAGCCTGTTCAGTGAGATTGTGGCTGATCTGTAACCGAACTCCATATACCCGCTTTTGCCCCATATCTTTTAAAACCTTTTGTTAACAGAAATCGATCAATCTCAGATTTAAAATTAACAATTGACCTAGCATCAATTGCCATTTGTGGAAGAGAGTTCCAAACATCTACCACCCTTTGCATGTAGAAGTGTTTCCTAATTTCACTCCTGAAAGGCCTGACTCTTAATTTTTAGGCTATGTCCCCTAGTCCTTAGCATACCATTATGATGCAGAAATTGATTAGCTGTAACTTGAAATGTGTAAAATCATCTGCATGTTTCACTGTCAGTGGCTGTCTCCCATATTCTACCTTGCCCATGTGTATCATTTTTAATATTCTATGATATTAGAGCTTCACCTCTGCATATCTTCTCCACTCAAACTTTAAAAAATACAGAAATTCATTTAAATTCCAAATAATTATTTTAACTGCTTCATTTATTTACAACTCAATGGTTTTAATCTAGTTGTACATTTTAATTTACATATCTAATAGTTTGAAAAAATCTAGTTGTCTGACTGGATCTTTTGATCAAAAGTAAAATCCTTTGTTGTCAGTTGGTTTGATGAGTCATTCCTTTGGATAAACAGCACACTGCATGAGAAACCCTCAGTAACTTTTGTGAGATTTCCTTTTACTGTATAATTCCTGATTGGATCACTCATGAGTTGTGAAGACAGCTTAACTTGTGGAATTTAATTAAAAACACAAACTGATCCCTGTACAGTGTTCTGTATTTGCAATGCAAAACTGTTGGATAATTTTCCACTTTTTTTTAAAATGATAGAGCTTCCAAAAAAGAACAGAAAGAAAACGTGAAACCTAAAAGTGAGAGAAAGACAGACTTAAACAGACATAAACCATATGGTCTGACAGCTTGGGAACCAATCGATGATGTCTACCGGATCCAGTATTACCCAAAGACAGTGCATGACATTGAGACAGCAATTGACTTGCTGAAGAAGTTTCAGCAGTTAGACTTTACTTACCCCAAGCAGCCTGTTTACATTGATCTGCGGCTTGACATGAAGCTGGAAAAGAAGGTGAAGTTTGCAAGCCTGTGCTTTACATTCTTGACTACAAGCTTGGTGTTATAGAAAGCTTTAGAGCATTAAAGAAATAGTCCAAATCACTTGTTTTTAAAATAGTTTTTCGATAAGGAATTAATTAAGTTTCTTCAAATGTTTCTTCTCAGTATTTTTGGGTGCACCAAGTGTAGATTAAGCCTACTGCCATTATGTATGTTTCGCTGGAGTGATTGTACTCAGAACAAGTACCTGTTGAAGAATCAGTTCCTTCTATTTCCCAGACCATTCTATTAGAAACAAATAATCTGAAAAGCTCTTGCTGTTTATGTAGCCGATGGTACATTTTCTGAGAATCAGTGGGCTGAATCTTAACTCTAAAAAATGGGTGGGTCAGATGTTAAAAAGCCAAAAAAATCTTGGTTGCTATTAGATCAGCAAAAAGGTTTAATGGAAAAAAAGGATTGTAGAGAACTGTGGCAGTAATGGGAAGAGCTTTTTTAGTTATGTGAAGAGTCAGAGAACTATCAAAGACTTTATTGGGCCGCTGAAGGGGTTTAAGGACCGGTTACAAAGGACTCACCTAAGCATAGCGGAAATATTAAATTAGTACTTTGCATCAGTCTTCACCCTTGAAGATCATGCTTGGATATTAGAATTTAATAATACTAGTTTTGTTAGTAACATTGTTTTAGAAAAAATTAAGCATCTGAAAATAGATAGAGCAGCCGGGCCGGATGATATCCACCCGATAGTCCTCCGGGAGATGGGATATGTGCTGTGCGAGCCCCTGGCCTGTATTTTTAATAGCTCACTGCACTATGGAATTGTTCCTACAGATTGGAAGGAGGCTAATGTAGTCCCCATTTTAAAAAAAGGTGACAAGATAAACCCGGGTAACTATAGGCCCATCAGTTTAACATCAGTAACAGGTAAGATGCTTGAAGGAATCATAAGGGATGCAATATATGAATACTTGGATAGGGAGGGACATATTGGGGATACCCAACATAGCTTCATAAAAAAGAGGTCATGTCTCACAAATCTTAATTGTATTTTTTGAAAAAGTTGCAAAATTGGTGTTTGAGTTAAACCCAGTAAACATTGTTTACTTCGATTTCCAAAAAGCTTTTGACAAGATATCGCATAAGAGGCTTCTCTATAAGATCGGAGCCTCTGGTATTAGTGGAAATATATCGAGTTGGATTCAGAACTGGTTGGCAGGATGCAGGCAAAGAGTAGTTATAGATGGATTTGGATCTGTTTGGATTTGGTGATGTCCTGCAGGGATCAGTGTTGGGACCGTTGCTTTTTACTATTTTTATTAATGATCTGGATTTTGGGGTTGGGGACACAATTTGCAAATTTTTACCAAGATCTGTGCGAGTGTTAGAACTGTAGAAGATGCCCGTCTGCTTCAGGTAGATCTTAATGTGTTGTAAGATTGGGCTCAAGACTGGAAAATGATGTATAACTTAGATAAGTGCAGTGTTATGCATGTGGGCAGGGTAAATGCTCAACATTCATACACCCTCCAGGGAAAGGCATTAAAGATGGTGGAGATAGAAAGGAATTTGGGCATTCTGGTGCATACATCCTTAAATGTACATGAGCAATGACGTGCAGCGATAGCTAGAGCAAATAGGATGTTTGGGAGTATCCATAGGGCAATTGGGTATAAGATGAGGCGTACTGTTTTGTCCTTGTACAAGACCTTAGTCAGGCCGCACTTGGAATACTGTGTCCAGTTTTGGGGAAGTGGGGGGCGAATTGCCCCCTTTAAGGCTCTAATGGGGCGGTAAAGCCTTTCCGCCCGGGAGCAGGCGGCGGGGCCGCCCCATCTGGAATTGCCCCTGGGCCGGGAACAGGTTTCCATCGCGCCCCGTGTTCCCGCCCGGCACGCCGGGCCCTTACCGTCTGGTGGCGACCCCTTGCCACCCGGTGGGGGAAATTCCCACAAGGCAGGGAGCTGCCAGTGGCTGGGGGGGTAGGGCGCCCAGTGGGCTTCACTTTGGCCTCGCAGCGTCCCTCCCCTTTAAGTAAAGGGGAGTGACGTCGTGCTGATGTCATCATTGCACGCTGATATTGTCAGTGCGACAGTGATGGACACTGCCCCGCTCCCTTGCACGCCTCCCTCTACACTGCCTCAAACAGTGCCCAAAACGCTGGGAGGCGGTGTCAGAGTTTAAGAGCCCAATTTTCCAGCTCTTCCCTCTGACTCCTGCTGGGCATTAATTCAAAGTGTCCTCCCCAATTTGGCCACTTGGTCTCCTCACATGGTGGGTGATATTGAGGCTCTGGAAAGCGTGCTGCAGAGTCTAAAGCATCTTGATTATCAAGATAGACTAAAAGAGTTGAAACATAGAAACATAGAAAATAGGTGCAGGAGTGGGCCATTCGGCCCTTCGAGCCTGCACCGCCATTCAATAAGATCATGGCTGATCATTCCCTCAGTACCCCTTTCGTACTTTCTCTCCATACCCCTTCATTCCTTTAGCCGTAAGGGCCATATCTAACTCCCTCTTGAATATATCCAATGAATTGGCATCACCAGCTCTCTGCGGTAGGGAATTCCACAGGTTAACAACTCTCTGTGTGAAGAGGTTTCGACTCCTCTCAGTCCTAAATGGCCTACCCCTTATCCTGAGACTATGTCCCCTGGTTTTGGACTTCCCCAACATCGGGAACATTCTTCCTGCATCTAACCTGTCCAGTCCCGTCAGAATCTTATACGTTTCTATGAGATCCCCTCTCATCCTTCTAAACTCCAGTGAATAAAGGCCCAATTGATCAAGTCTCTCCTCAAATGACAGTCCAGCCATCCCTGGAATCAGTCTGGTGAACCTTCGCTGCACTCCCTCAATAGCAAGAACGTCCTTCCTCAGATTAGGAGACCAAAACTGAACACAATATTCCAGGTGAGGCCTCACTAAGGCCCTGTACAACTGCAGTAAGACCTCCCTGCTCCTATACTCAAATCCCAGAGCTATGAAGGCCAACATAACATTTGCCTTCTTCACCGCCTGCTGTACCTGCATGCCAACTTTCAATGACTGATGAACCATGACACCTAGGTCTCGTTGCACCTCCCCTTTTCCTAATCTGCCGCCATTCAGATAATATTCTGCCTTCGTGTTTTTGCCCCTAAAATGGATAACCTCACATTTATCCACATTATACTGCATCTACCATGCATTTACCCACTCACCTAACCTGTCCAAGTCACCCTGCAGTCTCTTAGCGTCTTCCTCACAGCTGACACCGCCACCCAGTTTAGTGTCATCTGCAAACTTGGAGATATTACACTCAATTCCTTCACCTAAATCGTTAATGTATATTGTAAAGAGTTGGGGTCCCAGCACTGAACTCTGCGGCACTTCACTAGTCACTGCCTGCCATTCTGAAAAGGACTCGTTTATCCCGACTCTCTGCTTCCTGTCTGCCAACCAGTTCTCTATCCACGTCAGTACATTACCCCCAATACCATGCACTTTGATTTTGCACACCAATCTCTTGTGCGGGACCTTGTCAAAAGCCTTTTGAAAGTCCAAATACACCACATCCATTGGTTCTCCCTTGTCCACTCTGCTAGTTACATCCTCAAAAAATTCCAGATGATTCGTCAAGCATGATTTCATTTTCATAAATCCATGCTGCCTTGGACCGATCCTGTCACTGCTTTCCAAATGCGCTGCTATTTCATCCTTAATGATCGATTCCAACATTTTCCCCACTACTGATGTCAGGCTAACCGTTTTCTCTCTCCTTTTTTAAAAAGTGGTGTTACATTAACTACCCTCCAGTCCATAGGAACTGATCCAGAGTCGATAGACTGTTGGAAAATGATCACCAATGCATCAACTATTTCTAGGGCCACTTCCTTAAGTACTCTGGGATGCAGACTATCAGGCCCCGGGGATTTATCGGCCTTCAATCCCATCAATTTCCCGAACACAATTTCCCGCCTAATAAGTATATCCTTCAGATCCTCCTTCTCACTAGACCCACTGTCCCCGAGTACATTCATAAGGTTATTTGTGTCTTCCTTCGTGAAGACAGAACCAAAGGATTTGTTCAATTGGAACTATATGGGCTGGATTTTCAGCTCTATTGTGCCCTGGCAGGGCGGTAAATGCTGTTTTTAGGCGTTAAGCTAGGAGTTCAGGTTTTAGCACCCGGTGGGTAAATTCAGCTCATGGTTTGCGGCGGCACACAAACTTAACACCCTGCCCTCTAGTTTCACTGAGATCATGACATCCATCGTTGTGCAACGCTCCGCTTGCGCCCCGGATACAAAATTCAGCCCTAACGCCTCATTTATTGCCCGCCCCCGTAAACATCTAAAAAATCAGGCATTCCCAGGGTGCAACAGGCAGTATTGGCAGCATTTTTAAATGGAGGGATGAGGATCCTACATCACAGGTCACATTGACTGCAAAGGATGCGCACATCCCGCTGCATGAAGCTCCAACTTGCAAACGGCAGTTTTACCTTCCATTACAATGCCCTTACAAAGTGAATGAGAAAATTTAATGGGAGCATTACTAGTTCGCCGCGTATCATGCTCATGCTATTGCTAGGTGGCGTCAAGCTCGAAGAAGGGCTCTTGGCCATCTTGGCCCACGGATGAAGAGAGGCCGAAGACATCTGGGAAGGCCCTTCGAGCCTGCACCGCCATTCAATAAGATCATGGCTGATCATTCAACCTCAGTACCCCTTTCCTGCTTTTTCTCCATACCCCTTGATCCCTTTGGCCATAAGGGCCATATCTAACTCCCTTTTGAATATATCTAACGAACTGGCCTCAACAACTTTCTGCAGTAGAGAATTCCACAGGTTAACCACTCTCTGAGTGAAGAAGTTTCTCCTCATCTCGGTCCTAAGTGGCTTACCCCTTATTCTTAGACTGTGACCCCTGGTTCTGGAACTCCCCAGCAATGGGAACATTCTTCCTGCCTCTAACCTGTCCAATCCTGTCAGAATTTTATATGTTTCAATGAGATCCCCTCTCATTCTTCTAAACTCCAGTGGATACAAGCCCAGTTGATCCAGTCTCTCCTCATATGTCAATCCTGCCATCCCAGGAATCAATCTGGTGAACCTTCGCTGTACTCCCTCAATAGCAAGAACATCCTTCCTTAGATTAACCTAAATTAAAAGGGCCTTACAGTTAAATTCCGCTCGACATTCGGGGAACCTGTTCTTCTGGATTTCCCGACCTCACAACAGCCCCACACAGAACTCGCCTCCAAGCTAAAAACCAGGCCCATGTCTCTAGTTCAGTTCCCATGTCGATCCAAATTTGCAGCCCTGTTACACTGAATGGATGAAATCTGTTGGTGTTGGGTCTGTTTCCCCATTTACTGACTCTGCTATCCAACAGATGATCGTGAGCCACATGTCAAAAGATGCTGAATTAAAAAAATAACACAGTAAAATAGATTCCCCACCTCTCCCGCCCCCCCCCCCCCCCAACATTTGCCATTTTGTGCATGCGCCATCTCTTTGTTTACAAATACAGGAGGCTGTCAATTGACTATAGATGGTAGTTGTTTTTTATGCTGGCAAATCAAAAGTAATTTGGTTCGAGTTTGAAGTTAACAGGTTTTTGGACTTTTTAAAAAAAACTTAGAAAACTGAAGAGAGAATTTTTTTTTCTCCATTATTGTACATCGCATCATTCCCCAGTCAAGAGCGTAGAAAGAATAGCTGCTCCCATGGCTCTGTCAAAGCTGCTCATGAGTCAGCTGCAAGTAGGGCTGAGAATGGGCTGTGGGGACTTGTTTTCTTTTGTTGTTCTTCTCGGTTGGGATGCACTGTGCTTGTATTTGGCACCTGCTTACAACATAGGTGTGATATTAGAAACTTTGACTGGTGGGGTATGCTGAAGCCAAAAAAGCAACAGCATCCCACCACCAACCTCGTTAAGTAACTTGGATACAAATGAAAATTGCACGGTTTGTGACTTGTGCTTTTTCTTGTATCACAGAAAAAAGTGGATCCATTCGTCAGCATTGTACACCTGCCTTATGGTTTTACGACAACCATCAACAGAGTGGTGGTATTCACAGAGGTGAGTAAGAAATATATATGCATTTATTTTTCCTGCTAGCTTCAGTAGCGCCTCATAATTGAGGATGAAGCAAATTCTTCTACTATTTCCCATAGATTAATTATAAATTGGGGTCAGTTGATAGACTGCCTAACATTGCAAAGGATAGGGAGGATGAAAGTGGACCTTTATGAGAGGGGGCTCGGGCTGTAGAAATCTGGACTGACTATATTTTCTGATTGATGAAGAGAGGGAGGCTGCCACACCCACAGTGGAAAATTAAACACAGCAGCTCTGATTTATTTTGTTATGCCTGTGCATAACTTGAGAAATTTGTTTTTTCTGACTGCCAAAAAAGATGCGATTTGACCAACCATCCTGTGAAAAATGTACAACTTTAATTGTCATGTTAATTTGCTATTGATTTTGTCACTTGTGAAGTATGAGATTTCTTTCACTTATGGAATAACTTCAAAGACAGTATAGTATCCTCCAATTAACATACATAAAAATTCCCTCAGTGACAAATATCGTTCTCTTTGCAGAATCCAGAAGAAGTTGTTGCTGCTCAAACGCACGGAGCAGATTGTGTGGGTGGAGCAGAGCTCATTCAAAAAGTATGTATTTGTGACGAAAATGATTTTTTTTTAACTGTATAATTGGAAATCTGTGCATCACTAAAAGTGTTCTTCTAAATATTATCATACTGAATTATTAATGGAGTTCGTTAAATGCTGTGAGTTTGTTTTCAAAATGCAATTTCACGGAATGAGCAGAGCCATCGTACCCTTTTTATAGCTTAAAGCACGGAACGCAGCCTGCTGCAAAGCTGCTGTGTCTGGAATTTTCACTGTCGGGCTCACTGGCGCTTTCCCTCGCAATTTGCTTCCTTTCTGCCCCCAAATTCTCTTGGGAATGTCACTTTCGTGAAGTCAGTGCCGCACGAGGATGCAGCGGGTTTTAAGAAAAAAACGGCTTTTGTGGAATGGGGAGCTCTCTATCCAGTATACATAGCGGCAGGGAAACCACTCTATCTCTGGGAATAAATGCTTGCATGGTTCTATCCCATGGATGGAGTGGTATCTCTGCCGCTATGGATGCTGCGTAAAAGAATTCCCCATTCGACACAAGCCGTTTCTTTCATAAGCCACTGCCGCCTCGTGCTTATCTGCCTGCACTGACATCACCAACCTCCTGAATCAAGGAAAGCGCTTGCGAATAGCGAGAGGGGCAGTCCTTTCCTGCCTCAACGCCGCGGTCCATGCATTCTTTCAGCGGCTGCTGGCAGCTCTTCTCCCCCTGACCCTGCCTTCGTCTTCTTTCCCTGGGCTTGATGGTTGAGCCGCTTCCTTGAGAAGCTTTGGCTTTGGAAGTGAAGGAGGATGGCTGTCCTGGGTCTCTTTGCTTCTCTACAGATTGACTGACAGGCCTGTGAGTTCCAGCTATCAGTCAGTCTTCCTGCAGAACCACTACTCAACCCAAAAACTGCAGGTTCGCGACTACACATAATGTGACCTGTTGTGTTTCCCTCCCAAATCTTTCTCAATCCGTTCTAAGACTTGCCCTTGGAAGCTTCAATATACCGGCACAACCAGTCATCATATTTCCTCCCTTTTTTGTCCTGTGACTGCCCGAATGCTGGTAAGTGGAACTGAAAAACACTGCTCATTACAGAAGTTACACTCTGCTCCAAGTGAGAGTGGTTTGAAACGAAACAGGAATTTAGACTGAAAATTTTTATGTGAACAGAGCTAAACGCTGGTGTGTGGAAGGAGAATCTTGGCATTGTTGCAGCTGATTAGGTGCTGATCAAAATCTCGGTTCTTCAAGGCTGTCGGGAAAAGTTTAACTGCATACAATTACCATTTTGAAAATAAGGACAGCTGATGCCAGTCCCTAGGGTATCTATAATTTACAGGTTACAGTGTACACCATAAATGTTAAATGTACATTTTTAATTATTACTTGCATCATCCAAGTTCCAATAATTGGAGCAGCTGATCCTCTATTGTCGCTCGCCATGCAGTACCTTGTCATCCGGTGCCCAATGTTGAAAATGATGGTCCTGGTGGATTGCAGGTCTCTGCTTATTTATTTTAATGCAAATGTCGGCTGTTTCAAGAAATTTATATTTGATAAATTTGGCAGGTTGAATTGCAAAATCAGCTTTTCTGCTACTTCTGAAACATTGCTGCTCTCAAGTCCCAGAACTGTAAGATATTGGAAATGTTCGATCCCCTTAACCAAAAATGTTCTTTTTTTTACAACAAAGCATGTTGTAAGATCAAAGCTCCAGCATGTAGTGTACTGAGTATGTTTTCCTTATCTCAATTTACACAAATTGAGATGAGGAAACCCTACAACTGAGGAGCACAACACAAATCCAGTACATCATTTTTGCCGAGGGTTTGTTTTTTGTTTTGTTTTTCTTCTTCCCCCAAAGTTTCTTCCTTCTCTTTTTATACACATGAATACATAATACTAAAACACAGTTTTGGATTGGGATGAATGTGAGCATTAAGGTGCAAGTAATTTCTAAATTATGCATGAACATAGCACAAGGAACATCTAATGCTATTAAGAAATGTTGAGTCACTGTCAACCTGGCTCAATTAGTATCACTCTCACCTTTGATTCAGAACATTGTTGGTTCAAGCTCCACTCTAGAATTTCAGCATATAATCTAGGCTCACACTTTAGTTGATGGTGTTGCATTGTCAGTTATGCCATATTTTAGATAAGATGTTAAACCAAGCCCTTTTTACCTGTTCAGGTAAGTAAAAAAGGATTTGATGGCATTATTCAAAGAAGAGCAGGGAGTTCCCCGGTGTTTTGGTTAGCAAGTAAGGGTGCAAGTAATTATTTGTCCTGCAAACATCAAAAACAGATTAGCCATTCCACCTCCAAAAATTAACTGGTTATTTCACTTTGTTTGCTGTCCGTGAAACCTTCCTTTACACAATTTGCCTAAATAACAAACAGTGTATGCACTTCAAAATAATTAATTGGCTATGAAATACTTTGAGAAGTCCTGAGGAGGTTGGTAGTGACGAAAGCCTGACACTAAATCGGCTCCAGCATGTCTAAACAAACAGGACTCATAAAAGGTCGTTTGAACACCTGCAGACTTAACTTGGATACGTTGTGAATACATTATAAAAGACCACACAGCAACGGGTAGATCACCATAGCAACAAAAACGAGTCCAGGCTGGCTGGTGATAATTTTGAACACCTGCTTAAGGTGACCTCTAGCGTTTGTGATTTGACAAAGAATTGGAAAGATTGGCTACGGAAAAAAAACCCACAGAAAAAACAAGTGTGTCAATCAATCGTGGGTGGTATTTGTTGGAACCAATTCTTGACAAGCCACTGTCTCAGTTGTGGTCTCAGGTTAAAAAGGGCTTTTAAAAAGCTAGAATTTTCAGAAGAGACACAGCTCCACCGCGACTGCTCTTCCCTTGCCTTTCAATTCCTGGCAGCACCACCCCACCTAGCATCTTTGAATTTGGGCCATCATCCCCCATTTGTCTCTCCAATCTTTTGTCTTCCAACCTATCGCAGACCTTCCCTTTTGCTCTTTCTTCCCCTCCCCCTTTCAGTGCTTGTTAAGAATGTGTTCTTTTCGAACACTCTCCAGTTCTGACGGAGGGTCATTGACCTGAAACGTTAACTCTGCTTCCTCTCCACAGATGCTGCCTAACCTGCTGAGATTTCCAGCATTTTCTGTTTTTATTCCAGATTCCAGCATTCACAGTATTTTGCTTTTCCACCTAGTAGCTTCTTGACTGCTTGTTACCAATCTTCCCGACAAGCTTGAGCCAAGATCGAGTATATGACTTTCATTATGGGGTTAGTCTAGGACACACATTTAGGCCTGGCTATTAACGGGGGCGGGTTATGCAGGTGGGGGGACGGCATTTCGGATGGGAAATCCAGAAGTCCGAGTCTTCCCGCATGCTGTGGAGTTTTAACTTCACAGTGTGCGTCTTCTGACCTTGACAGGTTCCCGGCCCGGAAGTTAGCCTGATTGACAGGTTTGGCTTCCAGTCGGATGGGGAGGACTCTGGAGCCGGCCACAGGAGCGGGTAGGTCCGATCCCAGGGGGTGGGGGTATGGTCCCCAATCCCTGGGTGGGGATTCAATCCCGGGGGTAAGGGTGGTTGTTGAGATCAGTTTGAGATTTTTAACATTTTAACATCTGACCAGACCCCAACTCCCCCATTTTTGGGTGTTAAAATTCACCCCCTTAATTTCTAAAGGATATGCATTTTGGAGGTATTGTATTGTTAAAGCAATTCTACTTTGTGCATATTGTTCAAATGCTAATGAAAATTTTCGAATATGTTAATAAATAATTGTTTTCTTCATAATGCTATGGTTTGTGCCTGAGGATTCTCTCGGGAAAAAAAAACAGTAACTTGAAAATAAAATAAAAGTATGTGGAGATGAAAAGGAAATTCCCCAAATTAAAGTGCAAAATGACTTTACCCATTTTTGCTCCTACAAGGTGATACGTTGCTATATATTTTTTTGATTTGTTCTGGGATGTGGGCGTCGCTGGCAAGGCCAACATTTATTACCCATACTTAATTGCCCTTGAGAAGGTGGTGGTGAGCCGTCGCCTTGAACTGCTGCGGTCCTTATGGTGAAAATACTCCCACAGTGCAGTTAGGGAGGGAGTTCTAAGATTTTGACCCATAGACGATGAAGCAACAGTGATATATTTCCAAGTCAGGATGGTGTGTAACTTGGAGGAGAACTCGCAGGTGATTGTGTTCCTTCCAATGCGCCTGCTGCCCTTGTCTTTCCACGTGTGTTTGGGTGATGCTGCTGAAGAAGCCTTGGCAAGTTGCAGCAGTGCATCTTATAGATGGTACACACTGCAACAGTCATGGTGCACGTGTCGGTGGTGGAGGGAGTGAATGTTTAAGATGGTGAATGAGGTGCCAATCAAGTGGGCTGCTTTGATCATGTCGAGCTTCTTGAGTGTTGTTGGAGCTGCACTCATCCAGGCAAGTGGAGAGTATTCCATCACACTCCTGACTTGTGCTTTGTAAATGGTGCAAAGCCTTTGGGGAGTCAAGAGGTGAGACACTTGCCGTAAAATACCCAGCCTCTGACCCGCTCTTCTTGCCACAGTATTTATGTGGCTGGTCCAGTGAAGTTTCTGGTCAAGGGTGACCCCTCAGGATATTGATAGTGGGGGATTCAGCAATTGTAATGCCGTTGAATATCGGGGGAGGTGGTTAGATTTTCATTTGTTGGAGATGGTCATTGCCTCGCACTTGTGTGGTGTGAATGTTACTTGCCATTTATCTTGCCCAAGTCTGAATGTCGTCCAGGTCTTGCTGTATGCGGGCATGGACTGCTTCATTTTCTGAGGAGTTGCGAATGGAATTGAACACTGCAACCATTAGCGAACATCCCCACTTCTGGCCTTATGATGGATGAAGCAGCTGAAGATTGGTGGGCCAAGGACACTGCCCTGAGGAACTCCTGCGGCGATATCCTGGGGGACACTGCCCTGAGGAACTCCTGCGGCGATATCCTGGGGCTGGGATGATTGACCTCCAACAACCACAACCATCTTCCTTTGTGCTAGGTATGTATCCAGCCAGTGGAGAGTTATCCCCCTGATTCCCATTGACTTCAGTTTTACTCGGACTCTTTGATGCCACACTCGATCAAATGATGCCTTGATATCAAGGGCAGTCAGTCTTGCTTCACCTCTGGAATTCAGCTCTTTGTCCATGTTTGAACAAATGCTGTAATGAGGTCTAGAGCCGAGTGGTCCTGCAGAACCCAACTGAGCATCAGTGAGCAGGCTATTGGTGAGTAAGTGCTGCTTGAAAGCACTGTTGACGACACCTTTCATCTTTGCTGATGATTGGGAGTAGTCTGATGGGGTGGTAATTGGCCAGATTGGATTTGTCTTACTTTTTATGGACAGGACATACCTGGGCAATTTTCCACATTGATAGATGCCAGTGTTGTAGCTATACTAGAACAGCTTGGCTAGAGGCGTGGCTAGTTCTGGAGCACAAGTCTTCAGCACGACAGCCGGGATGTTAACGGGGCCCATAGCCTTTGCCGTATCCAGTGAGTTTAACCGTTTCTTGAGATCATGTGGAGTGAATCGAATTGGCTGAAGGCCCACTTCTGTGATGGTGGGGACCTCAGGAGCAGGCCGATATGAATCATCCACTCGGCATTTCTGGCTACAGATGGTTGCAAACGCTTCAGCCTTGTCTTTTGCGCTTGTGTGCTGGGCTTCGCCATTAATTGAGGATGGGGTTGTTCATGGAGTCTCCTCCTCCCGTTAGTTGTTTCATTGTCTACCACCATTCGCAACTGGAGGTGGCAGGACTGCAGAGCTTTGATCTGATCCGTTGATTGTGGGATTGCTTAGCTCTGTTTACATAAGAACAGAAGAAATAGGAGCAGGAGTAAGCCATATGGCCCCTCAAGCCTTCTCCGCCATTTAATATGATCATGACTGATCCGATCATGGACTCGGGTCCACTTCCCTGCCCACTCCCCATAACCCTTTATTCCCTTTTGGTTACGAAACTGTCTATCTCTGTCTTAAATTTATTCAATGACCCAGCTTCCACAGCTCTCTGAGGCAGCGAATTCCATAAGTTTACAACCCTCCGAGAAGAAATTCCTCCTCATCTCATTTTTAAATGGCCCCTTATTCTAAGATTATGCCCCCTATTCTAGTCTCTCCTATCAGTGGAAACATCCTCTCTGCATCCACCTTGTCAAGCCCCCTCATAATCATATACATTTCGATAAGATCACCTCTCATTCTGCTGAATTCCAATGAGTAGAGACCCAACCTACTTAACCTTTCCTCATAAGTCAACCCCCTCATCTCCGGAATCAACCTTTACTGAACTGCCTCCATGTTTATAGCATGCTGCTTCCGCTGTTTAGCATGCATGTCGTCCTGTGTTACAGTTTCCCAGGTTGGTGCCTCATTTTTAGGTACGCTTGGTGCTGCTCCTGGCATGCTCTTTTGCATTATTCATTAACCCAGGGTTGGTCCCCTGGCTTGAAGGTAATGATAGAATGACGGATATGCCAGGCCATGAGGTTACAGAGGTTACAGATTGTGGTGGAATGTAATTCTGTTGCTGCTGATGGCCGACAGCGCCTCATGGATACCGAAGTTTTGAGCTGCTAGATCTGTTCTAAATCAATCCCATTGGGCACAGTGGTCATGCCACACAATACGATGGGGATTGTCTTCAGTGTGAAGACGGGACTTCGTCTCCACAAAGACTGCGGTGATCACTGTTACCAATGCTGTCGTGGACAGATGCATCTGCGACAGGTAGATTGGTGAGAACAAGGTCAAGTACTTTTTTCCCTCATGTTACTTCTCTCACCACCTCCTGCAGCCCAGTCTGGCAGCTATGTCCTTCAGGAGCTCAGTCAGTAGTAGTGCTTCTGCGCCACCCTTTGGATACATTCTGTGTCCTTGCTACCCTTAGTGCTTCTTCCAAGTGGTGTTCAACATGATTCATCAACTGAGGGAGGGCGGCAGGTGGTAATCAGCTGGAGGTTTCTTTGCCCATGCTTGACCATGAGACTTCATGGGGTCCGGAGTCAATGTTGAGGACCCCCAGGGCTACTCCTTCCCGACTGTATACCACTGTGCCGCCACCTTGGGTGGGTCTGTCCTGCTGGTGGGACAGGACATACCCGGTGATGGTGATGGAGGCGTCTGGAATATTGGCACAAAGGTATGATTCTGTGAGTATGACTATGTCAGGCTGTTGCTTGACTAGAAACATAGAAAATAGGTGCAGGAGTAGGCCATTCGGCCCTTTGAGCCTGCACCACCATTCAAAAAGATCATGGCTGAACATTCACCTTTCCTTTCGCCGTAAGGGCCATATCTAACTCTCTCTTGAATATATCCAATGAACTGGCATTTACAACTCTCTGCGGTAGGGAATTCCACAGGTTAACAACTCTCTGAGTGAAGAAGTTTCTCCTCATCTCAATTCTAAATGGCTTACCCCTTATCCTTAGACTATGTCCTCTGGTTCTGGACTTCCCCAACATCGGGAACATTCTTCCTGCATCTAACCTGTCCAGTCCCATCAGAATTTTATATGTTTCTGAGATCCCCTTTCATTCTTTTAAACTCCAGTGAATACAGGTCCAGTCGATCCAGTCTCTCCTCATATGTCAGTCCTGCCATCCCGGGAATCAGTCTGGTGAACCTTCGCTGTACTCCCTCAATAGCAAGAACGTCCTTCCTCAGATTAGGAGACCAAAACTGAACACAATATTCCAGGTGAGGCCTCACCAAGGCTCTGTACAACTGCAGTAAGACCTCCCTGCTTCTATACTCAAATCCCCTAGCTATGAAGGCCAACATACCATTTGCCTTCTTCACCGCCTACTGAACCTGCATGCCAGCTTTCAATGACTGATGTACTATGACACCCAGGTCTCGCTGCACATCCCCTTTTCCTAATGTGCCGCCATTCAGATAATATTCTGCCTTCCTGTTTTTGCCACCAAAGTGGATAACCTCACATTTATTCACATTATACTGCATCTACCATGCGTTTGCCCACTCACCTAACCAGTCCAAGTCACCCTGCAGCCTTTTAGCGTCCTCCTCACAGCTCACACTGCCACCCAGCTTAGTGTCATCTGCAAACTTGGAAATATTACACTCAATTCCCTCATCCAAATCATTAATGTACATTGTAAATAGCTGGGGTCCCAGCACTGAGCTCTGCGGTATCCCACTAGTCACTGCCTGCCATTCTGAAAAGGACCCGTTTATCCTGACTCTCTGCTTTCTGTCTGCCAACCAGTTCTCTATCCACGTCAGTATATTACCCCCAATACCATGTGCTTTAATTTTGCACACCAATCTCTTGTGTGGGATCTTGTCAAAAGCCTTTTGAAAGTCCAAATACACCACATCCACTGGTTCTCCCTTATCCACTCTACCAGTTACATCCTCAAAAAATTCTAGAAGATTTGTCAAGCATGATTTCCCTTTCATAAATCCATGCTGACTTGGACCGATCCCGTCACTGCTTTCCAAATGTGCTGCTATTTCATCTTTAATAATTGATTCCAACATTTTCCCCACTACTGATGTCAGGCTAACTGGTCTATAATTACCTGTTTTCTCTCTCCCTCCTTTCTTAAAAAGTGGTGCTACATTAGCTACCCTCCAATCCATAGGAACCGATCCAGAGTCAATAGATTGTTGGAAAATGATCACCAATGCATTCACTATTTCTAGGGCTACTTCCTTAAGTACTCTGGGATGCAGAGTATCAGGCCTCGGGGATTTATCGGCCTTCAATCCCATCAACTTCCCGCCTAATAAGGATTTCCTTCAGTTCCTCCTTCTCACTAGACCCTCGGTTCCCTAGTATTTCCGAAAGGTTATTTGTGTCTTCCTTTGTGAAGACAGAACCAAAGTATTTGTTTAACTGGTCCGCCATTTCTTTGTTCCCCATTATAAATTCACCTGAATCTGACTGCAAGGGACCTATGTTTGTTTTCACTAATCTTTTTCTCTTCACATATCTCTAGAAGCTTTTGCAGTCAGTTTTTATGTTCCCAATAAGCTTCCTCTCATACTCTATTTTCCCCCTCCTAATTAAACCATTTGCCCTCCTCTGCTGTATTACAAAATTCTCCCGGTCCTCAGGTTTGCTGCTTTTTCTGGCCAATTTATATGCCTCTTCCTTGGATTTAACACTATCCTTAATTTCCCTTGTTAGCCACGGTTGAGCCACCTGCCCCGTTTTCTTTTTACTCCAGACAGGGATGTACAATTGTTGAAGTTCATCCATGTGATCTTTAAATGTTTGCCATTGCCTATCCACCGTCACCCTTTTAAGTATCACTCACCAGTCTATTCTAGCCAATTCACGTCTCATACCATTGAAGTTACTTTTCCTTAAGTTCAGAACCCTAGTCTCTGAGTTAACTGTGTCACCCTCCATCTTAATAAAGAATTATGGTCACTCTTCCCCAAGGGGCCTCGCACAACAAGATTGCTAATTAGTCCTTTCTCATTACACGTCACCCAGTCTAGGATGGCCAGCCCTCTAGTTGGTTCCTCGACATATTGGTCTAAAAAACCATCCCTAATACACTCGAGGAAATCCTCCGCCACCGCATTGCTACCAGTTTGGTTAGCCCAATCAATATGTTGATTGTCTGTGGAAAAGCTCTCCCAATTTTGGCATAATCCCCAGATGATAGTGAGGAGGACTTTGCAGACTGGGCTGGGTGTGTCACTGTCGTATCCGAAGCTGGTGCCGAGGTCAATGCCAGGTGGTACGCCGGTTTTATTCTTACTATTGTTTCTTGTAGCGGTTTGTTACAACTGAGTGGCTTGCTAGGCCATTTCAGAGGGCAGTTAAGAGTCAACCACACAGCTATGGAGTCACATATAAGCCAGACTAAGTAAGGACTGCAGATTTCATTCCCGAAAGGACATTAGTGAACCAGATGGGTTTTTAACGACAATCCGGTCGTTTCACCATTACTGACATTTGCCTTTTATTCCAGATTTATTTAATTAACTGAATTTAAATTCCCCAGCTGCCATGGTAGGATTTGTACTCACATCTCCAGATTATTAGTCCAGGATTCTGGATCACTGGCCCCGCAATGTAACCACTATACTACCTTCCCCCTATATAATGCATGCTATATAATGCATGTTCTTTCTTTTGTATAAGGTGATCATGTTGCAGAATGAAATTGAAGAGACAGTAGAATTTAATACTATTCATTCTCTGATATATATATGCAAAAGTGAGCTGTACAAGGACATCAAACTAACTGTGTTTTGCACCAGAGAAAGTGTAATCTGGGTTTTTTTGCAACAGCGTATATCTACATTAAAAATTATGTTTTATAAAGAAGTTATAACAGTGTGGAGAGGGAAAGCAAGTACAAAAGTTTAAAGGGCCAGCTTTCTCTGGACGTGCATTCTGGGATATGAACAAGAAATAGGAGCAGGAGTAGGCCAACTGGCCCCTCGAGCCTGCTCCGCCATTTATTACGATCATGGCTGATCAGATCTTGGCCTCAACTCCACTTCCCTGCCCTCTCCCAATAACCTTTGACTCCCTTATCCTTCAAAAATCTGTCTATCTCCACCTCAAATATATTCAGTGACCCAGCCACCACAGCCCTCTGGGGTAGAGAATTCCAAAGATTCACGACCCTCTGAGAGAAGAAATTCTTCCTCATTTCCGTTTTAAATAGGCGACCCCTTATTCTGAGACTATGCCCCCTAGTTCTAGATTACCCCACGTGAGGAATCATCCTCTCTGCATCTACCCTGTCAAGCCCCCTCAGAATCTTAAATGTTTCAATAAGATCACCTCTCATTCTTCTAAACTCCAATGAGTATGGGCCAAACCTACTCAACCTTTCTTCATATGACAACCCCTTCATCTCCAGAATCAACCTAGTGAACCTTCTCTGAACTGGCTTCAATGCAAGTATATCCCTCCTTAGATACACTGTTTTGAGTGCTGTTGAGGGAGATGACTCATTAGGGGAGAGCAACAGCAGCCAAGTTCATGGCACCGTGGCTGGCTCTGTTGTACAGGAGGGCATAAAAAAGAGTGGGAGAGCGATAGTGATAGGGGATTCAATCATAAGGGGAATAGATAGGCGTTTCTGCGGCCGCAATCGAGAGTCCAGGATGGTATGTTGCCTCCCTGGTGCAAGGGTCAAGGATGTCTCCGAGCGAGTGCAGGACATTCTGAAAAGGGAGGGAGAACAGCCAGTTGTCGTGGTGCACATTGGTACCAACGGCATAGGTAAAAAAAGGGATAAGGTCCTACGAGACGAATTTAAGGAGCTAGGAGTTAAATTAAACAGTAGGACCTCAAAAGTAGTAATCTCGGGATTACTACCAGTGCCACGTGCTAGTCAGAGTAGGAATCGCAGGATAGCACAGATGAATACGTGGCTTGAGCAGTGGTGCAGCAGGGAGGGATTCAAATTCGTGGGGCATTGGAACAGGTTCTGGGGGAGGTGGGACCAGTACAAACCGGACGGTCTGCACTTGGGCAGGAACGGAACCAATGTCCTAGGGGGAGTGTTTGCTAATGCTGTTGGTGAGGAGTTAAACTAATATGGCAGGGGGATGGGAACCAATAAAGGGAGACAGAGGGAAACAAAAAGGAGACAAAAACAAAAGACAGAAAAGAGATGAGTAAAAGTGGAGGGCAGAGAAACCAAAGGCAAGAAACAAAAAGGACCACTGAATATAAAAGGGCTGCAGGAGGGGTCAAAACTAAAAATCATGGTTTAAAAACTAGGATGAAAACACTCTACCTAAATGCTCGCAGCATTAGAAATAAAGTAAATGAGTTGACGACACAAATCATTACAAATGGGTATGATTTGGTGGCCATTACAGAGACATGGTTGCAAGGTGGCCAGGACTGGGAATTAAACGTACAGGGGTATCTGACGATTCGGAAAGATAGGCAGGAAGGGAAGGGAGGTGGGGTAGCTCTGTTAATAAGGGATGATATCAGGGCAGTTGTGAGGGATGATATTGGCGCCAATGAACAAAATGTTGAATCATTGTGTGTGGAGATTAGAGATAGTAAGGGGAAAAAGTCACTGGTCGGCATAGTTTATAGGCCCCCAAATAATAACTTCATGGTGGGGCGGGCAATAATCAAGGGAATAATGGAGGCATGTGAAAAAGGAACGGCAGTCATTCTGGGGGATTTTAACCTACATATCGATTGGTCAATCAAATCGCAGGGGGTAGCCTGGAGGAGGAATTCATAGAATGCATACGGGATTGTTTCTTAGAACAGTATGTAACAGAGCCTACAAGGGAGCAAGCCATTTTGGATCTGGTCCTGTGTAACGAGACAGGAAAAATAAACGATCTCCTCGTAAAAGATCCTCTCGGAATGAGTGATCACAATATGGTTGAATTTGTAATACAGATTGAAGATGAGGAAGTTGTGTCAGAAACGAGAGTACTATGCTTAAACAAAGGGGACTACAGTGGGATGAGGGCAGAGTTGGCTAAAGTAGACTGGAAACAAGGACTAAACGGTGGCACAATTGAGGAACAGTGGAGGACTTTTAAGGAGCTCTTTCATAATGCGCAACAAACATATATTCCAGTGAAAAAGAAGGGCGGCAAGCAAAGAGATAACCAGCCGTGGATAACCAAGGAAATAAAGGAAAGTATCAAATCAAAGACCAATGCGTATAAGGTGGCCAAGGTTAGTGGGAAACTAGAGGATTGGGAAGATTTTAAGCAACAGCAAAGAATGACTAAAAAAGCAATAAAGAAAGGGAAGATAGATTCTGAAGGTAAACTTGCGCAAAACATAAAAACAGATAGTAAAAGCTTTTACAGATATATAAAACGGAAAAGAGTGACTAAAGTAAATGTTGGTCCCTTAGAAGATGAAAAGGGGGATTTAATAATGGGAAATGTGGAAATGGCTGAGACCTTAAACAATTATTTTGCTTCCGTCTTCACAGTGGAAGACACAAAAACCATGCCAGAAATTGCTGGTCATAGGAATGTGGGAAGGGAGGACCTTGAGATGATCAATATCACTAGGGAGGTAGTGCTGGACTGACTAATGGGATTGAAGGTAGACAAGTCCCCTGGTCCTGATGAAATGCATCCCAGGGTATTAAAAGAGATGGCGGAAGTTATAGCAGATGCATTCGTTATAATCTACCAAAATTCTCTGGACTCTGGGGAGGTACCAGCGGATTGGAGAGCAGCTAATGTAACGCCTCTGTTTAAAAAAGGGGGCAGGCAAAAGGCAGGTAACTATAGGCCGGTTAGTTTAACATCTGTAGTGGGTAAAATGCTTGAAACTATCATTAAGGAAGAAATAGCGGGACATCTGGATAGGAATAGTGCAATCAAGCAGACGCAGCATGGATTCATGAAAGGGAAATCATGTTTAACTAACTTACTGGAATTCTTTGAGGATATAACGAGCATGGTGGATAGAGGTGTACCGATGGATGTGGATTTAGATTTCCAAAACGCATTCGATAAGGTGCCACACAAAAGATTACTGCAGAAGATAAAGGTACGCAGAGTCAGAGGAAATGTATTAGCATGGATAGAGAATTGGCTGGCGAACAGAAAGCAGAGAGTCGGGATAAATGGGTTCTTTTCCGGTTGGAAGTTAGTGGTTAGTGGTGTGCCACAGGAATCAATGCTTGGGCCACAACTGTTTACAATATACATAGATGACCTAGAGGAGGGGACAGAGTGTAGTGCAACAAAATTTGCAGATGACACTAAGATTAGTGGGAAAGCAGGTTGTGTAGAGGACTCAGAGAGGCTACAAGGAGATTTGGATAGGTTAAGCGAATGGGCTAAGGTTTGGCAGATGGAATACAATGTCGGAAAGTATGAGGTCATCCACCTTGGAGAAAAAAAACAGTAAAAGGGAATATTATTTGAATGGGGAGAAATTACAATATGCTGTGGTGCAGAGGGACCTGGGGGTCCTTGTGCATGAATCTCAAAAGGTTAGTTTACAGGTGCAGCAGGTAATCAGGAAGGCAAATGGAATGTTGGCCTTCATTGCGAAAGGGATGGAGTACAAAAGCAGGGAGGTGTTGCTGCAACTGTAGAAGGTATTGGTAAGGCCGCACTTGGAGTACTGCGTGCAGTTTTGGTCACCTTACTTAAGGAAGGATATACTAGCTTTGGAGGGGGTACAGAGACGATTCACTCGGCTGATTCCGGAGATGAGGGGGTTACCTTATGATGATAGATTGAGTAGACTGGGTCTTTACTCATTGGAGTTCAGAAGGATGAGGGGTGATCTTATAGAAACATTTAAAATAATGAAAGGGATAGACAAGATAGAGACAGAGAGGTTGTTTCCACTGGTGGGGGAGACTAGAACTAGGGGGCACAGCCTCAAAATACGGAGGAGCCAATTTAAAACCGAGTTGAGAAAGAATTTCTTCTCCCAGAGGGTTGTGAATCTGTGGAATTCTCTGCCCAAGGTAGCAGTTGAGGCTGGCTCTTTGAATGTTTTCAAGTCAAAGATAGATAGATTTTTAAGCAATAAGGGAATTAAGGGTTACGGGGAGAGGGCGGGTAAGTGGAGCTGAGTCCACGACCAGATCAGCCATGATCTTATTGAATGGCAGAGCAGGCTCGAGGGGCTAGATGGCCTACTCCTGTTCCTAATTCTTATGTTCTTAAATAAGGAGACTAATACTGTATGCAGTACTCCAGGTGCGGTCTTACCAACTCCCTGTACAGTTGTAGCAGGACTTCCTTACTTTTATATTCCATCCCCCTTGCAATGAAGGCCAATATTCCATTTGATTTCCTAATTACTTGCTGAGAGAAGCAATCTGTCAATAGTGTGATGAGGTGAGACTGGGTGGTGACTTTGCTGGAAACACTTGCAGCCTCTGGAAAGTTAAATGTTTGCTGGGAATGCAGTCAGCAACCGCTTCTGCCTGAGGAAAGTGATCAACTGTGAGGTGGGAGCTTTTATAGTACATTTCATGCTGTCAATCGGATCACTGGGCACCCAACTTGCACTTCAAGCTGACAAATGTGGTCCCTGAGCTGCGTGAATCCTGTGGTCATGCAGGGAAAATTGAATGGTAAACCTAAAAATGGAGTGATTATGTGCACGAACATTTTTGTGTACTTCTGTGCATGCCGGCGTGGACTCCGACCTTGCGCATGCGCGCTCGCTCCACTCGCACATGCGCAATACGATATGAGGAAGCCGGAGGTGGGGCCTGCAGAACCACGTTACCGAGCTTGGAGCTTAGTCTAAGCCTGCTGCTGGGCCTTTGCGTTATCTATCGAAACTCAATAACTGTACTGAAGATACCTCCAGAGCTTTTGCCTGTAATATAGCTGTGATTATCTGGAGGAACATTTTTGCGACCTTCTGAGAGAGAGAGAGGGGAAATCGGAGGTGGGAGAGAGAGTGGTGGGGGCAGGGAAGAGACCGGGTCCGAGAGCGGGATCGGGAGACCGGGTCCGAGAGCGGGATCGGGAGACCGGGTCCGAGAGCGGGATCGGGAGACCGGGTCCGAGAGCGAGAGCGGGAGACCGGATCCAAGAGCGGGAGACCGGGTCCGAGAGCGGGATCGGGAGACCGGGTCCGAGAGCGGGATCGGGAGACCGGGTCCGAGAGCGGGATCGGGAGACCGGGTCCGAGAGCGGGAGACCAGGTCTGAGAGCGGGATCGGGAGTCCGGGAGCGGGATCGGGAAACCGGGTCCGAGAGCGGGAGCGGGAGACCGGGTCCGAGAGCGGAATCGGGAGACCGGGTCCGAGAGCGGGGTCGGGACACCGGGTCCGAGACCGGGTCCGAGAGCGGGATCGGGAGATTGGGTCCGAGAGCGGGAGAGCGGGAGACCGGGTCCGAGAGCGGGAGAGCGGGAGACCGGGTCCGAGAGCGGGATCGGGAGACCGGGTCCGAGAGCGGGATCGAGAGACCGGGTCCGAGAGCGGGATCGGGAGACCGGGTCCGAGAGCGGGATCGGGAGATGGGCAGAGAGGAGAGCGAGAGTGCGGGGGGAGAGAGACTGGAGCAGAGCGAGATCAACAGAGATAGACTGGGGGAGGGAGAAGCTGGGAGAAGGTGGAGAGAGGGGATCGGAGTGGAGAGAGAGGGAACTTGGGGAGAGGAGGTCAGTTCAGGAACTCGTGGGGAGGGGTGTAGAGAACACAGTGGGGATGGGGGAAGAATGTGATCCAGGTCTAGAGGTGGGGGCGGGGTGGGGCGGGCGGGCGGGGGGAGAGTTGAGAGCGAGAACGTGATCCAGATGGTAAGATGGATCATGTTTTTCCAAACCCACCCCCTTTACACCGCACCATGATCTCCCTCTCCCCCTACACTTGGTTGATTTCTCGGAAAGTTCGGCATGGCATTTGTGGCAAGTGACATCATTGTACTGGACGAAATCCGGAATTCACGACACTGTCACTATTCACCTTGTAACCAATAAACCTGTTAACAATCAGCGGTGCACACACACTGCCCCATCTAAGGCGGGAAGGGGGGTGGGGTAACGTCAGGAACTTGTTGGCGGGGGGGAAGATCATGAATCCATGGGCGGGGCGGGGGGAGACTTGGGCAGGGGGAGGTGATCAGGAACTAGGACGGGGGAGAAGGACAGGAACTAGATTGGGGAGAGGAGGTCTGGAATTTGAGTCGGGTGGGGGAGAAGGAGGATGTCAGAAACCTGTGGGGGTGGGAAGGGGGGGCGGTGCGGGGGAGTAGGTCAGGAACTTGGGCTTGGAGGGAAAGTCAGGCTTTTGGGCAGTGGGAGAGTGGCGCAGGAACTTGTTTGGGGGTTGGGAGAAGGTCTTAACCCGTGAGAGTGAGTCCTGTCTGTTCCAAGTGAGCTCTGTTCTGTCTGGAGTCGGTAGTCAGAATGGCTCGAATTACACTTTGCAAAGTCACTGATTACACAGGCAGGGCGATTCAAATTACACAATCCAGAGAAACTGCTGGGTGTGTCTTCTCCTCCAAGGGGACCAATCAGAGCTTTAGGTGTTGCAAACTAATGCTTTCACTAAGAAAGGAGCTTAAAGGTCTGTCAACAAGATGATAATGATTTGAATTTGGTTGTCCGCCTCTACCATTCGGGTCATTGCTATACCAGTAAACGCGTCCGAGGGAAGAACGGGTGGGGGCGGAATGACGGTGGGTTTCCGACCAGCTCCAACTTATTTCAAATTTCCCACACGACCAGCCGCTGATCACGTCTCTACGGACCCCAGAAAATTCCAGTCGATGCATTTAAGGGGCAGCAAGATCAGCATATGAGGGGAAAGGGAATAAAGGGTTATGCTAATAGAGTTACGTAAGGAAGGATGGGAAGAGGCTCAAATGGAGCATAAACATGGACTAGTTGGGCCGAATGTTTCTGTGCCAAATATTCCATGTAATTCTCCCATCGGAATGGATCTAAAGGTCAAGCAATTTACATAAGGAAGCTGAAAAGTGGATCAGTGCATTTTTAACTAAATCCCTGGATATAAGACCATCTTCAGTCTTGACTTTGAGGATGAAGATAAAGTTTGATGTGCCTAATTATGTTTTATTGAGAGTTTGAAGGACAGCCAAAAGTCCTTTATTATAGTTACATGTTATTAAACTAAACGTCCGTTAAATTAAAATGTTTCAAACGCTGCCACGTTACAATGTGTATATACTGTGTTGCTATTTTTATATAGTGAGTGACTAATGAGTTGGTTTATGTCAGATTGAAGTGTTAATTTTCACTAGATCGGTTTCATCAGTTGACAGTATTATTCCATGCATACAATATGTTTTATTCTCAGTTTTCAAGTTGAGTTTTTGAATATTATTTTGCTAAACTCATTTTGAAGATTTGAGATTTATTTTTTCCTTTTTTGGCAGAGTAAACACTGATTTATGAAAGGGAAATTGTCTTTGGCAAATCTGTTAAGAGTTTTTGAGGTTGTAACTAGCAGGGTAGATAAGGGGGAACCAGTGGATGTCGTGTATTTGGATTTTCAAAAAGGATTTGATAAGGTGCCACACAAGGGCTCATAGGATTGGGGGTAATATATTAGCATGGATTGAGGATTGGTTAATGGACAGAAAAGAGAGAGTAGGCAAGCTGTAACTAGCAAGGTACCACAGGATTAGTGCTTGGGCCTCAACTATTTACAATCTATATCAATGACTTAGATGAGGGGTCTGAGTGAAATGTATCCAAGTTTGCTGACGATACAAAGTTAGGTGGGAAAGTAAGTTGTGAGGAGGACACAAAGAGCCTGCAAAGGAATATAGACAGGTTAAACAAGTGGGCAAGAATGTGGCAAATGGAATATAATGTGGGGAAATGTGAAATTATTCACTTTGGTAGGAAAAATAGAAAAGCAGAATATTTTTTAAATGGTGAGAGATTGGGAAATGTTGGCATTCCGAAAGACCTGGGTGTCCTTGTACATGAATCACTAAAAATTAACATGCAGGTACAGCAAGCAATTAGGAAAGCAAATGGTATGTTCGGCTTTATTACAAAAGGAGTATAAGGGTAAAGAAGTCTTACTGCAATTGTACAGGGCTTTGGTGACACCACACTTGGCGGACTGTGCACAGTTTTGGTCTCCTTACCTAAAGAAGGATATACTTTTTTCGTTCACGGGATGCGGGCATCGCTGGCAAGGCCAGCATTTAGTGCCTAACCCTAACTGCTCTTGAGAACCACCTTCTTGAACCATTTGCCTTAGAGGGAGTGCAACAAAGGTTCTCTAGAGTAATTCCTGGGAAGAGAGGATTATCCTATGAGGAGAGATTAAGTAGACTCGGCCTATATGTACTAGAGTTTAGAAGAATGAGAGGTGATCTTATTGAAACATATAAAATTCTTAAGGGGCTTGACAGGGTAGAGGAGAAACTTCTTCACTCGGTGGGTTGTGAATCTGTGGAATTCTCTACCCCAGAGGGCTGTGCATGCTCAGTCATTGAGTATATTCAAGACAGAGATCGATAGATTTTTTTGGATATTGAGAGAAGCAAGGGCTATGGGGATAGTGCGAGAAGGTGGAGTTGAAGTAGAAGATCAGCCATGATCTTGTTGAATGGCGGAGCAGGTTCGAAGGGCCGAATGGCCTACTCCTGCTCCTATTTCTGATGTTCTAAGTAATTTATTGTGCATCATTGAAAGCTTACAAACACTTTGTTTAATTTTCAGATCTTGGATGATGAAATTCAGGCAGATTTCTATGTGTCTGTTCCTGACATGGTATCAAAACTGGTGCCTCTTAAGAACAAGCTAAGGAAAAAGTTTCCTAAAAGCAAACGGGGTAAGGAAATAATGGCCAGAGTTATATACTCATGTTTGAGGAGTAAGAAGTGAGAAAATGTAAACTCTCCAGTGGAATTATAATATGGATCTATCCATTATTAGTGTTTCCCTGCAGAAACCATAAAATACCAAGTAGATTACTGAATGATGCTTGAAGAGACAAATTAGGCTGCTTATTGCAACTAAGACCTAGTTTCAGCTTTCTTTCAGGTTTATAGTGTGAACATGCTCACCAAGCTGAGGGAATCCCTCATTTAAAATGCCTTAGGCGTGTTAGTAACTTTCATTGGCATTAACATGTTATTTAACATCAGGACTTTTAACATTCAAAATGCAATTACGTTGTGTGGCTACTGGTTTCAAGGTGCTGTATTTATTGTGATTTGTAATTAATAAGGTCGATCAGCTACCTTGATATTTTTCATATTCAAACATTTTTCAAAATATTTCTATTTAATTGTATACGAATTATTTTCTATATTTTTATAATGGCTGTTAAGGTTGAAACAAAATAACACACTTAATTCACGTTATAGAAACATAGAAAATAGGTGCAGGAGTAGGCCATTCGGCCCTTCTAGCCTGCACCGCCATTCAATGAGTTCATGGCTGAACATGCAACTTCAGTACCCCATTCCTGCTTTCTCACCATACCCCTTGATTCCCCTAGTAGTAAGGACTTCATCTAACTCCTTTTTGAATATATTTAGTGAATTGGCCTCAACAACTTTCTGTGGTAGAGAATTCCACAGGTTCACCACTCTCTGGGTGAAGAAATTCCTCCTCATCTCAGTCCTAAATGGCTTCCCCTTATCCTTAAACTGTGTCCCCTGGTTCTGGACTTCCCCAACATTGGGAAAATTCTTCCTGCATCTAACCTGTCTAACCCCGTCAGAATTTTAAACGTTTCTATGAGGTCCCCTCTCATTCTTCTGAACTCCAGTGAATACAAGCCCAGTTGATCCAGTCTTTCTTGATAGGTCAGTCCCGCCATCCCGGGAATCAGTCTGATGAACCTTCGCTGCACTCCCTCAATAGCAAGAATGTCCTTCCTCAAGTCAGGAGACCAAAACTGTACACAATACTCCAGGTGTGGCCTCACCAAGGCCCTGTACAATTGTAGCAACACCTCCCTGCTCCTGTACTCAAATCCCCTCACTATGAAGGCCAACATGCCATTTGCTTTCTTAACCGCCTGCTGTACCTGCATGCCAACCTTCAATGACTGATGTACCATGATACCCAGGTCTCTTTGCACCTCCCCTTTTCCTAATCTGTCACCATTCAGATAATAGTCTGTCTCTCTGTTTTTGCCACCAAAGTGGATAACCTCACATTTATCCACATTATACTTCATCTGCCATGCATTTGCCCACTCACCTAACCTATCCAAGTCGCTCTGCAGCCTCATAGCATCCTCCTCGCAGCTCACACTGCCACCCAACTTAGTGTCATCCGCAAATTTGGAGATACTACATTTAATCCCCTCGTCTAAATCATTAATGTACAGTGTAAACAGCTGGGGCCCCAGCACAGAACCTTGCGGTACCCAACTAGTCACTGCCTGCCATTCTGAAAAGTCCCCATTTACTCCTACTCTTTGCTTCCTGTCTGACAACCAGTTCTCAATCCATGTCAGCACACTACCCCCAATCCCATGTGCTTTAACTTTGCACATTAATCTCTTGTGTGGGACCTTGTCGAAAGCCTTCTGAAAGTCCAAATATACCACATCAACTGGTTCTCCCTTGTCCACTCTACTGGAAACATCCTCAAAAAATTCCAGAAGATTTGTCAAGCATGATTCCCCGTTCACAAATCCATGCTGACTTGAACCTATCATATTACCTCTTTCCAAATGCACTGCTATGACATCCTTAATAATTGATTCCATCATTTTACCCACTACCGATGTCAGGCTGACCGGTCTATAATCCCCTGTTTTCTCTCTCCCTCCTTTTTTAAAAAGTGGGGTTACATTGGCTACCCTCCACTCCATAGGAACTGATTCAGAGTCAATGGAATGTTGGAAAATGACTGTCAATGCATCCACTATTTCCAAGGTCACCTCCTTAAGTACTCTGGGATGCAGTCCATCAGGCCCTGGGGATTTATCGGCCTTCAATCCCATCAATTTCCCCAACACAATTTCCCGACTAATAAGGATTTCCCTCAGTTCCTCCTCCTTACTAGACCCTCCGACCACTTTTATATCCGGAAGGTTGTTTGTGTCCTCCTCAGTGAATACCGAACCAAAGTACTTGTTCAATTGGTCCGCCATTTCTTTGTTCCCCGTTATGACTTCCCCTGATTCTGACTGCAGGGGACCTACGTTTGTCTTTACTAACCTTTTTCTCTTTACATATCTATAGAAACTTTTGCAATCCGTCTTAATGTTCCCTGCAAGCTTCTTCTCTGTTAGAAAGTACAGTGGTGCAGTCATGCTGTTTTTAGGTAGCAAAATTATCAGGCTTGCACTAAATGTTTTAGACCCTGAATAGATCTGTGTTGGCAAAACAAACAAAACATATTTCCCCAATTTTCTACCATCTCCTGAAGGTGCCGACTCATAGAATTATGGCCTCACAAGTGCCATCCAACACCCCCCCCGCGCCCCACCAATATCTTCCTCAGATGCCATTTTTCATACATGAGCCTAGTCCATGAGCGTGGGTAGGCATTTTAACTCTTGGGGCCAAATCTGCCCTTTGCCAACATGGAGATGTGCACACTTTCCAGCAGGAACCGATGAATGACAATCATAATCAACAATACAACTTGCATTTGTATAGCACCTTTTTTTTAACATAGAGAATCGTCCCAAGGTGTTTCACAGTGGCGTAATAAATGAACGCTGACCAAAGAAGCAGCTATTAGGAGGGCTGACCAAAAGCTTGATCAAAGAGGTGGTTTTTAAGGAGGGCCTTAAAGGAGCAGAGGTTGGTAGAAGGGCTTAGACAGGGAATTGCAGAGTGAGGGTCGAGGCTGCTGAATACACAACTGCCAAGGATAGGGGGGAGGATGCACAAAGTCCAGTCAGCAGAGTGGAGAGTTCTGGAGGGGCTAGAGGATGTTGTAGAATTCGGGGAAGGCAATGTCATGAAGAAGTTTAAATGCTAGGTTGGGAGTTTTAAATTGGAGGTGTTGGGATCCGGAAGCCAATATAGGTCAGCAAGCACAGGAGTGATGTATGAGCAAGACTTAGTGCAGGATAGCATACGGGCAGCAGGGATTTGGATGAGCTGAAGTTTACAAAGGGTGGTGGATGGAAGGCTAGCTAGGAGATTGAATTATTGTAAAAATAGGAGTTTAGTACTCATTCACATTGTAGAAAATAGTTGAATTCTTTATCCCACATAACTATAGTCAAAGGAGCAATTCTGCCCATCGTGCTGTGCCACTCTGACAGAGCTGTCCCATTCCCTAGTTCTTTCCCTACAATCTATTCATTTTTCTCTTTTAAATATTTATTCAACTTATCTTTTAAAATGTATTATGGATTCTGCTTCCCCAACTATTTCTGGTAGGAAAATCCATGTCTGAATAAAACTTTGCATAAAAAGACTTCTTAACTTCTCCCTTGATTCTTTTGGTGCTGATCTAAAATTTATAGCCTCTAGTTATTGACCCACTAATCAGTGGAAATAGTCTTTCCCAGTTTACATAGAAACATATAAAATAGGTGCAGGAGTAGGCCATTTGGCCCTTCGAGCCTGCACCACCATTCAATAAGATCATGGCTGATCATTCCCTCAGTACCCCTTTCCAGCTTTCTCTCCATACCCCTTGATCCCTTTAGCCGTAAGGGCCATATCTAACTCCCTCTTGAATATATCCAATGAACTGGCATCAACAACTCTCTGCGGCAGGGAATTCCACAGGTTAACAACTCTCTGAGTGAAGAAGTTTCTCCTCATCTTGGTCCTAAATGGCCTACCCCTTATCCTAAGACTGTGTTGCCTGGTTCTGGACTTCCCCAACATTGGGAACATTCTAACCTGTCCCGTCCCATCAGAATCTTATATGTTTCGATGAGATCCCCTCTCATCCTTCTGAATTCCAATGTATAAAGGCCCAGTCAATCCAGTCTCTCCTCATATGTCAGTCCAGCCATCCCGGGAATCAGTCTGGTGAACCTTCGTTGCACTCTCTCAATAGCAAGAACGTCCTTCCTCAGATTAGGAGACCAAAACTGAACATAATATTCCAGGTGAGGCCTCACCAAGGCCCTGTACAACTGCAGTAAGACATCCCTGCTCCTATACTCAAATCCCCCAGCTATGAAGGCCAACATACCATTTGCCTTCTTCACTGCCTGCTGTACCTGCATGCCAACTTTCAATGACTGATGAACCATGACACCCAGGTCTCGTTGTACCTCCCCTGTTCCTAATCTGCCACCATAATTACTTTATCAAAATTTTGAACACCTTTATTAGATCTCCTCTTAACCATTTTTGTTCCAATTAAAAGAGCACTAGTTTTTCTTGTGTCTCCTCAATTAAAACTTCTTCACTCCAGGTGTCATCTTACAGAATCCTTTCTGTATCCTTCCTAAAGTAAGTTGCTCATAGGTGGACACAATATTCTAACTAGTCTAATCAATATAGATTTAGCATTAACTCTTTGTTCCTGTAATCTGTATGCCTGTTTATAAAACCTAGGATTCAAAATGCTTTTTTTACAGCTTAATAAACTTGTTCTCCCACTTTTAAAGATTTGTCTATATGAACTCCTAAGTCTCTGCTCCTCTACTCCTTTTCAAGTTTTACCATTTAATGTAAGTTCTCTGTATTGTTTATTTCAAAACATTAAATTTCAACTGACATCAATCTGCCCAATCTCCTAACTTGTCTGTATCCTCCTGGAGTCACTTACAGTCCTCTTCACAGTTAACCACGCTCACCATTTTTGTGTCATCTGAAATTTTTGATGCTTTGCCCTGATAGACAAGTTCAGATCATTTATTTATGTATATGGACATGTAATGGTTCCAATACTGACCCCTCAGGGACACCACTCTATACATCCCTCCAGTCCAAAAATTATCCATTCAGTACTACTTTGTTTTCTGCCCTTTAACCAACTTCTTAACCATGCTGCCACATTCCCTTTAATACCTTGACTTTATAAACAAGCCTCCTATGCAGCACCTTATTAAACACCTTTTTATGCTTTATGTCCAGGGGTACAGATGAAAATGTACCCCAATCTTTTGATAGGCGCCAACAATAGAAATCCTGGACGGTATATTACATTCTGTTGCTGTTGTACCTGATCTTTACCACTTGGTGGCGCTATAGCAAACTTTTATATTGAAATCAAATCTGACATGTATAAATTGGAGCAATGTTCCCTGTTAACTGATGTCCTTATGATTGTGATTTGTTATAATGATGTCAAATGCTCCTTTAGAGCTGTAAGTGGGAATTTGGTGGTGGTTATGGTAGTAATGGAAACAGATTAGATAGCCACCAGCCAGAACTCAGAGTGTGAGAATACATTACAGCATTCTAACTCTTAAATATTGTTTGCGTTTTATTAGATACAAGCTTTGCAATTTCTTCCCTAAATCTCTCCGCCTCTCTATCTCTTTGTCCACTTTTAAGACATTCCTTAAAACCTACCTCTTTGACCAAGCTTTTGGTCACCTGTTCTTTATCTAGCTCACTGTTATATTTTGTTTGATGAATTGGAAAAGCTCCAAAAAAGATGACAACACTAAGTTCGGTACACATATAACAACTTGCATGTATATAGCACCTTTAACATTGTAAAAGTCCCAAGGTGCTTCACATGAGCGATTATCAAACAAAATATGACAGTGAGCTAGATAAAGAACAGGTGACCAAAAGCTTGGTCAAAGAGGTAGGTTTTAAGGAATGTCTTAAAAGTGGACAAAGAGGTAGAGAGGCGGAGAGATTTAGGGAAGAAATTGCAAAGCTTGTATCTAATAAAACGCAAGCAATATTTAAGAGTTAGAATGCTGTAATGTATTCTCACACTCTGAGTTCTGGCTGGTGGCTATCTAATCTGTTTTAGTGTTGTTGATAGTATTCAGCTTGACATCCAAATTCTCCAGTGTGTTAAAGAGATGTTCGTTTTCAGTCCTGTACAGGATTTCATCCATTTTTGCTATGTTGCGTAACATTCATGTTTCAGCATAGTACCACCAAGTGGCTCAAATCAACTACAAGAGTATATTACTTTTTAATCAAAATTAGGTACAGCATCATCCATTGGCAAGAATCAAATGCTACATGATTGTAGGCAAACAGGAACATTTTCAATTGTTGGAAGGTTTTTTTTGTATGAAAAAGGACATTGAAAATAATATCTTAATTAGGTGCACTTTGAGACTGCAGAAAATCTGTAGCTTTTAGTGCAATTTGGTCCCAGACCAACAGCTTGACTCAGCTGTTCCTTTCTAAATCTAATTGTTTTTTGCTGTCTTTCAGTGCTTTTATTTATTTTGTTTAAAGAAATCCTACAGTAGTCCTTTCAAGTTAATGATGCAAATGATAGATTAAATTGAATAAACAAAACAATGTATTTTATTGCTGTGCTATTTGGCGTGATGTCTGCTTAAGCCAGTCGCCATGAAATTGTTTTCTTAAACAAAGTCCCTTAGTGGAACTCATTCTGAATCAGCAATTCAATTTGTGTAATTTTAAATGTTGAAATTTCCTGTAACATCACTACAGTTTAAAAAACTGTTTTCGCTGGGCGTATACATGGATCATTTGAAGCACATGTACTATTCCAGGAGTGAAAAAAAAGTCTCTATATCAGAAGTAATGCACTGACATTCAGTCCATAGTAGTACTGTGTGGTATAATAAGTTTCTCCCATTGCAGCAAGTTTGACCTGTTTGCAATTTAGTTATTTTTTTTACCCACCCGTGTTGATCAAATGTAATTGTGCCACTGATTCTCTGAATTCTTATTCTGTGTATTTTATAATTTTGCTTCCCAGGTTCTGTTGGGCCTAATATTCCAGAAATGATAAAATTATTTAAAACTGGCCATGAATACCTGGTGGAGCGTGACTGTTATGTTCTATCTAAAGTCGGGACGGTAAGTTCAATTAGAACACAAGGACTGTTTTTACACATGGCATTTAAAATTGCTGACTGCAAAACCAATTATTTTAGTTTGTGAAGAAAATGATAATGACAAATGTAAAGCCTTACATGGCCATCAAGCTTGAGTTAATCTGAACAGAACCAGTTGCACCATTTACAACTTGTATAGATGCTACTGTACAGTGTTGCTTTTTAAAATTTTGTACAAATATAGTCAACACTAGATACGTGCAGAATCTGATGAACAATCATCTTGGTCCAATATTGTCACATTGCATAGATTGTGTGATATAAATTAGATTTCGATTCCTCGATCTCGAGGGACTGCCTATGATGATGATTATGAAAATTGTAACTGCATTTTGCCAGAAAATAAATAAAGTGTGACAGATTCCAGCTAACCTGATTCAGCATTAGCCACAAGTATCTATTTTTGGATCACAACTTACTGTATCTTAGGTGTTTTGATTTACTGTACATTTTAGTTTCGCAGTTTATACCTGCAGGATTGTGGAACAGGAATAGTTGAACCAAATAATATACCAAATTTTGGACTTGCATGCAGACAAAAGTTGCACTTTCAGTTTACTGATCTAAAATTCATCTCTAGTAAATTAATGTTTGCTTATTTAACCTTTAGCAAATGCAATTAGATACATGCGCATATGTGATATGTGAAATTGCATCAGCCAAAGGTTAAATCTCCATGCTCTCAACACACACATTTTAGACCTAACTATTCTGACAGTTGACTTTAAAAAAAAATTATGTCCTGTTTCTTTGCATTCATGTGAAATAAGTAGTATCTCAAAGATTGACCATCTATTGTTTAATATGTGTAAAAAGCTCATATAGAGGGAAATAATCTTGTAACTGTAGTTAAAAGCAGATCTTGAGCACTAGTAATTATACAGAGAAATGTTATAGTATCTGAAAACTACGAGATTTATGTATTGAAGGAGCTGCTGTATGGTATGGGTAACTTTATAAATTATGCCTCTCAGTGTATAATTGGAAGAAAATGTAATCAAATACAGATACTTGGATAGGAGCAACACGTTTATTAAAAAGTTTCGCGCCCCATTTCCCTAAATTCTTTCATCATCTTTGCTTTCAAAAGTAGCTTAAAATTCCTTCTCTTCAATCATGGTTCCTCCCCCCTTAAATATTCTATTTTACCTTTTGCCCTCCTGTTGTTAGTCCACCTCCCTGTAATCATGCTTTGAGGCATATTTCTGTATGCGAGGAGTGCTGTAGAAATGCAACATGTTGACTGCAGTATTTTATATTATTGGCAGCAATTCGTCACATTGTTACATTAATGAATTTCAGCCTCCATGGTGATGGTAATTATACGTGTGCAATAGCACTGTAGCCTTCATGCAGTAAGACATTTTGGCAGAAATTTATAAAACTTAGTGCACTAATGAGTGAATTGGATACTATTTTATCATACTACTGTCAATTAGTGAACAGCAGACCTGGCTTATTGGATCCATTCAGTAAAGTTGATAATGTAGAATGCTGTAATTTAAGAGGTGGACTGCAGACCCTTTGGATGCGTCACAATGTGGGGTCCAAGTTTTCTCTAAAGGTTCTGATTGTGCTGCTGTTTGTTGTTTCTGTAGGACACTAGCAGTTGTACTGACTGCCGTTGTTTTTTTGCTGAAAAGAGAGAGTGAGGGCAAATGAAAAGGAAGAGGATTCCTGCTGTGCAATTGAATGTTGGGACATTGGTTCAGCTGATGTGGATATTTAGCTACCGCCCAGTATAATGATTTGGAATGCTTGGCTCCAGCAGTTGCCAGCCTGTTTCTGCTCGGTGACCAAAGTCTGTTGGCAGGAATAAACCTAAGTGACTGTTACCAATCTTTCAGCGTCAGCAATGGCTCAGACTCCATTTAAAGATCAGAGTATCTAGACATAATTCTAATTTTCTTCCAACAGACAAACGGTGTTGTCCACAGCACCACCCACTTAGTAATTGAGAACATCGTGGCCATAAACCAAACAAAATTTGAGGTCAATAAATTACAAGTGCCCTTACACATTAGAAACTTTATTTAAAGAAAGACCTGGGGCTTCACTGGGGGAAAATGAATTAAATAAAGATTGTGACTGCTCTAGAGAAAATTAAATGATGATCGGTGGGCAGGGGGAAGAAGCAGCACCGACAACTGGCTTTTCCTTCTGGTTACCATAGGACTATGGAGAATGGCAGCAGCAAGAAACAGGTTCACGGTACTGTATGACCAACCAAGCCAGCCGGCTGGCTGGTGAGCAGCCAGCAGCAGCAGGCAAACTGACCCACCAGCCAGGGCAGCCATTTAACAAATGCTGGGGGTAGAGTGGCACAGCACTGGTGGTGATACTGCCCTTAAACTGAAGGGGCTGGCAAGTGGAGCCAGTCACAGGAACAGAACTCGTGTTGCTTGGCAAAAACAGGAGCAAGGGAAGCATGAAAACTGAAGATTTTTGTGGTGAGAATTGGGGCAGGTATAATGGGAAGGACTTTTGCACTGCTATGGCGCCACCCTGTGGTGAATGTTCAGTGCTGCACCAAGAATTGACCAAACGGGTTTGAGTTCAGTTGATCGATGGTCATAGGTGGCAAAACATTATGCTCACAACTCCATGAACATGGTAATCCCATTAGATTGTTGCGACCACTCACTGTGTGCAATATATAATAGATGGAATCCTCTGATTTTATTGAGTCAGAAAATGCTTTTAAAGAAAGACTTGCACTTTTATAGCACCTTTCATGACTACTGGATGTCTCATAAGAATCATAAGAAATAGGAGCAGGAGTAGGCCATTTGACTCCTCGAGCCTGCTCCGCCATTCAATAAGATCATGGCTGATCTGATCATGGACTCAGCTCCACTTCCCTGCCCTTTATTACCTTCTCAAGTCTCAAAGCGTTTTACAGCCAATGAAGTACTTTTGGAGAGTAGTCACTGTTGTAATGTTATATAACAGTTTTAGAAGAAGTTTTAGTCTAATTCAGTATCATTGTGCAATATTCAGGTAACATTTTTATCTATTTCAATTTGTAGAAGAGCTGCAATTTAACTAATAATCCTTAAGTCATTAGGATATAGATTAGTTACTCAGTAGGTTTCACTCCAATGATAGAATAATGTGATTGTAAGATTTACCTACAGGCTTTTAACCTATTGTTTCAGAAATTATAATTTCTTTTGGATGTCTCACAATGTGAATATATATTTAAAAATCAACTGAACTCTGAACCACTTGCTAAGACTTGTGACAGCTGCTTCCTCTTGCAGTAACTGTAGCAACTGCAGCATTCGAATGGCAGGAAGTCCTGTCTGGTTACAGCAATGGGAAATGTGCTTTGAATGATCCAGTTATATGCAATCAGTTTCTTGCCTTGGTTCCATTTAAATGGAAGTCCCAGAAGCTTGACACAATGGAAAGGGGACTGATTTGTTTTGTTATATTTGGGACTGTAGTTTGGCTGATTGTGGGGTTGTACGTTGTCGTGTGCCTTTTACTCCTGTATTCAATTTGCTGCAATGCACAAAATGAGGATCGCCATATGGAAAACCAGCCTCTGCCACCTGAGGAGCTTTCAGAAAGTGTGTGATATGGACCATGGACAGATTATATGGAGCCCATGTTTTGAAATGTTCATTGGAAAAAGAGAGGCACAGTGAGCACTGTACTCCTTCAGTAGCATACTGAAGAAATACGTTTGAGCACTACTGCACCGTGTTTTCTATTCTGAATTGAAAAGATGAGCTTGAAAAGACTTACTCAATGTGGGATTGTTATAACTCCATATAACAAGGACGTCACTCATGAGCCCTAGACTTAGGAATGATTTGTATGATGAGCTGGGAATATATTTGGATATCGCTTGTGAACTTTTGGTGCCTGGAAAAGATTACATTAACTTTATGCAAGTTTATCTGGTAGATTTTCTGGTTACATTGTTGGATATTGATTTCTAAGTGTATTTTATTTTACAGTGAATTCAAATTCAATATAAGTATCTTGTATATTTAATTCTGAAATCTATAAACATATTTGGGAAGTGTGCAATAATTTACATAGTTACATTTTTAATTTTTTCACAAAAAGAAAAATCTTTCCTTCCTACCTTTCTGAGAATATGTCCAATGTGAGAATATGTCCAATGTGAGAATATGTCCAATGTAACAATAATGAGCAATTCGACAATTTTAAGCATCACAAAAAAAGGTTGGAAATCTGTTCAAGATTAAAATTGACAGTTACTAATTCATTTTCATGGTTAACTTTAATGGGTAACTTTAATTTTCTCAGTAAATAAGTTGGAGATTACATTATTTCCCTCTTTTATTTTTGGTCATGCACTTGTATGTTAAATGTTTATGTTTGACCTCCACAATATAGAATGAACTGAATTAATAGTCCAAATACAGAACTGATGAAATGATCTGTATCATTCCATATATTTAGATATGCAAGATACAGCCACATTTTTGAGAGCTGATTTATTTTTTTTTAAAGTGTACTTTTGGGATCTTAGTAAAATATAGCAATGAATTTAAATATTTCATTTATATTCAATATAGATTTGTCTTTATAAAGCTAAATGGTAGGGTGCATCAGCTTTAATTTATTTAATTTTAATTGTGGAATAAAAACATTGTGGCATGACTAAGCCACTGTGAAATAATGTAACCGAAGCATACTGTCATGAATTGAATCATTTAGGTGTATGACAGACATTGTATTGAAATGCGGTTACTTTGCATTGACCAGGTGCATTAAATGCTTGCTAAGAAAAGCCAACAAGAAATGTTTGTTGCAAAGTGTGAGGTGCAGTACATGTATATCTACCTGGTAAAACTGCTAGTTTCTTTGCAAAGTATAAACCCCATTGATTTTATCGATGCACTGGTTCGTGCTGCTCTTTGATTTTAACTTTTGTTTTGTCTTTCAATGAACATTGTCTTCATTGAATGTGTATTGAGATTTACTTTAAAGTGTGAAGCCTGGTAATCCTTACAGAAATTCAGTAAATTAGTTTAATTCGCATAAAAAGGAAGCTGCAAATACTGGAGACTGAAGTAAAAATAGCATTTGCTGGAAATACATGGCAGAAACGTTCCCATTAAGCTGCATGGCCGCGCAGCGATCTGGAAGTTCTGCGCAGGCCGCTCACCAGCTTTTATATGGGAGAAAACACGCATGCGCGAAAATTTGAATGGGCTGCGTAGCCAGTTAAAGTACCCGGGCAACAAAAAAATAAGAGGGAACATTGCACAGCAGGTCCATCGACATCTGTAAAGAGAGAAGACTGATGAACATTTTGGGTGTTAACCCTTTGTCATAAATGATGAAGGGACAAATGTTAATCCATCTTTTCTCTTTACGGGTCCTGATTGACTTACTGTGTTTACATAATTTTCTGTTTTTCCTTAGGTTAATTAGTATACTTTTCAGAAAGAAGGTAGAAAAAATGGTTAGCAGGGTTTGTGTAATGTTGCATTTTCGATAATATTAATAGTGAAAATCTCAGTGAGCTCACTACTAAATTGTTTCAGTCTACTTGCATATTTCTGTAATAGTCATGAATAACATTATGAATTGGTTTTGAAAATGTACTTCTCTGCAGATAATACAGAATAAAAGTCTGGTATTTATTTTGCTCGCTTTCAATCATTGCTATTGTGCTTAAAGTGACCATAATATATGCTTTAAGATGATAATTGAGAAGGACATAAGTATGATGAAAACCAGGGTAATTGATTGGAGAAAAGCAGATTTTGAGGGTCTGAGATTAAAACTTGGGAAAATAAAATGGGCAACAATATTGGCAAACAGCGATGTAGAACAGCCATGGGAAACATTTAAAATGGTGTTCAATAGAGTGCAGGAAAAATATATTCCGCTAAAAGGAAAGAACAAACTAAATACTAATGAGACTCCATGGATGAATAAAGCCATAAGGGAACAATTGAGGGTAAGGAAAGAGGCATACATTAAGTACATGGGCCCAAATTTCCCCAGCCGCTTAGAGCAGCGTATTTTGATGTGGTGCGCCGACTTCCTGGGGGAAAAAAGCAGCAAAAATCTACCTTTGAATTTGGCCGCTCCCTCGTCATGCGGATCCATCGACGTCGCGCAGCAGAGCCTGGGGGGCGGAGCTTCGGCTGCACTTGCTCAGTGCAGCCGGCAGCGGGGCATTGCTTGGGCCCAGCGTGTTGTGTAGTGCCGGCATGCACCGTTTGAGCATGCACAATGGGCGGTTCAGTTTGCGCGCATGCGCAGTGTAACAGGAAGCTTGGCAATTGGCCAATTAAAGGAGAGCATCCCCAGGATAATTGGTTATGGAGCATATATAAAGGTGAGGTCTGAATATTGATTTTTGTGTGGTTGAGGGAGTGGAAAGGAGTGCTGGATAGGTGTAAGAGAGGTGTGAATGTGATCTTTGAACATTACCTGCGTTTGAGTCCAATAGACAAATGGCGCAAGAGCGTGCAAGACAAACCAAGAATTTCCTTCATGAGGAGGTGAAGAAATTAGTGACTGTAATTGAGGAGAAATGGCTGGAGCTGGCTATTAGCAAGAGTGGTTCGTCAAAGGTCTCACCCAAGGAAATGAGAAAAAGATGGAACCTCGTTGCAGAAGAATTCTCCGCTGGGGTCAACACCTCAAGATCTAGAAGCCAGTGCAAGAAGAAATGGCAGGACGTTGGTTAAGTAGTAAGTGCAAGTAATATCTTCATCTTTAAATTGAATTGCAGTTGGAAAATGTGAGCATCTGTATGTGACCCACCCATCAGAAGCACACCATGTCTGACAATTAATATTTTCATCTTTGCAGAAGAAATTGGCCCACAACAAGAGGGAGAGAACTAGAACAAGAGGAGGTCCGCCAAATCTGCACCAACTGATACCCCTGGAACAGAGGGTTGCTTCCTTGCTGACTCGCACCAGCAGAAAAAGAATCAGCTCTGCACAAGCTGGATCCACACGTGAGGGTGAGTCATTAAAATGCATAGTTGCCCTTCATATCAACCTGCTGACTGGCCTGCTACGCGTCAGACTACTCATGCCACCCATCCTGCCCCCTCCTGTGCTGCTAACCATTTGACTGTTGTGTTGTCTTTTGCAGAAGAAGACGACACTCCTCAAGATCCAGAGGATCCAGATAGAAACATAGAAAATAGGTGCAGGAGTAGGCCATTCGGCCCTTCGAGCCTGCACCACCATTTGATAAGATCATGGCTAATCATTCCCTCAGTACCCCTTTCCTGCTTTCTCTCCATACCCCTTGATCCCCTTAGCCTTAAGGGCCATATCTAACTCCCTCTTGAATATATCCAATGAACTGGCATCAACAACTCTCTGCGACAGGGAATTCCACAGGTTAACAACTCTCTGAGTGAAGAAGTTTCTCCTCATCTCAGTCCTAAATGGCCTACCCCTTATCCTAAGACTGTGTCCCCTGGTTCTGGACTTCCCCAACATCGGGAACAATCTACCCGCATTTAACCTGTCCCATCCCATCAGAATCTTGTATGTTTCTATGAGATCCCCTCTCATCCTTCTAAACTCCAATGTATAAAGGCCCAGTTGATCCAGTCTCTCCTCATATGTCAGTCCAGCCATCCCGGGAATCAGTCTGGTGAACCTTCGCTGCACTCCCTCAATAGCAAGAATGTCCTTCCTCAGATTAGGAGACCAAAACTGAACACAATATTCCAGGTGAGGCCTCACCAAGGCCCTGTACAACTGCAGTAAGACCTCCATGCTCCGATACTCAAATCCCCTAGCTATGAAGGCCAACATACCATTTGCCTTCTTTACCGCCTGCTGTACCTGTATGCCAACTTTCAATGACTGATGAACCATGACACCCAGGTCTCGTTGCACCTCCCCTTTTCCTAATCTGCCACCATTCAGATAATATTCTGTCTTCGTGTTTTTGCTCCCAAAGTGGGTAATCTCACATTTATCCACATTATACTGCATCTGCCATGCATTTGCCCACTCACCCAACCTGTCTAAGTCACCCTGCAGCCTCTTCGCGTCCTCCTCACAGCTCACACCGCCATCCAGTTTAGTGTCATCTACAAACTTGGAGATATTACACTCAATTCCTTCATCCAAATCATTGATGTATATTGTAAAGAGCTGGGGTCCCAGCACTGAGTCCTGCGGCACTCCACTAGTCACTGCCTGCCATTCCAAAAAGGACCCGTTTATCCGGACTCTCTGCTTCATGTCTGCCAACCAGTTCTCTATCCATGTCAGTATATTACCCCCAATACCATGCGCTTTGATTTTACACGCCAATCTCTTGTGTGGGACCTTGTCAAAAGCCTTTTGAAAGTCCAAATACACCACATCCACTGGTTCTCTCATGTTCACTCTACTAGTTACATCCTCAAAAAAATTCCAGAAGATTTGTCGAGCATGATTTCCCCTTCATTAATCCATGCTGACTTGGACCGATCCTGTCACTGCTTTCCATATGCGCTGCTATTTCATCCTTAATAATTGATTCCAACATTTTCCCCACCACTGATGTCAGGCTAACCGGTCTATAATTACCCGCTTTCTCTCTCCCTCCCTTTTTAAAAAGTGGTGTTACATTAGCTACCCTCCAGTCCATAGGAACTGATCCATCGATAGATGTTGGAAAATGATCACCAATACATCCACTACTTCTAGGGCCACTTCCTTAAGTACTCTGGGATGCAGACTATCAGGCCCCAGGGATTTATCGGCCTTCAATCCCATCAATTTCCCACCTAATAAAGATATCCTTCAGTTCCTCCTTCTCACTCGACCCTTGGTCCCCTAGTACTTCCGGAAGATTATTTGTATCTTCCTTCGTGAAGACAGAACCAAAGTAATTGTTCAATTGGTCTGTCATTTCTTTGTTCCCCATTATAAATTCACCTGAATCCTACTGCAAGGGACCTATGTTTGTCTTCACTAATCTTTTTCTCTTCACATATGTATAGAAGCTTTTGCAGTCAGTTTTTATGTTCCCAGCAAGCTTCTTCTTGTACTCTATTTTCCCCCTCTTAATTAAACCCTTTGTCCTCCTCTGCTGAATTCTAAATTTCTCCCAGTCCTCAGGTTTGCTGCTGTTTCTGGCCAATTTATATGCCTCTTCCTTGGATTTAACACTATCTTTATTTTCCATTGTTAGCCACGGTTGAGCCACCTTCCCAGTTTTATTTTTACTCCAGACAGGGATGTACAATTGCTGAATTTCATCCATGAGATCTTTAAATGTTTGCCATTGCCTATCCACCGTCAACCCTTTAAGTATCATTTGTCAGCCTATTCTAACCAATTCACGCCTCATACCATCGAAGTTACCGTTCCTTAAGGTCAGGACTCTAGTTACTGAATTAACTGTGTCACTCTCCATCCTAATAAAGAATTCTATCATGTTATGGTCACTCTTCCCCAAGCGGTCTCGCACAACAAGATTGCTAATTAGTCCTTTCTCATTACACATCACCCAGTCTAGGATGGCCTGCTCCCTGGTTGGTTCCTCGACATATTGTTCTAGAAAACCATCCCTAATACACTCCAGAAAATCCTCTTCCACCGCATTGCTACCAGTTTGGTTAGCCCAATCAATATGTAGATTAAAGTCACCCATGATAACTGCTGTACCTTTATTGCATGCGTGAGCACCAGACCAAGGCGGGTGAGGGGAGTAGGGGTCCATGGAAATGTGTGCTCAGGAAAATGCTCACTGTGATATGGATCAGGACATATCACAGGGCATCACACTGCCAGACCCCTCCATTAACTCCTCGGCAGCCTTCCATGGGTTCACACCTTCCGAGGTCGCAGGCCCGAGTGACGGTCAGGAAATGCATCTTGGGACACGCAGTTCCCCACCGTCCCAGCTTGCGCCTCACACTGGAGGGGTGCCACTAGGCAGACGCATGGCGAGGGGAAGGAGAAGCCGACCAGTCTCTCCTGAGAGGCAGCCCTCAGCAGAGGTTAATCAGATTGTTTCATTGGGTGAGGAGACCAATGCCCTCACAAGATCACTCGTGGCGGCCGTCAGTGGGGTGCGTGATGAGGTCGCGACACTGTCAGGTGAAATCTCTGCATTAAGACGGGAAGTCAGGGTGGGCATTCTAGAGGGTGTGCAGATGATGGCAGATGCCATGAGGGAGCTGGCTTCTGCAATAAGGGCACAAAGGCCGGAGACTCAAATGCCACTCCCACTTCCCTCCACGCACCAGCCACCGGTCAGACCCAAGCCGGCCCCCCAACCCCACCCCACCACCATCACCGACCCTATGAGGAAGTGCACTTTTCCCGAGATGTGGGTGAGGGATGGGTGCAGACTTTCTTTGCTATTGTTGTTGTTGTTGTTATCGTTGAAGTGCACTGTAAAATTTACAATAAAAGATCTTTTGCATCAAAAGTGAATCATCCTCCATTATGACCATGCAACATTTAGGGTCAACTGTAAATAGTAAAAATCCCTCACCCCTAAAGTCATGGGTGCCTGCTGCTCCTAGCCCTGGCAGGAGGGCTAGCCGGTGTGTTATGCTGTCGGCAAGGTAGGACTGCTCTATTTTCTGTAGCTGATTTATCTTTCATTTATTTGTGATGATGTTGTGCAGGTCTTTGGAATCCTCTAACTCACCTTCCCCGCCCCTATCTCTGGCTACCTGCGCTGATTTCTTGAATGTCGGTAAGGATTTTCTGTGCCTACAAAAGTGGCCACATACACTGGCCTAAATTAGTTTGGAGTAACTTTCAGCTGGCCAAATTTGCTTCTTTGGCCAGAAGAGGTGTAAGTGGCTTGTCACGCCCCCTTTTGGAGAGAACAAACTAAACTGGAAAAAAACCGAACTGACTTACATTGGAGCAAGTTAAATGGGGAAATTTGCAATTTTTAAGTTACTCCAAAAAAAGCTACTCACTCCAAAAATAAACGGGGCAACTCTTGGGGAAATTTGGGCCCATAGAGAGCTTGATGAGAGAGAATACAAAATTAGGAGAGAAGCCAAAAAAGCAATTAAACAATTAGGAAAGCAAAGAGGAACTATGAAATTAAATTATCAAGAAACATAAAACAAAATAATATATTTTACAGGCACATCAATAAAAAAGGAAGGTTGGGATGGGAATAGGATCATTAAGGGATAGACAGGATAATAACCACAGATAACGATAGAGATGGCAGAAATATTAAATCATTATTTTGCTTCGGTATTTACCAGGGAGATAGAACAAGTGGACATGACATTGGGGATTGAGATTAGTAATGAGATAAGTGCATTTAAAATAAAAAAGGGGATATATTAAATAAACTAATCAAACTCGGGGGAGGATAAAACCCCTGGTCTGGATGGATTGCATCCACGTATTTTAAAAGAATCTAGTAGATAGCAGAGGCATTACTACACATATTTAACAATTCATTAGAAAAAGGTGTTGAGCCAGATGTCTGGCGGATAGCTAACGTAATATCCATATTTAAGAAGGCGAATAGAACATGCCCAGGTAATTATAGACCAGTCAGCTTAACATCGGTGGTAGGAAAAATAATGGAATCCCTACTAAAGAAGAAAATAGAATAACATCTAGAAACCAAAAATATAATAATGAATAGTCAGCATGGATTTCAAAAGGGAAAGTCTTGCTTGACCAACCTTATTAAATAGTTTGAAGAGGTAACAGAGAAAGTAGACAGCAATAATGCAGTAGATGGAATTTATCTAGATTTTCAAAAGGCCGTCAATAAGGTACCCCATAATAGACTGATGAACAAGGTCAGAGAATGTGGAGTCAGGGGACAAGTAGACTGGATAGTTAGCTGGCTTCAAGACAAAAAGCAGAGAGTAGGAGTAAAGGGTAGCTAGTCACAGTGGCAAAAGGTGGTGTCCCACAAGGATCAGTGCTGAGACCACTGCTGTTCAAAATTTACATTCACGATTTAGACTTTGAAATCAAAAACACAATTTCTAAATTTACAGGTGACACCAAATTTGAGGGGGGGAGAGGGGAATTAGTTGATACCGAGGAGGATTGCAACAAATTACAGGAGGATATTAATAAACTTGCAGAATGGGCATATAATTGGTAGATAAAGTTCAACACAGATAAATGTGAGGTGTTACATTTTGGTAGGAAGAATAATGAGGTCACTTATTACTTGGAGGGTGAGAGTCTAGGTGGGTTAGAGGAAAAAAGGAATCTTGGGAGTGCAAATACACAAATCACTAAAAGTTGAGACACAGGTTAGCAACGCCATAAAAAAGCAAACCAAGCACTAGGGTTTATTTCTATAGGTATAGAATTGAAAAGTAGGGAATTATGCTTATCGTAGCTTATTTAGACCACACTTGGAGTACGGTGTACAGTTCTGGTCGCCATATTGTAGGATTTCTAAATCTCTGGCATTAAATTGACAGCAAGACCAATTCTTTTAAAACAATTTTGAATAAGTTTATTAAACATACACACATGCACGTAACCTATCAGACAAACAGCAGTCAAAGAATATCCTACTGATCTACTTAGTTACAACAGATATAATTATGTTACAATAATGAGTTACAGATTTATAAAGACGTATACAGTACTTTCCTCTGGCAAAGCACACGGCGTTGTTCATTGCTTCTGGTTCTGTGGAGGGAGGTTTCCTGCTTTGCCATGTGCTGAGAAGAAAAAAGAGAACTAGCAAGCTTTTGGCTTGACTTTTTATTCTCATATGGTTCATTGTCTTTTAGAAAGCCCCAGGATTGGGTCTTGGTTCTTAGGGCAGTTCCTTATTGGCTTTCCTCACACATGTGTATGTCTGGAGGACCGGTGCCATTCCTTGATTAGGTTAATTGCTATTAATTTCGATGGGTTTCAAAGCCATGCTTCCTTTGTCCCTTAAGCTCTGCCCAGCCAGAGAAGACATAAACTTGGGAGGTGTCCATTTTGTCACTTAAAACTGCAGCCTTTCCATATAATCTAGTCTTTCAATATTTATATATACACTGAATCAATTTTATCATTAATAAAGACTTTTATTCTTACAATATTATAAAAAGGATATGGGGGCACTGGAGAGGGTGCAGAGAAGATTTACAAGGATGATACCAGAAATGCGAGGGTATACATATCGGGAAAGGGTCAACAGGTTGGATCTCTTTTCTCTTGAAAAAAGAAGGCTGAGAGGGTGACCTAATAGAGGTCTTTAAAATTATGAAAGTTTTTGATAGAGTGGATACAGAGAGAATGTTTCCAGTTGTGGGGAAGAGCATAAATAGAGACCATCAATATAAGATAGTCACCAAGAAATCCAATAGGGAATTCAGGAGAAACTTCTTTACCCAAAGAATGGTGAGAATATGGAACTCGCTCCAACAGGGAGTGGTTGAAGCAAATCATATCAATGCATTTAGGGGAGGCTAGAAAGCATATGTGGGAGAAGGGAATGGAGAATTATGCTGATAGGTTTCGATGAGGAAAGACGGGATGAAGCTCAAGTGGAGCATAAATGTCGGCATGGACTGTTTCTGTGCCATACATCCAATGTAATCCTATGTAGAAACATAGAAAATAGGTGTAGGAGTAGGCCATTCACCCTTCGAGCCCGCACCACCATTCAATAAGACCATGGCTGATCTTTCCCTCAGTACCCATGTAAAGTGACAAACAACAGTTTACAAATACGTGAAATTGTACAGCTCTCCTGTGTAACGCCAGTTATTGTTCTGCTGCATTTTTATTAATAAATAGTACAAGGTGCTGCAACAGTTGATCAGGTTAAAACTGGAAGAAAATGTCATCCACACAAGGATCTAAATTTAGAAAATGGAAAAAAATACAACACTAGAGGTGCTTTTATTTAATCAGTTATCAGTTTTAGCAGTGTCCATTATAACAGTTGATAAATCAATGGAACAGGGCCTGTTCCTCTCACAGTATTGGCAGATAGCAGGTGTATAGTGGTGATATAACATGGTAAGTAAAATATAAGTCATTCACCAAATGCAGCAGTAGCTGCACTGTATAGGGGAGAGCAACTATTATGGGACACCCCATAATTAGTAGGAGATTACTCCATATTCAGAGTAAATAACTCTGAAATTCACTGTAAATTTTCAAATCCGTATTGCAATTCTGTCCTACTAAAACAACTATTCTGCATTATTGTAGAAACCCTTTTAAAAAGTACGATGGTGATGGGCCACAATTTTATGAATCATTCTATCCAAATGTTAACATTTAACTGGTTTTCTCCACATAACCCAACTCTCCTATTCTGAAGGCAGTAACTTATTCTGGGGTACGGTTCCAAAAGGGCTGTTTATTCTCAAATGTTACATTTGTGAAGTGTGAGCCTCTAGAGTGAATGTTGACAGATTATTCATCACTGGGAGGCATCACCACTGAGCTCATTCTTGTTTTCACATGATATCCTCACACATGCATTTCCAATAGGTGTTGCTGGATAGCGGAATGTTTTTGTGAATTATTTTGGGAGGGGGGGGGGTTTCCCTCCCAATGCCTCTCTCGGAACGCTCCCAGCCCCGCAAGTTAATTGGCGAGGTTCCTTTTTTTGCGCCACGAATGTCGTACACTGCCTCCCTTTGCGGGCCCAAATGACAAAACTTACTCCATTAAGCGCGAACGTTAATCGGGCGGTAAATTTCCCGTCCCGCCTCCGTTTTCGCCCCGAAAACGGCAAAGTAGAAAATCCAGCCCAATGTGTGTGAATAAGAGATTAGAATGAGCAAATATTGTAACATTTAAGATTCAATTGAGTGTGGTCCATCCATGCAGACCTTGAGAGAGAGAACTGCAAATCTGTCCTACCCTTTCCTGCTGTTTTGAGCTTCTTTCAAAGGTTAAATTTAAGTATGGGGACAATACTGACAATGTCATACCTTGTGCAAGCCTTCTGCATCATGGTGCTGCGTAGGAGACAATTGATTTGACTTCATCACATCAGGCCTTGTCCACCTCCGGTATATCTAGACAGGTGTTCGTACCTCCACCTGAGTGATGCAGACTGTGTCAGAAGGCTGCGTTTCCGCAAAGAAGTTGTAAGTGAGATCTGTGAGTTGGTCAAAGCAGACCTGCAACCTAGAAGCATCAGGAAGACTGCTTTGTCAGTTGATGTGAAGGTTACAGCTGCACTTTCATTCTATGCCTCCGGCTCGTTTCAAGCTACAACTGGGGATGTGTGCGCCATCTCTCAACATGCAACACATGTCTCCATTCGCCAGGTCACGGCTGCACTGTACACGCGTAGGAATGACTTCATAAAGTTCCCCATGACCGCCCAAGCAACCCATAGTAGGGCAGTGGGGTTCTCCAGGATTGCTGGCTTCCCAAAGGTACATCATCATCATAGGTGGTTCCTCGAACGCGGATGACTTGCTTCTGCAAGAGTTCACAGATGTTTCAATGAAGGACCCGATGTTCCAGTCCTGAACTCCAATTGAGGGGGTGGAAGATGCCTGTGCGTGGATTTTTTTTACCATCCATGTGGTGATCGTTGCACGTCAGCCACCACATGGGTCAGTTCACTGTTGCATTACATGCTGCATAACTTAGCCATCATGAGGCAGCAGCACCTTTATCCAGTGGCAAAGGTTGAACCAGGACGATTGGAGACCTCTGCTGCACATACCTAGTGCGCACATAAATCGCAGTGTGGGCAGGCCCGTGCTGCCCCTGGGCCCTCGGCTCTTCTGGGCCCTGTACCCTCATTCGCCGCATCTTCGCCTACAATGTTCCAGGGTCTGGCACTCCAGCTCTATTTATAGCTCCGACCTGCGATGGTGTTCTCACACAGGTCGGGGCTGCCCATCAAAGGTACAGGGCTGTATTGATTGTACCCACATCGCCTTGCGAGCACCTCTGGAGGATTTTGAGATGTACAGGAACAGAAAAGGCTTCCACTCCATTAATGTACAGCTCATGAGTGACGATATACATCATATCATGTCAATCGATGCAAGATACCCTGGGAGCACCCATGATGCATTCATCCTATGCGACAGTGTTATATCTGCCATGTTTCAACAGCAGCAGCCAGAAGGGCAGAGCTGGCTACTGGGAGACAAAGGGTACGGCCTCGCCACCTGGCTCATGACGCCCCTACACGTAACCTGGACGGAAGCTGACCGTGAATACATGTCGCACATTGCGACGCACAGCATCATAGAGAGGACCATTGGCATCTTTAAACAGCGTTTCCGATGCCTGGACCATTCCGCAGGCTACTTGCTGTACTCCCCTGAGATTGTCGGTCAGTTCACTGTTGTGTGTTGCATGCTACATAACTTAGCCATCGTGACGCAGCAGCACCTGGTAGTGGAAGACCCACCTGTGGTGAGAGTGGCTGATAATGAAGTGGAAGATGCAGATTACGAGCAGAAGAAGGAGGATGAAGAAGCCATGCAAGTGCCTGAGGCCAGAGCACGATGGCGGAGGAGGGTGGGCCATCGTTCCCCTTTAACGATTGCTCGAGCCTTGCGCCAGCAGCTCAACCATGAACGCTTTACTGATACCTGATGGCTCAGCGACAACTATTCCACATGCACCATGTTCTGTAATGTTGTGTTGTGTTAATGGAACATGATTCAGTTTTAATGTAAAATATATTTTATTCAAAAGTTTAACAGTTCTTTTGTACTTAACTTAAATAAAATTATTCTTGTAGCAAACATTACTTTACGATCACTCTCAGATCACTTACAAACTTTAAACTTGGAAATTTACATAACTTACAAAAAACTTTTAATTTGAGAACAGTTACAACAGCAAGGAAAGGCTGCACCCACCCATCTCTCCTTCACCTTTTTCCAAGACCGCCCACAGCACTTGGTCTTGGACATTCCACCACCCCTGCCCGCAGGCGGTGGCGCAGTGTTTCTGGGCTTGGTACCAAGCTTATTCTTTCTAACATCTCGGGTACTTGCACCTCTTGAGGGTGGGGGAGCATCAGCGGCAGTTGGCAAGTTGGAGGGCCCGGCTTTGGGCTTTTCAGAGGCTGGTGTTGGGATTGGAGTGGGAGTGACAGTTGATTCTGTCAATGGGCGCAGGGTCTGGGCGTGTTCCCTTATTGCAGCTGCGAACTCCAACATGCCGTCCCTCATGCGCCCTGACAGTGTCTCAACGACCTGCAACATTCCCTCCCTTATGTTGAGCAGAACTGTCTGAATTACCTGCAACATTCCCTCCTTCATGGTCAGTGACGTGGTTTGCACTACCCCTGACATTCCCTCCCTCATGGCCACCATTGCCTCACTGATGATCCCGGATATTGTTCCCATTTCTCGTGTCATTGCTGTTGCTTCTCCCGACAGTTCCGCTACCTCATCGCTCACCCCAGTGATGGCATCCAGGAGTGATCGGGTAAGGTCAATACTCTCCGCACTCGATGACATCATCTGAACCACATCTGTTAGATCCTGCACCTCAGGAGAGCACGGTTGAACTCTCCTTCCCCTCCTCCCCACGGGTGTGCCTTGCTGCACGCTACCACTAGGACCCGCAACCTCGAAAGGTGGGGCCCTGGGTGTGCCTTGCTGCACACTACCACTAGGACCCGCAACCTCGGAAGGTGGGGCCCTGGGTGTGCCTCGCTACACCACACTACTGGGACCCGCAACCTCAGAAGGTGGGGCCCTGGGTGTGCCTCGCTGCATCCCACCACTGGGACCGCAACCACGGAAGGTGTGAAACCATGGAATGTCCCACCAGCACTCAAACCACTAGTCACGGAAGGGGCTGTCACCTCCTCCAAAGTCAGTACAACAGTGAGAGCTTCATCCAACTCCATCCCCTCCCCCTCACCCCCATGTTCTTGGTCTGGAGGATTGGATTGGAAGATGTTCTCATCTTCAGGCTCATCCACGTCTGAATTTTCTTCTGCATCGTCAGGGTTGGCTTCCAGTTCAGCAAAATATAACAACAGTCAAATGGTTAGCAGCAGAGGAGGGGGCAGGATGGGTGGCATGAGTAGGCTCACACATCGCAGGCCAGGCAGCAGGCTGATTTGAAGGACCACAATGAATTTGCAGGACTTACCCTCTCCCTCGAGTGTGGGCCCAATTGTGCAGTCCAGGCAGGACCCATCAAAGCAGCGACCCTCTCTTCCAAGGGTGTCAGTGGATGCAGATTTGCCGGGTCTCCTCCTGTTCAAGTTCTTTCCCCTTTATTGTGTGCCACCTTCCTCTGCAAAGATGAAAACCTAACTTTTTAAAGAGAATGTCTTTCTGCTGGGTGGGACATATATAGCTGGTCACATTTACAATTGCAATTCTATTGAGTAAATGAAAATATTGCTTACACTAACTACTTAACCAAGGTCTTGTCACTTTTTACACTGGCCTCCAGATCTCATGGTGGTCACCGTTGCACAGTAATCTTCTGCAACTTGGTTCCAGTATTTCTTCATTTCTTTGGGTGAAACTTTTATGTAACCTCTGCTGGTGTCCAGCTCCTGCCATCTGTTCTCACTCACAGTAACTGGTGTCTCCACTTCTTCCTGTAAGAAATTCTTGGTCCTTGCACCGTGTTGTACTGCTGCAGCTCCGATTTTTCCAATGCTCTAACACAGCATTCAAAGTTCTCATACGCACAACTGGCTCTTTAAAAATGGCTGATTGCTAACTCGGAGCTGTACTGCACATGCACGTCCATTGCAACAACGTCAGAAACATAACTTTTTTTTCTCGCGCGTGCGCAGAAGGTGTGGTATCATTTTTCGGCGCAGACAGCAGGCTCCACCCCCCCCAAAGGCGACTGGATACGCTGCACGGCGCCAAATTCAAATTATACATCTGGGAAACTTTGGCAAATTATTTCTGCCACATTTCTGGCCTATAAAAACGGCCGTAACTCTGGCAATACACCAGAAAACGGGCTTGGGGAAAATTGAGCCCAATAAATGTGTTACAAAAAAAATATATTTTTATGATTTTTAAAAAAGTTTTATAATTATGGTTTAAAATAAACTTACCTTAGTGGGCAGGGTCTTTAACATAAAAATGTGCTTTTTTAATTTTATTTTTATATGCTTTAAAACTCTTACACTGGTAAAAGTAGGCTATGCACCTGCTTTTACCAGGCGCAAGAGTTTTAAGGACATTCGCTGGGCAAGAGATGGGCAAATAGCGCAATCTTGCCCATGCGAATGTCCTTGCTGCCGAGATGCATTGGATCTATCAAGCCAGAACTTGACAGATCGGAAAAGCCGATTTTCGGTGCATGCGCATTGCGCGCTGAAAACCGGCTTTTGCGATGCCTTCTGGGTACAGATCCAGGGAGGCCAGAATTTCAGTCCCATTATTAAGGATGTGGTAACAGGGCACTTGGAGAATAATAATAGGACTGGGCAGAGTCAACACAGATTTATGAAAGAGAAAATGTTTCCTCTGGCTGGGGAATCTAGAACACGGGGTCACTGTCTCCGAATAAGGCGTTGGCCATTTAGGACTGAGATGAGGAGAAATTTCTTCACTCAAATGGTTGTGAATCTTTTGGAATTCTCTGCCCCAGAGGGCTGTGGTTGCTCAGTCGTTGAATATATTCTAGACAGAGGTCGATAAATTTGGGTGAATCAAGGGATATGGGGATAGTATGGGAAGGTGGAGTTGAAATAGAAGATCAGCCATGTTGAATGGCAGAGCAGGCTCGAAGTGCCAAATGGCCTACTCCAGCTCTTATTTCTTGGCCCTGAAATTCCGGTCGGAGGCTTCTTTCGAACGAACGCCTCTGACCGGAGAATTTTTACGAATTTACCTGGTGGTCCCAGAGGGGCCTGGGATTCCAGTGGGGAGGCCTTCTCTTCCCGTGCTGTGGAGCACTCCTGTCCTCCAGCTTCCAACGCAGATGGTGCAGTCACATGTGACTGCACAACCAAACAGGTACAGTATTCCTCAGCATTCTCATTAATAGCAATGAGAACTCCGTATCTACGAGTTTTCATTGCTATTAATGAGAAAAAAAACACACTAAACATCATAATAAAAAATAAAAAACACACCTCACTTAATTAAAATGAATTGAAATTAAAGTTAATAAATGTCTTAGAAAAATATATATTCCAATTTTTAAAAAAGTTTTGTAATTCGGGTTAAAAATAAACTTATCTTTGTGGGCAGGGTTTTTAACATTAAAATATGTTTTTTAAATTTTATTTTTATATGTTTTAAAACTCTTACGCTGGTAAAAGTAGGCTATGCGCCTGCTTTTACCAGGCGCAAGAGTTTTAAGGACAAGAACTGGATAAATAACGCAATCTTGCCCATGCGAATGTCCTGGCTGTGGAGATATGGAGGATAAGTCAAGCCAGAGCTTGACAGATCGGAAAACCGGCTTTTACGATGCCTTCCCGGGGCCGTACACACTCCGTCCAGACCCAGGGAGGCCGGGATTTCTCCCCCCTTATGTTATTATGTTCTTTTTGCATGTTAGGACTTCAGTGTAATATAACATTTATTATATACTGTATTTTATGAAAATGGAGTGCAGAGCAAAAATGAAGGCAAGGGGGATCACTGAGCAGCAACATCAACAACTTATATAGCACCTCTTAATGTCGAAAATACCTCAAGACTCTTTACAGAGTGGGTACAAAAAATATCGATAAATGTACAGATGCCGAGCCATGATGGGAGAGATGACCAAATATTTGGTCGAGAGATGGGTTTTAAGGACTTTAAAGAGAAGTAGAGAGGTAGAGGGGTTGAGGAAGGGAGTCCCTACAGAGTAGGGCCAAGATGTTTGAAAGCTCCGCCACCGATGTAGGCTGTAGGGAGATTGTCGTGTACAAAAAGCCAGTGTCGGAAAACCAAAGAATGTGGCAGGGGATATAAGTTGCAAAGATTGGGTGGAACATGGCTGTGGAGGCGATTTGAAGACTAGGATGAAGTAGGCAGAATGATCGGAAGAAGCACTGAAGAAAATTAACGGTTGACTAGAATTGGCTGGAAAAGAAGGAAATGGACTGGGAAAAAGTTGATCAGCAGGTTCAGCAGTCAGGGGATGTGGGGCAGTAAATTCAGTAAGTTGCAGATGATTTCTGATTGTGTGTATTGTGATGTTCTCCTCAACTAGATAGATTCTTGTCAGCGACTCTATTATTTTTCAGCTGGATATGCCAAGGGAACACATTGCTGCTAATGTTGCCACAATCATCACGGATGTTTGTACACAAAGACCACTGAGTTTTGGTGAGTAATACTGTTACTCTGTTTAGAGTTTGTATATTATTTTTGTGTACATATCTGGAATCTTTTGGAGAAGTAAACTAAATATCCTCCACATTATGTATTTAGTCAAAATTATAGATTGTGGGAAGACTAATAAAATTCTGTACTTTTCATTCTTGGGGCTGTAGTTGGAATCTAGCCAGATTAAATGAGTTCAGGGAATCTCAGTCCAGTTCTTATTAAGTGCGGGGTTCACACCACAAATTGATAATTTACAGCCTATCTTCCTGAGTGAAACTACCAGGATGACAGATGTGGGGAAATGCATTCGGGTAATTTTCTGTGGTTGTACTGAAGATGCATCAAAGCAGATTAGGAAGAAATTTATCGTGCACTTTTAACATTTAACACATGTGACATGGGAGCACTCAATGCAGACTTTTGATTCCAAAGGTAGGAAACTGATCCATTCCCCAATTATGACATCCTCTCCTTGATGAGAGCATAAATTTAAAATATGTTTGTTGTATGTGTGTAATTTAAAAAAAATCAAATCAAGGCTCCTCCATTTAAGGCAGTTAAGAGACAGGAAGGACCCCGTTTGTGGTGAATTAGCTGGAGTGGCAATAGAAATGATACAATTGACATCAATGCTGGATTAGGGAGGGGAAAATTGACTTGAGTTTTCACTCCAGATTGCCAACTGGCAATCCTTGCTGAACAGACATGTCTGGGTGTTGCACACAGACAGGATCAGTTGCTTGCCACCAAGTGGTAGTGACTCTGGTGGGGTGGGGGGGTGGGGAGGTGGAAGGGGGGGGGGAGGTGGAAGGAGAAGAGTCTGTATTTAAAACCGTGACAAGTTTATATAGGCAATTTCCATTGTAAACTTGGACATAGGAATTTATTATGGGCAAATGCACAAAGCTGTAAGATCATAAAATTGTTACAGCACAGAAGAAGGCCATTTGGCCCATCGAACCCATGCCGGCTCTCTGCAAGAGCTCTTCAGCTACTCCCTTTCTCCATAGCGCTGCTTATCCAATTCCCTTTTAAAAGCCACGATTAAATCTGCCTCCACCACCCTTTCAGGCAGTGCATTCCAGATCCTAACCACTCGCTGCGTAAAAAAGTTTTTTCCTCATGTCGCCTTTGGACCTCCTGCCAATCACTTTAAATCTGTGTCCTCTGGTTCCTGACCCTTCCACCAATGGGAGCAGTTTCTCTCTACTTTGTCTAGACCCCTCATGATTTTGAACACCGCTATCAAATCTCCTTTCAATCTTCTCTGCTCTAAGGAGAACCACCCCACTTTCTCCAGTCTATCCACATAACTGAAGTCCCTCATCCCAGATCATTCCCGTAAATCTTTTCTGTGCCCTCTCTAAGGCTTTCACATCCTTCCTAAAGTACGGTGCTGAGAATTGGACGTAATACTCCATTTGTGGCCAAATCAGTATTTTCATAAAGGTTCATCATAACCTCCTTGCTTTTGTACTCTATGCCTCTGTTTATAAAGCCCAGGATCCCGTATGCTTTTTTAACCGATTTCTCAACCTGCCCTGCCACCTTCAACGATTTGTGCACACATACCCCCAGGTCTCTGTGTTCCTGCACCCACTTTAGAATTGTATCCCTTAGTTTATATTGCCTCTCCTCATTCTTCCTACCAAAATGCATCAATTTGCACTTTTCTGTGATAAACTTCATCTGCCACGTGTCCACCCATTCCACCAACCTGTCTATGTCCTCTTGAAGCCGATCCCTATCATCCTCGGTGTTCACTATACTTCCAGTCACCTGAAAACTTTGAAATAGTGCCCTGTACAAACACCTAAGTCCAAATCATGAATATATATCAAGAAAAGCAGTGGTCCTAGTACCGACCCCTGGGAAACACCGCTGTGTCCTCCAGTCCGAAAAACAACCATTCAGCACTACTCTCTGTTTCCTGTTACTTAGGCAACTTCGTATCCATGCTGCCACTGTCCCTTTTATTCCATGGGCTTCAACTTTGTTGGCAAGCCTGTTAGAAACATAGAAAATAGGTGCAGGAGTAGGCCATTCGGCCCTTCTAGCCTGCACCGCCATTCAATGAGTTCATGGCTGAACATTCAACTTCAGTACCCCATTCCTGCTTTCTCGCCATACCCCTTGATCCCCCTAGTAGTAAGGACCTCATCTAACTCCTTTTTGAATATATTTAGTGAATTGGCCTCAACAACTTTCTGTGGTAGAGAATTCCACAGGTTCACCACTCTCTGGGTGAAGAAGTTCCTCCGCATCTCGGTCCTAAATGGCTTACCCCTTATCCTTAGACTGTGACCTCTGGTTCTGGACTTCCCCAACATTGGGAACATTCTTCCTGCATCTAAACTGTCTAACCCCGTCAGAATTTTAAATGTTTCTATGAGGTCCCCTCTCATTCTTCTGAACTCCAGTGAATACAAGCGCAGTTGATCCAGTCTTTCTTGATAGGTCAGTCCCGCCATCCCGGGAATCAGTCTGGTGAACCTTCGCTGCACTCCCTCAATAGCAAGAATGTCCTTCCTCAGGTTAGGAGACCAAAACTGTACACAATATTCCAGGTGTGGCCTCACCAATGCCCTGTACAACTGTAGCAACACCTCCCTGCCCCTGTACTCAAATCCCCTTGCTATGAAGGCCAACATGCCATTTGCTTTCTTAACCGCCTGCTGCACCTGCATGCCAACCTTCAATGACTGATGTACCATGACACCCAGGTCTCTTTGCACCTCCCCTTTTCCTAATCTGTCACCATTCAGATAATAGTCTGTCTCTCTGTTTTTACCACCAAAGTGGATAACCTCACATTTATCCACATTATACTTCATCTGCCATGCATTTGCCCACTCACCTAACCTATCCAAGGCACTTTATCAAATGCCTTTTGGAAGTCCATGTACACCACATCAACCGCATTGCCCTCAACAACACTCTCTGTTGCCTCATCAAAAATTCAATCAAATTGGTTAAACACTATTTGCCTTTAACAAATCTGTGCTGACTTCCCTTAATTAATCCATACTTGTCCAAGTGACTCCCCATCACCAAAGTTAAGCTGACTGGCCTGTAGTTGCTGGGTTTATCCTTGCACCCTTTTTTGAACAAGGGTGTAATATTTGCAGTTCTCCAGTCCTCTGGCACCAGCCCATATCCAAGGATTGGAAGATTATGGCCAGTACTTCCACCTTTACTTCCCTCAGCATCCTAGGATGCATCCCATCTGGTCCTAGTGACTTATCTACTTTAAGTACAGCTTTCTAGTAACTTCTCTTTATCAATTTTTTTCTCATCCAATATCTCAGCTACCTCCTCTGGATGTTTAATATAATATTGGGGAGAAGAGTGGTAAGCTTACAGGCCAGAAGAAAGGGAATCCACATAATTCAAGACAAAACATGCTTTACAGGAATACACCTCCATAATTCCACTTTGTTTTTTTGATTACCAGTGATCAAATAACTCAATTTGAACAACAAGGCCTACTACAAAGCAGGATATTAAATCTGACAACTTTCAGATTATTCTTTCTACGCTAAGCCCTTTGAATTGCACAATTTAGAAAATATAATCATTTGAAATATGTAATTTTCTCTTTCTATATATCCTAGGTTTAGTTTTGTATTTCATGAAATCATTGATTTTTGTGTTGATTTTTAACACAACCAGTTTAAACTAGCAGATATTTTCTACTTTATTTTTTTCAGGGCCGTTTGTTGAACGAGCCATTATTTGCAGTGCAACTAGCGAGTCTTTGCTATTCAAAGTAGAACCTTTCCTTCCTCAAATAACAGAAGACAATGAAGAAGAGAATCAAAATGTCAATAATTAACTATTGTGCTATTAGGTACAGATGTACTGCTGACTGCTGTTTTGTGTCCATATGGCATATTGTGATGCAATAAACCTTGATTCATGTGAGATAAATATACAAGTTGAGTTTATCAGCACTGCTTAAACAGGGGTTGTGTTGACTGAAATCTAATCAAGTAAAAAACCAATGTGCATCCTGTTAATGTTCGTTTAAAAGGAATATTTGATGTTGCACAAATATAATCCTGCTCAGTGTTTAATCAGTCGGAACGATTGGATAAGATTTTTCTCAACATAGATTGTTACTATAAGCTTCTACAAGATTAACTTTTCACATGGTGTCTGCGAGAATGTGGATGTCTTCAATGTCCCATATAAACTCAATTTACTCCTTTGAAATACTATCATAATTAACAACTTTAAAAAAAAATTAAAGGCTGCCATTTTTGATCACTGCAAAGTAATTTCTCTTGGGGTTGAGTCCATGTGCTGTATAACTCTAGTATAGTGTCAAGGCAGGTTTAAAAGTGCTCATACCTGCTGGGCACTTTCAAAACTGAAGCAGAGTTTTTGGAGTGTGGATACTTCAGTTTACATTCTCAAAACATTTCAAATTGACCTGCTGAGAATGGAGCTCTGTGCAACCATGTTCCCACATATGTAGAAAACTCTTAGTAGCAGTGACATGGGCTAGATTTTCCATTATTTTTCCATGCATACCGCCCACTTAACGTCCATTTTAACGCTGAAGTGAGGTGTAACGCCCATATAATCGCCCATTTAGGCACAAAATGGAAACTGACGCCCATTTCTCGGTCACTTATCACCGAGCGTTACTTTCGGCATGTGCGTAATGCCGAGAAAAAATAATACCGCCCGCCCACTTTTTTGGGGCGGTATCATCAAAATGGGCGAACCCGACGCCCATAATATCGGCCAGCATTACTTTCAGCACGTAATTAACGTCGAGATTTAATAATACCGACTGCCCACTGTTTTTTGTCGTAAAGATCACATTTGCTGAAACTAACGCCCAGTATATCGCCCATCCTTACTTTGGGCATCTCGCCATCAATATCGCTCACAGAAAAAACCGCTGTGAAAAAGTTGAACTGACCGGAACTACTCACAGCGGTATTGACGCCATGTTCTAAATCGCAGGTCGCATCATTTAAAAGCTTTGCTTCAACCTCGGAGAAGTTTGGATGTACTCTGGAGGTGTTTTGAGGTGATGTAAACATCTGAACAAACATCTTATCATACTGTGGACAACTGGAATTTACTCGGTGTTTTAGTGGGGATATTCATTCTTTGTGAACAATCGGTGTAAAACAGATAGCTATTGGAATGGGGCCTTACCCTCTCTTGATGATGACCATGCACATGCTGCAGACTAGAGATGGCAGAAGGTACATTCGACGGCATCATATGCCCAATGTAAGACGTGCCAGACTGATGAGGAGGACCAGACGTTACACCCCCTGCAATGACAGGGAGAAGCAGTCTTACCTCAACTTGTGCGACACCACCTGCCTTCGGAGACGGCACTTCCATAAAGAGGTTATCAGTGAGATATGTCAGCTCATCAGGGGAGATCTGCAGCCTGCCAGCACCATCAGGACTGCACTCTCCATCGAGGTCAAGGTCACCGCGGCACTGTCATTCTACGTGTCGGGTTCCTTTCAGGCCTCAGCTGGCGACATTTGCGGTATATCTCAGCATGCCACACATTGCGGCATTAGACAGGTGACTGAAGCCCTGGATGCACGCAGGATGGACTTTATCAGCTTCTCTATGACCAGGTTGGCACAGAGTGAGAGGGCTCTAGGTTTCTCGAGAATAGCAAACTTCTCCAAGGTGCAGAGAGCAATAGACTGCACGCACATCGCCATGCGAGCACCTTTTCAGGATGCAGAGGTTTTTCGGAACCTAAAGGGATTCCACTCCCTGAATGCGCAGCTCGTTGTCGACCACAAGGAAATAATCATGGCAGTCAATGCAAAATTTCCAGGCAGCATCCATGATGTATCTGACCTGTTTGAGAATCAGCCACAAGTACACGGTTGGATGCTGGGGGAAAAAGGATATGGCCTTACCAGCTGGCTGATGACATCCCTGCATAAGCCCCAGACAGAAGCCGCGAAGTGATGCAACGAAAGCCACAGAGCCACACGCAACATCGTCGAAAAGACAATTGGAGTGTTTAAGCAGCGCTTCAGATGCCTGGACCACTCAGGAGGCGAATTACAATACCACCCTGAGTAGGTCGCTCAGTTCATTATGGTGTGCTGCATGCTGCATAACTTGGCTATTAGGAGGGGACAAGAATTGCCAGATGGGACTGCTGGTCCACCCCAGGAGAGAGGAGAAGCGGAAGAGGAGGTGGACAATGACCTCAGGGAAGACAATCAGGCTGATGTTGAAACCATGCCTCCACCCGCTCTAGACCGCAGGACAGGGCCGTGGTGGCTACGCAGCTGCAAGACTGCTGCGTCAGCACCTCACCAATGAACGGTTTGCTTGAAATAATGTCGGTGGTAGTTACGCAGCTGCAAGACTGATGCGTCAGCAGCTCATAAATGAATGGTTGCATTACATTGGTGACAGTTACAGTTGATTTACGTTACGCTTAATGTTTACCTTTCATGGTATGGACTCGCCAGTGTTTAACGTTACAACTATTCAGAAAAAACCATAACACAACACAACAGTACCCCACTCCCCCACCCCCAAACCAAACTTTGAACATTTTAACATTTTAACAACACAGTAAATAACAACAAATACAACAACGATTTTAACAAAAAACACATGCACTCCCCCTCCCCCAAACCATTCCAAAAGTGAAAAGTTTAAAAACAACAAACAATTTAAACAACTAACCTAATAACCCACACACCAACAATTTAAAAAAAAATTATACGTATAACTAATAAAAAAGAAAACACTCCCTCCCTCCACCCCTACCTGCGGCCACACCCCTCCTTTCCTTCCCCCCCCGTACCCCACCTCTTCCCCTTCCCCGACCAACTCCAAGCCACTTTGCCGCAGTGCTCCTCAAGTGCTGCTTCGGTAGGGGGGTGACGGCAGATCCATTGTTTGGGCCAATGATGGAGAGGATGTTTCCGAGGAAACGTCCTCCCGAGCCAGAAGCAAGAGCTTCCTCCTGGCTCGCATGTGTTTTGGGCAAGGGGGGTGCAGCACCTTGGGATAAAGTGCCGTATTCCGGGGCCACTGATAGCCCTCTGGCACCAGTGTTCCTGGCTATTATCTCCTGAGCCACTGCTATCCGTGTCATCTTCTCATTGATGTTTGCAGATAGAGTGGCAACCTGTCCAGATAAACCTCCCATTTCCTGGGGGAGCTCCTGACCAATTTCAACGTTCCTCCTGGACAAATTGACCATGCCCACGCTCAAATCTACCGATTTTGGAGCAGTCCTACTGTGCCGAACCAACCTCCGCGGGGCCGTCGCCAGCATGGAATCACTCGGGGTACCCTGCAGCAAAGCGCTTGGCCCCGCTACCTCCTCGATTGAGGAGGACGTGGCCGCAGAAACACTGGAAGCTTCACTGTCCTCATTGGAGAGGAGGATCTGCAGTAGGACAGGTGAGATACGGGGCTCCTTGCCCCCAGAAAGAAGTACAACCGCCGCTGGGTCCATAGTTTGCTGCGGTTCCTATTGGAGGCCCTGCGCTCTTGGCTGAGCTAGAAAACATAAATGAGGTAATTAGAGGAGAAGGGGCTGCTAGGGTCACATAGGAATCCAAACGCTACACAGGCATATGCACGAGAGCAACACTAATACAATAAAAATAATTACAGACATCACATTTAATGAACATCATGATAGTACAAAATCTGCATTACTTTGATTTTCATGATCCCAACATTAATTATGCAACATTACATAACATTGCAGCAATAAATACATCATATCATATCAATCATCAATCATATATAACACGGATATGTGGCATTAATTTACTTTACATCACCCAATGGTTTATACTTTACTCACGTGGCATGAGGACAGGTTCCGACGCAGCACGGGTGCCCGACCAGTTGTGGATCCCCACAAGTGCCAGCGCCCGCTTCTCCAGATCAGTGAGGCCGCATAGTCTGCTGGGCCACCACCCGTGCGCCGCTGCTCGGCCCTATTCTTCGAAAGCTTTTTCTGCAAAAGGTGACAACAGCATAGCATAGCATAAGATCATTGTTAGGTACTTTTACAGATACAGATACAACAGATAACAGATTACTGACAGATATGTTATTATTAATATTACATAGAAACATAGAAAATAGGTGCAGGAGTAGGCCATTCGGCCCTTCTAGCCTGCACCGCCATTCAATGAGTTCATGGCTGAACATTCAACTTCAGTACCCCATTCCTGCTTTCTCGCCATACCCCTTGATCCCCCTAGCAGTAAGGACCTCATCTAACTCCTTTTTGAATATATTTAGTGAATTGGCCTCAACAACTTTCTGTGGTAGAGAATTCCACAGGTTCACCACTCTCTGGGTGAAGAAGTTCCTCCGCATCTCGGTCCTAAATGGCTTACCCCTTATCCTTAGACTGTGACCCCTGGTTCTGGACTTCCCCAACATTGGGAACATTCTTCCTGCATCTAACCTGTCTAACCCCGTCAGAATTTTATATGTTTCTATGAGGTCCCCTCTCATTCTTCTGAACTCCAGTGAATACAAGCCCAGTTGATCCAGTCTTTCTTGATAGGTCAGTCCCGCCATCCCGGGAATCAGTCTGGTGAACCTTCGCTGCACTCCCTCAATAGCAAGAATGTCCTTCCTCAGGTTAGGAGACCAAAACTGTACACAATACTCCAGGTGTGGCCTCACCAATGCCCTGTACAACTGTAGCAACACCTCCCTGCCCCTGTACTCAAATCCCCTTGCTATGAAAGCCAACATGCCATTTGCTTTCTTAACCGCCTGCTGCACCTGCATGCCAACCTTCAATGACTGATGTACCATGACACCCAGGTCTCTTTGCACCTCCCCTTTTCCTAATCTGTCACCATTCAGATAATAGTCTGTCTCTCTGTTTTTACCACCAAAGTGGATAACCTCACATTTATCCACATTATACTTCATCTGCCATGCATTTGCCCACTCACCTAACCTATCCAAGTCGCTCTGCAGCCTCACAGCATCCTCCTCGCAGCTCACAGTGCCACCCAACTTAGTGTCATCCGCAAATTTGGAGATACTACATTTAATCCCCTCATCTAAATCATTAATGTACAGTGTAAACAGCTGGGGCCCCAGCACAGAACCTTGCGGTACCCCACTAGTCACTGCCTGCCATTCTGAAAAGTACCCATTTACTCCTACTCTTTGCTTCCTGTCTGACAACCAGTTCTCAATCCATGTCAGTACACTACCCCCAATCCCATGTGCTCTAACTTTGCACATCAATCTCTTGTGTGGGACCTTGTCGAACGCCTTCTGAAAGTCCAAATATACCACATCAACTGGTTCTCCCTTATCCACTCTACTGGAAACATCCTCAAAAAATTCCAGAAGATTTGTCAAGCATGATTTCCCTTTCACAAATCCATGCTGACTTGGACCTATCATGTCACCTCTTTCCAAATGCACTGCTATGACATCCTTAATAATTGATTCCATCATTTTACCCACTACCGATGTCAGGCTGACCGGTCTATAATTCCCTGTTTTCTCTCTCCCTCCTTTTTTAAAAAGTGGGGTTACATTGGCTACCCTCCACTCCATAGGAACTGATCCAGAGTCAATGGAATGTTGGAAAATGACTGTCAACGCATCCACTATTTCCAAGGCCACCTCCTTAAGTACTCTGGGATGCAGTCCATCAGGCCCTGGGGATTTATCGGCCTTCAATCCCATCAATTTCCCCAACACAATTTCCCGGCTAATAAGGATTTCCCTCAGTTCCTCCTCCTTACTAGACCCCCCGACCCCTTTTATAACCGGAAGGTTGTTCGTGTCCTCCTTCGTGAATACCGAACCAAAGTACTTGTTCAATTGGTCCGCCATTTCTTTGTTCCCCGTTATGACTTCCCCTGATTCTGACTGCAGAGGACCTACGTTTGTCTTTACTAACCTTTTTCTCTTTACATATCTATAGAAACTTTTGCAATCCGTCTTAATGTTCCCTGCAAGCTTCTTCTCATACTCCATTTTCCCTGCCCTAATCAAACCCTTTGTCCTCCTCTGCTGAGTTCTAAATTTCTCCCAGTCCCCAGGTTCGCTGCTATTTCTGGCCAATTTGTATGCCACTTCCTTGGCTTTAATACTATCCCTGATTTCCCTTGATAGCCACGGTTGAGCCACCTTCCCTTTTTTATTTCTATGCTAGACAGGAATGTACAATTGTTGTAGTTCATCCATGCGGTCTCTAAATGTCTGCCATTGCCCATCCACAGTCAACCCCTTAAGTATCATTCGCCAATCCATCTCAGCCAATTCACGCCTCATACCTTCAAAGTTAGCCTTCTTTAAGTTCTGGACCATGGTCTCTGAATTAACTGTTTCATTCTCCATCCTAATGCAGAATTCCACCATATTATGGTCACTCTTCCCCAAGGGGCCTCGCACAACGAGATTGCTAATTAATCCTTTCTCATTACATAACACCCAGTCTAAGATGGCCTCCCCCCTAGTTGGTTCCTCGACATACTGGTCTAAAAAACCATCCCTTATGCACTCCAGAAAATCCTCCTCCACCGTATTGCTTCCAGTTTGGTTAGCCCAATCTATGTGCATATTAAAGTCACCCATTATAACTGCTGCACCTTTATTGCACGCACCCCTAATTTCCTGTTTGATGCCCTCCCCAACATCACTACTACTGTTTGGAGGTCTGTACACAACTCCCACTAACGTTTTTTGCCCTTTGGTGTTCTGCAGCTCTACCCATATAGATTCCACATCATCCAAGCTAATGTCCTTCCTAACTATTGCCTTAATCTCCTCCTTAACCAGCAATGCCACCCCACCTCCTTTTCCTTTTATTCTATCCTTCCTGAATGTTGAATACCCCTGGATGTTGAGTTCCCAGCCCTGCTCATCCTGGAGCCACGTCTCCGTAATCCCAATCACATCATATTTGTTAACATATATTTGCACAGTTAATTCATCCACCTTATTGCGGATACTCCTTGCATTAAGACACAAAGCCTTTAGGCTTGTTTTTTTAACACCCTCTGTCCTTTTAGAATTTTGCTGTACAATGGCCCTTTTTGTTCTTTGCCTTGGGTTTCTCTGCCCTCCACTTTTCCTCATCTCCTTTCTGTCTTTTGTTTTTGCCTCCTTTTTGTTTCCCTCTATCTCCCTGCATTGGTTCCCATCCCCCTGCCATATTAGTTTAACTCCTCCCCAACAGCACTACAACACACATGCTAGTCCACCGTAAACGTTATACATATCGCATGCATGGTTATATCTACTGTTTGCAAATAACTTGTTTAAGATCGAGGTTTGGATTAAATGATTGCTGATCGAACTACAATGCATCAGATCCGCATTTAAATTAATCATTGCATCATTACGATTACAATTTATTACATAAATAAATATAAATAAATTTAATACTCTGCCTGATCCCACAAGGTCATTCAAGCGCTTGCGGCACTGGTTCAGCTCACGGACCTCATGCAGCTCGCAGATATAACCTCGGCTATCTCTGCCCATATCCTTTGGTAAACCCGGGAGGGGGGGGGTTTCCCATGCCCGCCCCGGTCAATTGTGCCCACCTAAGTTCCACTTCTGTCACTAAGGCAGCATTGGCCTCCTCACTAAAGCATTTTGCACCCCTATGCCCTCCCATTTCTCCCGCCTCAGCCACTCCTCCTTCCTCCTCCTCACTCATCCTTCTTTCAATTGATTCCATCTTAAATAATCACAAGAAAAACTCAGAATTTACTACAGGCTCTTCAAAACAGTACAATCTCTCCACCAGCTTTCTCCTCTCTTTCTCTCCCTCTCCTCTGTGCATGTGCAGATGACTCCTAACCTCTTGAAATGTGAGAAAAGACCGTTGCTACATATACCGGCCTTGCACGATTGAAAAAAAACGGCAACGCCCATTTCACATCGCTACGGCTAATGCCCAAATTATAAAGTAGAAACTAGCGGGTTTGAAAATGGGCGATATTCCGGCGATCATAAAAAACAATATAAACACTAATCCTGGAAATATCGACCACTTTTGGGCAATCTGGACACGAATGCAAAGTCTAGCCCTATAGAAATTTACAGCACGGAAGAAGTCCATTTCGGTCCATTGTGTCCGCGCCGGCCGACCAAGAGCTACCCAGCCTAATCCCACGTTCCAGCTCTTGGTCCGTAGCCCTGTTGGTTATGGCAATTTAAGTGCACATCCAAGTTTTTTTAAAATGTGGTGAGCGTTTTTTCCTCTACCACCCCTTCAGGCAATGAGTTCCAGACCCCCATCAACCTCTGGATGAAGAAATTTCCCCTCGTATCTCCTCTAAATCTCTTCCCCAATTACTTTAAATCTATGCCCCTGGTTGTTGAACCCTCTGCCAAGGGAAACAGGTCCTTCCTATCTATTCTATCCAGGTCCCTCATAATTTTATACACCTCAATCAGGTCTCCCCTTAGCCTCCTCTGTTCCAAAGAAAACAGACCTAGCATCTCCAATCTTTCCTCATAGCCAAAATTCTCCAGTCCAGGCAACATTCTTGTTAATCTCCTCTGCACTCTTTCCAGTGCAATCATATTCTTCCTGTAATATGGTGACCAGAACTGCACACACTACTTCAGCTGCGGTCTAACCAGTCTTTTATAATCTCCTTACTCTTGTATTCCATGCCTTGACTAGTAAAGACAAGTATTCCATATGCTTTCTTAACCACCTTATCTACCTGGCCTGCTACCTTCAGGGATCTGTGGATCTGCACTCCAAGGTCCCTTTGTTCCTTACACTTTTCAGAGTTGCACCATTTAATGTGTATTCCCTTGCCTTGTTAGACCTCCCCAGATGCATTACCTCACATTAATCCGGATTGAATTTCATTTGCCACTGTTCTGTCCACCTGACCAGATTTACCATTATTTTTGCTTGCATAACGCTCACTTAATGCCCATTTTACCGACGAAAAAATGAGGTATAATGCCAAGATAACGCCCTTTTAGCCACAAAATGGAAACTGACGCCCATTTTTTGGACACTTATCGGCAAGCATTACTTTCGCCATGTATGTAACACCGGGAAAAAATAATACCGCCCGCCTACTTTTTTGGGGCGAAATCATCAGAATGGGCAAAACCTAAGCCCATAATATCGCCCAGCGTTGCTTTCTGCATGTAATTAACACTGAGATTCAATAATACTGACCGCCCACTTTATTTTGTCGTAAAGATCACATTTGCCGAAACTAAGGCCCAGGAGATCGCGCAGCGTCACTCTCACCATCTCACCCACAATATCGCTCACCCAAAACACCGCTGTGAAAAAGTGGAACTGTTCTGAATGAATCACAGCAGTGTGGCTGCCATTTTTCGAATCGCAGGTCGCTTCATTCAAAAGGCTGCTTCAACTTCGGGGGAGTTTGGATTGACTCTGGAGTTCTTCTCAGGTGAAGTGACCATCTCAACAGACATCTTTTCAGATTCTCGACGATTGGGGTTTACTGTCAGTGTCTTTTAGTGTGGAAATTATTGCTTCTGATCAATTGCTATTGTACTTTCTTTGGAATGGGGCCAGCCATTTCTCAGCCTGCATCGATTAATATGTAGATGCTGCAGAGTGCAAATGGCACAATGTCTAATGCACATCATTATGTGCCCAATCTAAGACATGCAAGAATGAGGAGGAGGTCCAGACCATACACACCCCGCACTTAGAGGGAGAAGAGGTCTTACCTCGACGTATTTGGAGACTGCGCTTCCACAAGGTGGTGATCACTGAAATATGTGAGCTCATCAGGCCAGATATGCAGCGTCCGGTTCCTTTTGGGCCTCCGCGATTGAGATTTCCCCTCTATCTCACCATGCCACACATCGCTGCATTAGACAGGTCACGGAGGCGCTGTACGCGCGTACGATGGACTTTTATCAGCTTCCCCATGACCATGGAGGCTCAGACTGACAGGGCTGAATGAAGCATTCTACCGCATTGCTAAGTTCCCCAGGGTGCAGGGAGCAATACAGTGCCATGCAGGCACCTTCTCAGGACCCAGAGTTTTTTCATCACAGAAAAGGATTTCACTCCCCGAAGGTCCAACTAGTTGTCGACCACAACCAGATCATAATGGCAGTGAATGCCAAATGACCGGGCAGCTTTGATGAGGCTCATATCCTGCATGAGAGCGCTGTCTCTGACATGTTTAAGAGTCAGCCACGAGGACAATGCTGGATGCTTGATGACATCCGATTTGGCCTAGACACCTAGTTGATGCCCACACCAAGGCCGAGAAGCCATACAACTAGACCCACAGCCCTGAACAAGTAACTAAATTCGTGGTTGTGTGCTCCATGCTGCACAACCTGGCTATAAGGAGGGGACAATAATTGCCAGAAGGGACTGATGGTCCACCTCGAGAGAGAGGAAGCGGAGGACAAGGGATTGGATTAACTGGCTCGGGCCAGACAATCAGGCTGCCTATGCAACCATGCCCACGACCCCCTCCAGACTGCAGGAAAGGGCCCGTGGTGGTTACATAGCTGCAAGACTCTTACATCAGGAGCTCATAACTGAACGATTTGCCTGAAAGAACATTGCTGTGATTGACAACGCTGACACACTGCTGTGTGTGTGCAGCTCAGACATCAATGGTGGGCATCACCTTGATGCCAATTAAAATTTAAGTTGATTCAAGTTAAGTTTTATTTAACCCTTTCATGTTAAGGAATCATCTGTGTGTAACGATCCAGCTATCTGAGACAATGCGCAACAAGGTTATGTTGAATAAAAAACTTTTTATACGACCATTGGTCTGAAATCATAAATATCACAGGCAAAAACACCCACCCCCACCGCACTTTATCAACCTTTGACATCAATTAAATAGTCAACATGTCCAGCAACACAAAATACAAATGCAAAGCAGGAGGGTGGTCCCCTCCCCCCATACATTACAACAAATTGCATACACCAAGATGCAGATATAACATCACCTGTGGATATGCACCTCACTTTCCTTCCCCCCGCCTCTTCTTCTCCCCACCTCTACCTCTTCTCCTCAGGCAGTGCCTCATAGCGGGGGATGAAGGCAGAGGCAGTGATTGCACGGGTACGGGAGCGGGGCGTGCCGAGGTGGGAACATTCTCGGACCCAGAAGCAGGATCTTGGTCCTGCCTCTCGTGTCATTGGCGTTGGTGGTGCGGAACCTAGGGGTGGGGTGCCATGCTCCGGGACCACTTGGAGGCCTGTGCTAGCAGTGTTCCTGGCTATCGCCTCCAGGGCCTCCATATCTGCGGAATGTACTCAGTCATGATAGCCACCCGCGATCACCCACTCCTCTATGTGAGTGATGTCGTTGGTGACTGGTGGCCCCCACCCTTTGCCTCTGCACGGACCTCATTGTCGATAGCTTCTTCGGTAAAAGGTAACAGGACAACATGGCATGAGATCATTGCTAGGTACTATCACAGAGACTGATACAACACATAACCGGCAGATGTAATCTTGATCATTATGATAATTATCATTCTTTACCTAAAGACGTGCACCGTGACCGCAGACTTTGAGTACAACATTCCCCGTAAAAGTGACAGACCTCACATCTAATTATAGTCACTCATGACTCACACAAATCAAATTATATAAATACATAAGTTCATGTAAATAAATGTAATACTTACTCTTGCGGATCCGACAAGGTAGTTCCATCGTTTGCAGCATTGGTTGCCCTCACGCTCCTCGTTGGTCGCCGACGAGACCACCTCGGTCCATATCTTCTGGTAGGCCTTTGGAATGGGCACCCCACGCCCTCCCTGGGTCAAATCATCCCAGCATAACTCGACCTCCTGCAGGAGGGAGGCATTTGCCTCGTCCAAGAACCTCCTCGCTCTTTTGCGCCCTCACTGCTCTCGCCAGCGTTGGTCTCCACAGCGTGCTGTATCGCCTCCTCCTCTCCCTCCATTATCGGCACCAAATTCGGGCAAATATCTGGCTGGTAACAGCTAATCTTTTTTCCCAATTTGCTATAAAGCTCGAAACTCTCCATCCTTCCTCCCAAAGCAGCCACACCACACCAACACACGCCTTCACTCCCTCTCAGCTCCCTCTCTCTCCGTCTCCTCTTATGCACATGACATGATGACTCTTGACCTCCTGAATCGCGGGAATCAAGTGTTGCCATGCCGTTGCTAAAGATGGCGACACTTTACGGCAGGAGGTCAGAGATTTAACGCTAACGCCTATTTCAGATCGCTCACGGTAACGCCCAATTTCAAAAATGGAGACTGGGGGCTTTGAGAATGGGTGAGAAACAGGTGATCTGAAAAGCCTTTTTTACCGCCCACGCTGGAAATAACGCCCATTTTAGGGCGATAAGCACAAAAGAGGAAAATCTTGCCCCTAAAATGTAACGGGTCCTAAAATGTGATGTGTCCTCAAATGGAATGCGTACTAAAATGTGACATGTGCTAAAATGAGTCATGACCTAAAATGAGACGTCTAAAATGTGAAGCGTCTTAAAATGATACGCGTCCTAAAATGTTAGGCGTCCGAAAAAGTGACGTGACCTAAAATATCACGCATACCAAAATGTGACCTGTCCTAAAATGAGATGCATCCTAAAATGAGACGTGTTCTAAATTTTACGGGTCCTAAAATATGAGACGCATCCTAAAATGAGACACATCCTAAAATGTCTCGCGTACCTAAATGAGACATGTCCGAAAAAGAGACACGTCCTAATATGAAACGCGTCCTAAAATGTGACGTGTCCTAAAATGAGATGCATTCAAAATGAGACGTGACCTAAAATATGACACATCCTAAAATGAGATGCATCCTCAAATGCGACGCATCCTAAAATGACACACGTACCAAAATGTGCCATTCCTACAATGTCATAAATGAGACGTGTCCTAAAATATGACCTGACCTAAAACGTGACACTACCAAAAATTTGACAAGTCTTAACATGCTACTCGTCCTAAAATGTGACACGACCAAAAATGTATCACGACCAAAAACGTGACACATCCTAAAATGTGATGCATCCTAAAATGTGAAAGGTCCTAAAATGTGACACGACCTAAAATGTGACCTGACCTGAATTCTTTGAGGATGTAATGAACAGGGTGGATAAAGGGGAACCAGTGGATGTAGTGTATTTGGACTTCCAGAAGGCATTTGACAAGGTGCCACATAAAAGGTTACTGCACAATATAAAGGTTCACGGGGTTGGGGGTAATATATTAGCATGGATAGAGGATTGGCTAACTAACAGAAAACAGAGAGTCGGGATAAATGGTTCATTCTCAGGTTGGCAATCAGTAACTAGTGGGGTGCCGCAAGGATCAGTGCTGGGACCCCAATTATTTACAATCTATATTAACGACTTGGAAGAAGGGACTGAGTGTAACATAACCAAGTTTGCTGACGATTCAAAGATGGGAGGAAAAGCAATGTGTGAGGCGGACACAAAAAATCTGCAAAAGGACATAGACAGGCTAAGTGAGTGGGCAACAGTTTGGCAGATGGAATATAATGTTGAAAAGTGTGAGGTCATGCACTTTGGCAGAAAAAAAAATCAAAGAGCAAGTTATTATTTAAATGGAGAAAGATTGCCAAGTGCTGCAGTACAGCAGGACCTGGGGGTACTTGTGCATGAAACACAAAAGGATAGTATGCAGGTACAGCAAGTGATCAGGAAGGCCAATGGTATCTTGGCCTTTATTGCAAAGGGGATTGAGTATAAAAGCAGGGAAGTCTTGCTGCAGTTATACAGGGTATTGGGTTAGGCCACACTTCTAATACTGCGCGCAGTTTTGGTTTCCATATTTACGAAAGGATATACTTGCTTTGGAGGCAGTTCAGAGAAGGTTCACTAGGGTGATTCCGGGGATGGGGGGGGATGACTTTTGAGAAAAGGTTGAGGAGGTTGTGTTTCTACACATTGGAATTCAGAAGAATGAGAGGCCATCGTATCGAAATGTATAAGATTATGAAGGGGCTTGACAAGGTGGATGCAGAGAGCATGTTTCCACTGATAAGGGAGACTCGAACTAGAGGGCATGATTTTAGAATAAGGGGCCGCCCATTTAAAACTGAGATGAGGAGAAATTTCTTCTCTCAGAGGGTTGTAAATCTGTGGAATTCGCTACCTCATAGAGCTGTGGAAGCTGGGACATTGAATAAATTTAAGACAGAAATAGACAGTTTCTTAAACGATAAGGGGATAAGGGGTTATGGGGTGCGGGCAGGGAAGTGGAGCTGAGTCCATGATCGGATCAGCGATGATCGTATTAAATGGCGGAGCTGGCTCGAGGGGCCGTATGGCCTACTCCTGCTCCTATTTCTTGTTTTCTTATGTTCTTAACTGTGACACGATCTAAAATGTGAAATGTCCTAAAATGTGACGCGTTCTAAAATGTGATACATTCTATGATGTGACGCGTACCAAAATGAAACGCGACCTAAAATATAACGGGTCCTAAAATGTGATTTGTCCTAAAAAGTTACGCGTACCAAAATGTGACATGTCCTTAAATGAGATGCGTTCTAAAATGTGACACGTCCCGAAATGATACACAAATTAAAATGTAATTGGTCCTAAAATATGACACATCCTGAAATGAGACACGTCCTAAAATGTGACGTGACCTAAAATGTGACACGTTCTAAAATGTGAGATGTCCTCAATTATAACATGAACTAAAATGAGACATATCCTAAAATGTGCCACGTCCTAAAATGAGACATAGAAACATAGAAAATAGGTGCAGCAGCAGGCCATTCATCCCTTCGAGCCTGCACCACCATTCAATATGATCATGGCTGATCATGCAACTTCAGTACCCCACTCCTGCCTTCTCTCCATACCCCCTGATCCCTTTAGCCATAATGGCCACATCTAACTCCCTTTTGAATATATCGAACTGGACTCAGCAACTTTCTGTTGTAGAGAATTCCACAGGTTCACAACTCTCTGGGTGAAAAGGTTTCTCCTCATCTCGGTCCTAAATGGCTTACCCCTTATCCTTAGACTGTGACCACTGGTTCTGGACTTCTCCCAACATCGGGAACATTCTTCCTGCATCTAACTTGTCCAATCCTGTCAGAATTTTATATGCTTCTATGAGATCTCCTCTCATTCTTCTAAATTCCAGTGAATATAAGCCTAGTCGATCCAGTCTTTTTTCATATGTCAGTCCTGCCATCTCGGGAATCAGTCTGGTGAACCTTTGCTGCACTCCCTCAATAGCAAGAATGTCCTTCCTCAGATTACGAGACCAAAACTGCACAAAATACTCAAGTTGTGGTCTCACCAAGGCCCTGTTCAACTGCAGCAAGACCTCCCTGCTCCTATACTCAAATCCTCTCGCTATGAAGGCCAACATGCCATTTGCTTTCTTTACTGCCTGCTGTACCTGCATGCCTACTTTTAATGACTGATGTACCATGACACTCAGGTCTCGTTGCACCTCCCCTTTTACTAATCTGTCACCATTCAGATAATAATCTGCCTTCCTGTTTTTGCCACCAAAGTGGAGAACCTCACACTTATCCACATTATACTGCATCTGCCATGCATTTGCCCACTCACCTTACCTGTCCAAGTTGCCCTGCAGCCTCTTAGCCTCCTTCTCACAACTCACACTGCCACCAAGCTTAATATCATCTGCAAACCGAGAAATATTACATTTAATTCCTTCACCTAAATCATTAATATATATTAGCTGAGGTCCCAGCACTGAACCTTGCGGTACCCCACTAGTCACTGCCTGCCATTCTGAAAAGGACCCGTTTATTCCCACTCTTTGCTTCCTGTCTGCCAACCAGTTCTCTATCCAGGTCAATACATTACCCCCAATCCCATGTGCCTAAATTTTGCTCACTAATCTCTTGTGTGGGACCTTGTCAAAAGCCTCTTGAAAATCCAAATACACCACATCCGCTGGTTTTCCCTTGTCCACTCTTATTATTTACATCCTCAAAAAATTCTAGAAGATTTGTCAAGCATGATTTCCCTTTCATAAATCCATGCTCTCTTGGACTGATCCTGTCACTGCTTTCCAAATGCACTGCTATTACGTCTTTAATAATTGATTCCAGCATTTTTCCCATTACCGATGTCAGGCTAACCAGTCTATAATTCCCTGTTTTCTCTCTCCTTTTTTAAAAAGTGGGGCTACATTAGCTACCCTCCAATCCATAGGAACTGATCCAGAGTCCATGGAATGTTGGAAAATGACCACCAATGCGTCCACTATTTCTAGTGCCACTTCCTTAAGTACTCTGGGATGCAGACTATCAGGCCCTGGAGATTTATCGGCCTACAATCCCATCAATTTCCCTAACTTCATTTCCTGACATAAGGATTTCCCTCAGTTCCCTCAGTTCCTCCTTCTCACTAGACCCTCGGTCCCCTAGTATTTTTGGGAGGTTATTCACATCCAAAAATGTGACATGACCTAAAATGTGACGCGTACCAAAATGAGCCACGCCCTAAAATGAGACACGTCCTAAAATGAGATGCGTACTAAAATGAGACGTCCTAAAATGTAACGGGTAGCAAAATGTAACATGACCTAAACTGAGATGCATACTAAACTGAGACATGTCCTAAAATGTAACGGGTACCAAAATATGACACTTCCTAAAATATAACATGACCTAAATTGAGATGCGTACTAAAATGAGACATGCCCTAAAATGTGATGCGACCTAAAATGAGACATGTCCTTAAATGAGACTTATTCTAAAATGAGACGTGACCAAAACTGAGACGCATCCTAAAATGAGGCGTGACCTAAATTATTATGGGGCCTAAAATGTAACGCAACCTGAATTGTGATACGTCTTAAAATGTGACACTTCGAAAAATGAGACACATCCTAAAGTGAGACACCTTCTAAAATGAGACCCGACCTGAAATGTGACACTTCCTAAAATAAGATGTGTCCTAAAGTGCCACTTCCTTAGGTACTCTGGAATGCAGACTATCAGGCCCTGGGGATTTATCGGCCTTCAATCGCATCAATTCCCCTAACATCATTTCCTAAACTAGGGGACTGAGGGTCTAGTGAGAAGGAGGAACAGAAGGATATCCTTATAAAGCGGGAAATTGTGCTCGGGAAATTGATGGGATTGAAGCCCGATAAATCCCCGGGGCCTGATAGTCTGCATCCCAGAGTACTTAAGGAAGTGGTCATAGAAATAGTGAATGCATTGGTGATCATTTTCCAACAGTCCATCGACTCTGGATCAGTTCCTCTGGACTGCAGGGTAGCTAATGTAACACCACTGTTTAAAAAAGGAGGGAGAGGGAGAGGTTAGCCTGACATCAGTAGTGGGGAAAATGTTGGAATCAATTATTAAAGATGAAATAGCAGCGCATTTGGGAAGCAGTGACAGGATCGGTCCAAGTCAGCATGGATTTATGAAAGGGAAATCATGCTTGACAAATCTTGTGGAATTCTTTGAGGATGTAATTAGTAGAGTGGACAAGGGAGAACCAGTGGATGTGGTGTATTTGGACTTTCAAAAGGCTTTTGACAAGGTCCCACACAATAGATTAGTGTGCAAAATTAAGGCACATGGTATTGGGGGTAATGTACTGAATTGGATAGAGAACTGGTTGGCAGACAGGAAGCAGAGAGTGGGGATAAACGGGTCCTTTTCAGAGTAGCAGGCAGTGACTAGTGGGGTGCCGCAAGGCTCAGTGCTGGGACCCCAACTCTTTACAATATAGATTAATGATTTAGATGAAGGAATTGAGTGTAATATCTCCAAGTTTTCAGATGACACTAAACTGGGTGGAGGTGTGAGCTGTGAGGAGGACGCGAAAAGGCTGCAGGGTGACTTCGACAGGTTAGGTGAGTGGGCAAATGCATGGCGGATGCAGTATAATGTGAATAAATGTGAGGTTATCCACTTTGGGGGCAAAAACAGGAAGGCAGAATATTATCTGAATGGCGGCAGATTAGGAAAAGGGGAGGCGCAATGAGACCTGGGTTCATCAGAGACATGATTCATCAGTCATTGAAAGTTGGCATGCAGGTACAGCAGGCGGTGAAGAAGGCAAATAGTATGTTGGCCTTCATAGCTAGGGGATTTAAGTATCGGAGCAGGGAGGTCTTACTGGAGTTGTACAGGGCCTTGGTGAGGCCTCATCTGGAATATTGTGTTCAGTTTTGGTCTCCTAATCTGAGGAAGGACGTTCTTGCTATTGAGGGAGTGCAGCGAAGGTTCACCAGACTGATTCCCGGGATGGCGGGACTGACATATGAGGAGAGACTGGATCAACTGGGCCTTTATAAACTGGAGTTTAGAAGGATGAGAGGGGATCTCATAGAAACTTATAAGATTCTGATGGGACTGGACAGGTTAGATGCGGGTAGAATGTTCACGATGATGGGGAAGTCCAGAACCAGGGGACACAGTCTTAGGATAAGGGATAGGCCATTTAGGACTGAGACGAGGAGAGACTTCTTCACTGAGAGTTGTTAACCTATGGAATTCCCTACCGCAGAGAGTTGTGGATGCCAGTTCATTGGATATATTCAAGAGGGAGTTAGATATGGCCCTTACGGCTAAAGGGATCAAGGGGTATGGAGAGAAAGCAGGAAAGGGGTACTGAGGGAATGATCAGCCATGATCTTATTGAATGGCGGTGCAGGCTCGAGGGGCCGAATGGACTACTCCTGCACCTATTTTCTATGTTTCTATGAGACACCTCCTCAAATGTGATTCATCCTAAAATGAGACCCGACCTGAAATGTGCCACATCCTAAAATGTGACGCTTTCCAAAAGGTGACATGTACTCAAATCTGAGACGCGTCCTAAAATGTTACGGGTCCGAAAATGTGATGCATCCTACAATGTCACACATACCTAAATGTGCCACGTGCCAAAATGTGATGAATGAGACGCGCCCTAAAATGTGACGTGACCTCAAATGAGACATGACCAAAAATGTGACACAACTTAAAATGAGACATGTCCTAAAATGAGAGACGTCCTAAAATGAGACATGTCCTAAAATGAGACATGTCCTCAAATATAACATGTTCGAAAACGAGACATATGCTAAAATGTGATACGTCCTAAAATGTAACATGACCTAAAATGAGACATGTCCTAATATTTGAAACAACCTAAAATGAGACATATCCTAAAATGTGACGCATAACAAAATGTGACGTGTACCAAAATGTGACATGAACAAAAATTAGACAAATCCTCAAATGTGACAAGGCCTTAAATATGACACGACCAAAAATGTGACATAAGAACATAAGAATTAGGTCCAGGAGTAGGCCATCTAGCCCCTCGAGCCTGCTCCGCCATTCAACAAGATCATGGCTGATCTGGCCGTGGACTCAGCTCCACTTACCCGCCTGCTCCCCATAACCCTTAATTCCCTTATTGGTTAAAAATCTATCTATCTGTGATTTGAATACATTCAATGAGCTAGCCTCAACTGCTTCCTTGGGCAGAGAATTCCACAGATTCACAACCCTCTGAGAGAAGAAATTCCTTCTCAACTCGGTTTTAAATTGGTTCCCCCGTATTTTGAGGCTGTGCCCCCTAGTTCTAGTCTCCCCGACCAGTGGAAACAACCTCTCTGCCTCTATCTTGTCTATCCCTTTCATTATTTTAAATGTTTCTATAAGATCACCCCTCATCCTTCTGAACTCCAATGAGTAAAGACCCAGTCTACTCAATCTATCATCATAAGGTAACCCCCTCATCTCCGGAATCAACCTCGTGAATCGTCTCTGTACCCCCTCCAAAGCTAGTATATCCTTCCTTAAGTAAGGTGACCAAAACTGCACGCAGTACTCCAGGTGCGGCCTCACCAATACCCTATACAGTTGCAGCAGGACCTCCCTGCTTTTGTACTCCATCCCTCTCGCAATGAAGGCCAACATTCCATTCGCCTTCCTGATTACCTGCTGCACCTGCAAACTAACTTTTTGGGATTCATGCACAAGGACCCCCAGGTCCCTCTGCACCGCAGCATGTTGTAATTTCTCCCCATTCAAATAATATTCCCTTTTACTGTTTTTTTTTTCCCAAGGTGGATGACCTCACATTTTCCGACATTGTATTCCATCTGCCAAACCTTAGCCCATTCGCTTAACCTATCTAAATCTCTTTGCAGCCTCTCTGTGTCCTCTACACAACCCACTTTCCCACTAATCTTTGTGTCATCTGCAAATTTTGTTACACTACACTCTGTCCCCTCTTCCAGGTCATCTATGTATATTGTAAACAGTTGTGGTTCCAGCACCGATCCCTGTGGCACACCACTAACCACTGATTTCCAACCCGAAAAGGACCCATTTATCCCGACTCTCTGCTTTCTGTTAGCTAGCCAATTCTCTATCCATGCTAATACATTTCCTCTGACTCCGCGTACCTTTATCTTCTGACACAACTTAAAATGAGACATGTCCTACAATGTGATGCGCCCTAAATTGAGATTCGTCCCAAAATGTGGTGCATCCTTAAATGAGACATGTCCTAAATTGAAAGACATCCTAAAATGTGACATGGCCTTAAATGTGATGTGTCCTAAAATGTAAAATGTCCTAAAATGTGACACGTCCTAAAATGTGGCATGACCAAAAATGAGATCCATCCTAAAATAAGACAGGTCCTGAAATGTGACTCATCCTAAAGTGAGACACCTCTTAAAATGAGACACATCCTAAAATGTGACATGACCTAAAATGAGACGCCTCGTAACATGGTGCATGCTTTGGTGATAATTTTCCAACAGTCTATCGGTTCCTATGGACTGGAGGGTTGCTAATGTAACACCACTTTTTAAAAAAGGAGGGAAAGAGAAAATGGGTAATTATAGACCAGTTAGCCTGACATCAGTAGTGGGGAAAATGTTGGAATCAATCATTAAGGATGAAATAGCAGCACATTTGGAAAGCAGTGATAGGATTGGTCCAAGTCAGCATGGATTTATGATGGGGAAATCATGCTTGACAAATCTTCTGGAATTTTTTGAGGATGTAACTAGTAGAGTGGACAGGGGAGAACCAGTGGATGTGGTGTATTTGGACTTTCAAAAGGCTTTTGACAAGGTCCCACACAAGAGATTGGTGTACAAAATCAAAGCACATGGTATTGAGGGTAATATACTGACGTGGATAGAGAACTGGTTTGCAGACAGGAAACAGAGAGTCAGGATTAACGGGTCCTTTTTAGAATGGCAGGCAGTGACTAGTGGAGTGCCACAGGGCTCAGTGCTGGGACCCCAGCTCTTTACAATATATATTAATGATTTAGATGATGGAATTGAGTGTAATATCTCCAAGTTTGCAGACGACACTAAACTGGGTAGCGGTGTGAGCTGTGAGGAGGACACTAAGAGGCTGCAGGGTGATTTGGACAGGTTAGGCGAGTGGGTAAATACATGGCAGATGCAGTATAATGTGGATAAATGTGAGGTTATCCACTTTGGGGGCAAAAACACGAAGACAGAATATTATCTGGATGATGGCAGTTTAGGAAAAGGGGAGGTGCAGCGAGATCTGATTGTCATGGTTCATCAGTCATTGAAGGTGGGCATGCAGGTACAGCAGGCAGTGAAGTAGGCAAATGGTATGTTGGCCTTCATAGCAAGGGAATTTGAGTAGAGGAGAAGGGAAGTCTTACTGCAGTTGTACAGGGCCTTGGTGAGGCCCCACGTGGAATATTGTGTTCAGTTTTGGTCTCCTAATCTGAGGAAGGACGTTCTTGCAATTGAGGGAGTGCAGCAAAGGTTCACCAGACTGATTCCCGGGATTGCAGGATTGACATATGAGGATCGACTGGGCCTGTATTCACTGGAGTTTAGAAGGATGAGAGGGGATCTTATAGAAACATATAAAATTCTGACGGGACTGGACAGGTTAGATGCAGGAAGAATGTTCCCGATGTTGGGGAAGTCCAGAAGCAGGGGACAAAGTCTAAGGATAAGGGGTAAGCCATTTAGAACTGAGATGAGGAGGAACTTCTTCACTCAGAGAATTGTTAACCTGTGGAATTCCCTACCGCAGAGAGTTGTTGATGCCAGTTCATTGGATATATTCAAGATGAGTTAGATATGGCCCTTGCGGCTAAAGGGATCAAGGGGTATGGAGAGAAAGCAGGAACGGGGTACTGTGAAACATCCTAAAATGAGCCACGTCCTAAAATGAGACACGTCCTAAAATGGGATCCGATCTGAAATGTGACGCTTTCTAAAATAGGATGGGTCCAAAAATGAGACACGTCCTCAAATGTGACTCGTCCACAATGAGACCCGACCTGAAATGTGACACGTCCTAAAATGTGACGCTTTCTAAAGGTGATGCATCCCACAATGTCACACATGCCAAAATGTGCCACATCCCAAAATGTGATAAATGAGACGTGCCCTAAAATGCGACGTGGCCTAAAATGTGACATGACCAAAAACATGACACAACTTAAAATGAGACATGTCCCAAATTGTGAAGCGTTCTAAATTGAGACACGTCCTAAAATGAGACGCATCCTAAAATGAGACACTTCCTCAAATGAGACTTGTCCCAAAATATTACGGGTCCTGAAATGAGATGCATTCTAAGATGTGGAGCGTCCCAAAATGAGAATTGAGACATGTCTAAAAGTTGACATGACGTCAAATGAGACATGTCCTAAAATGAGCTGCATCCTAAAATTAGACATGTCCCAAAATGAGACATGTCCTAAAATATGACATGTTCTAAAATGAGACATGACCTAAAATGAGACATGTCCTAAAATTAGATACGTTCTAAAATGAAACACATTATCAAATGTGACATGATCTCAAATGAGACACATTATCAAATGTGACATGATCTCAAATGAGACATATCCTGAAACGTGACATGTCCTAAAATGTGAGATGTCCTAAAATGAGACACATTATCAAATGTGACATGATCTCAAATGAGACATATCCTGAAACGTGACATGTCCTAAAATGAGACACGTCTAAAATTTGACATGATCTCAAATGAGACACGTCCCAAAATGAGACATGTCCTAAAATGCAACATGACCTAAAATGAGATGCGTCCTAAAATGAGATGTATCCTAAAATGACACACTTCCTTAAATGAGACGCGACCTAAAATGTTACAGGTCGTAAAATGAGACACGCACTAAAATGTCACGTGTTCCTAAATATGATGCATCCAAAATGAGACACGTCATATAAATTGCCGTAATCTCAAATAAGAAACATCTTAAAATGTGATTCGTCTTAAAATGAGACACGTCCTAAATTGTGACGCGCTCTAAATTGAGACACGTCCTAAAATGTGACGCATCCCAAAATGAGACACTTCCTCAAATGAGACGTGTCCCAAAATATTACGGGTCCTGAAATGAGACGCATCCTAAGATGTGAAGCGTCCCAAAATGAGACACAAACTAAAATGTAATGGGTCCTAAAATGAGACCTGTCCTAAAATCAGACATGTCCCTAAATGTGACATGTCTTAAAATGTAACGCGTACCAAAATATGACTCGTCCTAAAATGTGACTCGTCCAAAAATGTGACACGTCTTAAAATGAGACACATTCTCAAATGTGACATGTCCTAATATGTAACATGTCCTAAAATATGACACATCCTAAAAAGAGATACATCCTAAAATGTGACATGTCCTAAAATGTGACACGTCCTAAAATGAGGCATGTCATAAAATGATTCATATCTTAAAATGAGACACATCCTCAAATGTGAAATGTCCTGAAATGTGACACATACTAAAATTAGATACATCCTAAAATGAGACACGTCCTAAAATATGACACGTCCTAAAATATGACATGTCCTAAAATGTAACGCGTACCAAAATATGACACGTCCTAAAATGTGACTCATCCTAAAATGTTACGGGTCCTAAACACACACGCATCCTAAGAGGAGATGCATCCCAAAATGAGACACGTCCTAAAATGTGACATGTCCTAAAATGAGACACGTTTAAATTTGACATGACCTCAAATGAGACATGTCCTAAAATGCAACATGACCTAAAATGAGATGCGTCCTAAAATGAGATGTATCCTAAAATGACACACATCCTTAAATGAGACCCGACCTAAAATGTTGCAGGTCGTAAAATGCGACACGCACTAAAATGTCACGTGTTCCTACATATGATGCATCCAAAATGAGACACGTCCTATAAATTGCCGTGACCTCAAATAAGAAAGTTCTTAAAATGTGATTCGTCTTAAAATGAGACACGTCCTAAAATGAGATGCATCCTAAAACGAGACACGTCATCAATTGAGACGTGTCCTAAAATGTTGCGGGTCCTAAAATGAGACGCATCCTAAGATGTGACGCATCCCAAAATGAAATGCAAACTAAAATGTAATAGTTCCTAAAATGTGACATGTCGTGAAATGGGACATGAGCTAAAATGAGACACGTCCTAAAATGTGACATGACCTAAAATGAGACGCGTATTAAAATGAGACACATCCTAAAATTAGACATGTCCTAAAATGAGACACATCCTAAAATGTGACACGTATGAAAATGTGACATGTCCTAAAATGAGACGCGTCCTAAAATGAGACACGTCCTAAAATGTAACACGTACCAAAATATATCACGTGCTAAAATGTGACTTGTCCTAAAATATGACACGTCTTAAAATGTTACGTGTCCTAAAATGTGACGCATTGTAAAGTGTCACATGTCCTCAAATATAACATGAACTAAAATGAAACGTATGCTAAAATGTGACACGTCCTAAAATGTAACATAACCTAAAATGAGAAGCGTCCTAAAATGTGACTCGTCCTAAAATGTGACTCATCCTAAAATGTGAAATGTCCTAAAATGTGACGCGTACCCAAATGTGAAACATCCGAAAATGAGCCACGTCCTCAAATGTGACTCGTCCACAATGAGACCCGACCTGAAATGTGACACGTCCTAAAATGTGACGCTTTCTAAAGGTGATGCATCCCACAATGTCACACAAAACAAAATGTGCCACATCCCAAAATGTGATAAATGAGACGCGCCCTAAAATGTGACGTGGCCTAAAATGTGACATGACCAAAAATATGACACAACTTAAAATGAGACATGTCCCAAATTGTGAAGCGCTCTAAATTGAGACAAGTCCTAAAAAGAGACGCATCCTAAAATGAGACACTTCCTCAAATGAGACTTGTCCCAAAATATTACGGGTCCTGAAATGAGGTGCATTCTAAGATGTGAAGCATCCCAAAAAAGAGAAATGAGACATGTCTAAAATTTGACATGACCTCAAATGAGACCTGTCCTAAAATGAGCTGCATCCTAAAATTAGACACGTCCCAAAATGAGACATGTCCTAAAATATGACATGTCCTAAAATGAGACATGACCTAAAATGAGACATGTCCTAAAATTAAATATGTTCTAAAATGAGACACATTATCAAATGTGACATGATCTCAAATGAGACATATCCTGAAACGTGACATGTCCTAAAATGTGACACGTTCTAAAATGAGGCATGTCCGAAAATGAGACATATCTTAAAATGAGACACATCCTCAAATGTGAAATGTCCTGAAATGTGACACATACTAAAATTAGATACATCCTAAAATGAGACACGTCCTAAAATATGACACGTCCTAAAATATGACATGTCCTAAAATGTGACTCGTCCTAAAATGTTACGGGTCCTAAATGGACACGCATCCTAAGAGGAGATGCATCCCAAAATGAGACACGTCCTAAATTGTGACATGTCCTAAAATGAGACACGTTTAAATTTGACATGACCTCAAATGAGACATGTCCTAAAATGCAACATGACCTAAAATGAGATGCGTCCTAAAATGAGACATGTCCTAAAATGAGATGTATCCTAAAATGAGACACATCCTTAAATGAGACGCGACCTAAAATGTTGCAGGTCGTAAAATGCGACACGCACTAAAATGTCACGTGTTCCTACATATGATGCATCCAAAATGAGACACGTCCTATAAATTGCCGTGACCTCAAATAAGAAAGGTCTTAAAATGTGATTCGTCTTAAAATGAGACACGTCCTAAAATGAGATGCATCCTAAAATGAGACACGTCATCAATTGAGATGTGTCCTAAAATGTTACGGGTCCTAAAATGAGACGCATCCTAAGATGTGACGCATCCCAAAATGAAATGCAAACTAAAATGTAATAGGTCCTAAAATGTGACATGTCGTGAAATGGGACATGAGCTAAAATGAGACACGTCCTAAAATGTGACATGACCTAAAATGAGACACGTATTAAAATGAGACACATCCTAAAATTAGACATGTCCTAAAATGAGACACATCCTAAAATGTGATACGTATGAAAATGTGACATGTCCTAAAATGAGACGCGTCCTAAAATGTAACGCGTACCAAAATATATCACGTGCTAAAATGTGACTTGTCCTAAAATATGACACGTCTTAAAATGTTACGTGTCCTAAAATGTGACATGTCCTAAAATGTGACGCATACCCAAATGTGAAACATCCTAAAATGAGTCACGTCCTAAAATGAGACACGTCCTAAAATGGGATCCGATCTGAAATGTGACACTTTCTAAAATAGGATGGGTCCAAAAATGAGACACGTCCTCAAATGTGACTCGTCCACAATGAGACCCGACCTGAAACGTGACACGTCCTAAAATGTGACGCTTTCTAAAGGTGATGCATCCCACAATGTCACATATACCAAAATGTGCCACATCCCAAAATGTGATAAATGAGACGTGCCCTAAAATGTGACGTGGCCTAAAATGTGACATGACCAAAAATATGACACAACTTAAAATGAGACATGTCCCAAATTGTGAAGTGCTCTAAATTGAGACACGTCCTAAAATGAGACGCATCCTAAAATGAGACACTTCCTCAAATGAGACTTGTCCCAAAATATTACGGGTCCTGAAATGAGATGCATTCTAAGATGTGGAGCGCCCCAAAATGAGAATTGAGACATGTCTAAAATTTGACATGACGTCAAATGACACATGTCCTAAAATGAGCTGCATCCTAAAATGAGACATGATCTCAAATGAGACATATCCTGAAACGTGACATGTCCTAAAATTTGACACGTCCTAAAATGAGGCATGTCCGAAAATGAGATATATCTTAAAATGAGACACATCCTCAAATGTGAAACGTCCTGAAATGTGACACATACTAAAATTAGACACGTCCTAAAATGAGACACGTCCTAAAATATGACACGTCCTAAAATATGACATGTCCTAAAATGTAACGTGTACCAAAATATGACACGTCCTAAAATGTGACTCGTCCTAAAATGTTACGGGTCCTAAACGGACATGCATCCTAAGAGGAAATGCATCCCAAAATGAGACACGTCCTAAAATGTGACATGTCCTAAAATGAGACACGTCTAAAATTTGACATGATCTCAAATGAGACATGTCCTAAAATGAGCCGCGTTCTAAAATTAGACATGTCCCAAAATGAGACATGTCCTAAAATGCAACATGACCTAAAATGAGATGCGTCCTAAAATGAGATGTATCCTAAAATTACACACATCCTTAAATGAGATGCGACCTAAAATGTTACAGGTCGTAAAATGAGACATGCACTAAAATGTCACGTGTTCCTAAATATGATGCATCCAAAATGAGACACGTCATATAAATTGGCGTAACCTCAAATAAGAAACATCTTAAAATGTGACTCGTCTTAAAATGAGACACGTCCTAAATTGTGACGCGCTCTAAATTGAGACACGTCCTAAAATGTGACGCATCCCAAAATGAGACACTTCCTCAAATGAGACGTGTCCCAAAATATTACGGGTCCTGAAATGAGACGCATCCTAAGATGTGAAGCGTCCCAAAATGAGACACAAACTAAAATGTAATGGGTCCTAAAATGAGACCTGTCCTAAAATGTGACACGTCCTAAAATGAGGCATGTCATAAAATGATTCATATCTTAAAATGAGACACATCCTCAAATGTGAAATGTCCTGAAATGTGAACACATACTAAAATTAGATACATCCTAAAATGAGACACGTCCTAAAATATGACACGTCCTAAAATATGACACGTCCTAAAATATGACATGTCCTAAAATGTAACGCGTATCAAAATATGACACGCCCTAAAATGTGACTCGTCCTAAAATGTTACGGGTCCTAAACGTCACGCATCCTAAGAGGAGATGCATCCCAAAATGAGACACGTCCTAAAATGTGACATGTCCTAAAATGAGACACATTCAAATTTGACATGACCTCAAATGAGACATGTCCTAAAATGCAACATGACCTAAAATGAGATGCGTCCTAAAATGAGACACGTCCTAAAATGAGATGTATCCTAAAATGACACACATCCTTAAATGAGACACGACCTAAAATGTTGCAGGTCGTAAAATGCGACACGCACTAAAATGTCACGTGTTCCTACATATGATGCATCCAAAATGAGACACGTCCTATAAATTGCCGTAACCTCAAATAAGAAAGTTCTTAAAATGTGATTCGTCTTAAAATGAGACACGTCCTAAAATGAGATGCATCCTAAAATGAGACACGTCATCAATTGAGATGTGTCCTAAAATGTTACGGGTCCTAAAATGAGACGCATCCTAAGATGTGACGCATCCCAAAATGAAATGCAGACTAAAATGTAATAGGTCCTAAAATGTGACATGTCGTGAAATGGGACATGAGCTAAAATGAGACACGTCCTAAAATGTGACATGACCTAAAATGAGACACGTATTAAAATGAGACACATCCTAAAATTAGACATGTCCTAAAATGAGACACATCCTAAAATGTGATACGTATGAAAATGTGACATGTCCTAAAATGAGACGCGTCCTAAAATGAGACACGTCCTAAAATGTAACGCGTACCAAAATATATCACGTGCTAAAATGTGACTTGTCCTAAAATATGACACGTCTTAAAATGTTACGTGTCCTAAAATGTGACATGTCCTAAAATGTGACGCGTACCCAAATGTGAAACATCCTAAAATGAGACACGTCCTAAAATGGGATCCGATCTGAAATGTGACACTTTCTAAAATAGGATGGGTCCAAAAATGAGACACATCCTCAAATGTGACTCGTCCACAATGAGACCCGTATTAAAATGAGACGCATCCTAAAATTAGGCATGTTCTAAAATGAGACATGTCCTAAAATGTACTGCGTACCAAAATGTGCCACATCCCAAAATGTGATAAATGAGACGTGCCCTAAAAGGTGACATGACCAAAAATATGACACAACTTAAAATGAGACATGTCCTAAATTGCGACGCGCTCCAAATTGAGACACGTCCTAAAATTAATCGCATCCTAAAATGAGACACTTCCTCAAATGAGACTTGTCCCAAAATATTACGGGTACTGAAATGAGATGCATCCTAAGATGTGAAGCGTCCCAAAATGAGACACAACTAAAATGTAATGGGTCCTAAAATGAGATCTGTCCTAAAATCAGACATGTCCCTAAATGTGACATGTCTTAAAATGTAACGCGTACCAAAATATGACTCGTCCTAAAATGCGACTCGTCCAAAAATGTGACACGTCTTAAAATGAGAGACATCCTCAAATGTGACATGTCCTAATATGTAACATGTCCTAAAATATGACACATCCTAAAAAGAGATACATCCTCAAATGTGACATGTCGTAAAATGTGACACATACCAAAATGTGACACGTCGTAAACTGAGACACGTTCTATAATGAGACACGCCCTAAAATGTGACATGTCCTCAAAAATAATATGAACTAAAATGAAACATATTGTAAATGTGACATGTCCTAAAATGTGACATGTCCTAAAATGAGACACATCCTAAAATGAGACATATTATCAAATGTGACATGATCTCAAATGAGACATATCCTGAAACGTGACATGTCCTAAAATGTGACATGTCCTAAAATGAGAAATTACCTAAAATAAGACACGTCCTAAAATTAGATACATTCTAAAATGAGACACGTCCTAAAATGTGACACGCCCTAAAATGAGCCACGTCCTAAAATGTGACATGTCCTAAAATGAGCCATGACCTAAAATGAGACACGTCCTAAAATATGACATGTCCTAAAATGCAACTCATCCTAAAATATGATACGTCTTAAAATGTTAGGGGTTCTAAAATGTGACGCATCCTAAAATGTGACATGTCCTCAAATACAACATGAACTAAGATGAGACACATCCTAAAATGTGACATGTCATAAATGTGACATGTCGTAAAATGAGACACATCCTCAAATGTGACATGTCCTAAAATGTGACACGTCTTCAAATGTTACGGGTCCTAAAATGTGTTGCGTCCTAGAATGAGACATGTCGTAAAATCTGAGACGCATCCTAAAATGTGACGCATCCAAAAATAACGTACATCCTTAAATGAAACGTGACCTAAAATGTGACTCTTCTTAAAATGAGACATGTCCTAAAATGAGATACATCCTAAAACATGAAATGACATAAAATGAGATGCATCCTAAAATGAGACACATCTTTAAATGAGACGCGACCTAAAATGTTACAGGTCGTGAATTGCGACACGCGCTAAAATGTCACGTGTTCCTAAATATGATGCATCCAAAATGAGACACGTCCTATAAATTGCCGTGACCTCAAATAAGAAAGGTCTTAAAATGTGATTCGTCTTAAAATGAGACACGTCCTAAAATGAGATGCATCCTAAAATGAGAGACGTCATCAATTGAGATGTGTCCTAAAATGTTACGGGTCCTAAAATGAGACGCATCCTAAGATGTGACGCATCCCAAAATGAAACGCAAACTAAAATGTAATGGATCCTGAAATGTGACATGTCGTGAAATGGGACGCGAGCTAAAATGAGACACGTCCTAAAATATGACATGACCTAAAATGAGACACATATTAAAATGAGACGCATCCTAAAATTAGACACGTCTTAAAATGAGACATGTCCTAAAATGTAATGCGTACCAAAATATGACACGTCCTAAAATGTGACTCGTCCTAAAATATGACACGTCTTAAAATGTTACGTGTCCTAAAATGTGACGCATCGTAAAGTGTCACATGTCCTCAAATATAACATGAACTAAAATGAAATATATGCTAAAATGTGATACATTCTAAAATGTAACATAACCTAAAATGAGAAGCGTCCTAAAATGTGACTCATCCTAAAATGTGAAATTTCCTAAAATGTGTCATGTCCTAAAATGAGACCCGATCTGAAATGTCACACTTTCTAAAATAGGATGGGTCCTAAAATGAGACACGTCCTAAAATGTGACGCTTTCTAAAGGTGATGCATCCCACAATGTCACACATACCAAAATGTCCCACATCCCAAAATGTGATAAATGAGACGCGCCCTCAAATGTGACATGACCAAAAATATGACACAACTTAAAATGAGACATGTCCTAAATTGTGATGCGCTCTATATTGAGACACATCCTAAAATGAGTTGCATCCTAAAATGAGACACTTCCTCAAATGTGACGTGTCCCAAAATATTACGGGTCCTGAAATGAGACGCATCCTAAGATGTGAAGCGTCCCAAAATAAGACACAAACTAAAATGTAATGGGTCCTAAAATGAGACCTGTCCTAAAATCAGACATGTCCCTAAATGTGACATGTCTTAAAATGTAACGCGTACCAAAATATGACTCGTCCTAAAATGTGACTCGTCCAAAAATGTGACACGTCTTAAAATGAGAGACATCCTCAAATGTGACATGACCTAAGATAAGACATATCCTCAAATGTGATATGTCCTAATATGTAACATGTCCTAAAATATGACACATCCTAAAAAGAGATACATCCTCAAATGTGACATGTCGTAAAATGTGACACATACCAAAATGTGACACGTCCTAAAATGAGACACGTTCTATAATGTGACATGACCTAAAATGTGACATGTTCTCAAAAATAACGAACTAAAATGAAACATATCGTAAAATATGACATGTCCTAAAATGTGACACATACCAAAATGTGACACGCCCTAAAATGAGGCATGTCCTAAAATGAGACATATCTTAAAATGAGACATGTCCTAAAATGTAACGCGTACCAAAATATGACACGTCCTAAAATGTGACTCGTCCTAAAATGTTACGGGTCTTAAACTGACATGCATCCTCAGAGGAGATGCATCCCAAAATGAGACACGTCCTAAAATGTGACATGTCCTAAAATGAGACACGTCTAAAATTAGACACGTCCCAAAATGAGACACGTCCTAAAATGCAACATGACCTAAAATGAGATGCGTCCTAAAATATGACATGTCCTAAAATGTAATGCTTACCAAAGTATGACATGTCCTAAAATGCAACTCATCCTAAAATATGACACGTCTTAAAATGTTAGAGGTTCTAAAATGTGACGCATCCTAAAATGTGACATGTCCTCAAATACAACATGAACTAAGATGAGACACATCCTAAAATGTGACATGTCATAAATGTGACATGTCATAAATGTGACATGTCCTAAAATGTAACATGTCCTAAAATTTTACATGTCTTAAAATGTGACATATTCTAAAAGGAGACACATCCTCAAATGTGACATGTCGTAAAATGTGACACAAAGCAAAATGAGACACGTCCTAAAATGTGACATGACCTAAAATAAGATACGTCCTAAAATGAGACATGACTTAAAATGCGATGCGTCCTAAATTGAAATGCATCCTAAAATGTGCCATGCCCTAAAATGTGACATGTCCTAAAATGTGACATGAGCTAAAATGAGACACATTATCAAATGTGACATGATCTCAAATGAGACATATCCTGAAACGTGACATGTCCTAAAATGTGACATATCCTAAAATGAGACACGTCCTAAAATTAGACAGGTCCTAAAATGTGACATGTCCTAAAATGAGACACATTATCAAATGTGACATGATCTCAAATGAGACATCCTAAAATGTGACATGTCCTAAAATGTGACTTTTCCTAAAATGAGACACGTCCTAAAATTAGACATGTCCTAAAATGTGACATGTCATAAAATGTAACACAGACCAAATGATTGATTTTTTATTCTTTTTTTTATTTTTAATTTTTAATTTAAACATTTTTTTATTGGTTGATTTATTGATTTATTTATCATTTGTTATTGATGATGGCTCCTTATTTGTAAAAGTGAAGTGTTTAATGTTTGTAAACCCCCCCTTCCACACCACCCCCCCACCCCGCCCCCATCTCTCGTTCCCTACGCCTGGTTTATAAGTGTAGGCAAGGTTTTTCTGAGCGTACAAAAATCTACACTTACTCTATTCTAAGTTAGTTTGAAGTAAGTTTTCATTGCCTTAACTTGCAAAACAGGCTGGACACACCCGCTTTTGAAAAAAATATCTGTTCGACAATGAAACTATTCTAACTCACTCGAACTGGAGCACACTAAATGCCGAGAATTGCAATTTCTAAGATGCTCCATTCTAAACAAGTTGCTCCAAAAAAAAGGAGCAACTCAGGCTGAAACTTGAGCCTGTGGGGGGGCGGGGGGGTGGGGGGTGGCAGATGGGGGTCGGTGACAGCCAAAACGCTGCTTGGACGGATATGGGAGAGGTGGGAACATGCTCCGAACCAGAAGCAAGATGACCTAAAATGTGACATGACCTTAAATTAGACACGTACTAAAATGAGACACATCCTCAAATGAGACGTGTCCTAAAATGTTATGGGTCCTAAAATGAGATGCATCCAAAGAGGTGACCTGTCCAATCCCATCAGAATTTTATATGTTTCTATGAGATCCCCTCTCATTCTTCTAAACTCCAGTGGATACAAGCCCAGTTGATCCAGTCTCGGGAATCAATCTGGTGAACCTTCGCTGTACTCCCTCAATAGAAAGAACATCCTTCCTCAGATTAGGGGACCAAAACTGAGCACAATACTTAAGGTGTGGCCTCACCAAGACTCTGTACAACTGCAGTAAGACCTCCCTGCTCCTATACTCAAATCCTCTAACTATGAAGGCCAACATGCCATTTACCTTCTTATCTGCCTGCTGGACCTGCATGCCAACCTTCAATGACTGATGTACCATGACACCCAGGCCTCGTTGCACCTCCCCTTTTCCTAATCTATCACCCTTCAGATAATATTCTGTCTTCCTGTTTTTGCCACCAAAGTGGATAACCTCACATTTATCCACATTTACTGCATCTGCCATGCATTTGCCCACACACCTAACCTGTCCAAGTCACCCTGCAGTCTCTTAGCATCCTCCTTACAGCTCACATTGCCACCCAGTTTAGTGTCATCTGCAAACTTGGAGATATTACATTCAATTCCTTCATCTAAATCATTGATGTATATTGTAAATAGCTGAGTTCCCAGCACTGAATCCTGCGGCACCCCATTGGTCACTGCCTGCCATTCTGAAAAGGACCTGTTTATTCTGACTCTCTGCTTCCTGTCTACCAACCAGTTCTCTATCCACGTCAATACATTACCTCCAGTACCATGTGCTTTAATTTTGCACACTAATCTCTTGTGTGGGACCTTGTCAAAAGCCTTTGGAAAGTCCAAAATACACCACATCCACTGGTTCTCCCTTGTCCACTCAACTAGTTACATCCTCAAAAAATTCTAGAAGATTTGTCAAGCATGATTTCCCTTTTATAAATCCATGTCACTGCTTTCCAAATGCGCTGCTATTTCATCTTTAATAATTGATTCCAACATTTTCCCCACCATCGATGTCAGGCTAACCGGTCTATAATTCCCTGTTTTCTCTCTCCTTTTTTAAAAAGTGGTGTTACATTAGCTACCCTCCAGTCCATAGGAACTGATCCAGAGTCAATAGAATGTTGGAAAATGACCACCAATGCATCCATTATTTCTAGGACCACTTCCTTAAGTACTCTGGGATGCAGCCTATCAGGCCCTGGGGATTTATCGGCCTGAAATCCCATCAATTTCCCTAACACACTTTCCTGATGAATAAGGATTTCTTTAAGTTCCTCCTTTTCGCTACACCCTCGAACCCTGAGTATTTCCGAAATGTTATTTGTGTCTTCCTTAGTAAAGACAGATCCAAAGTATTTTTCAGTTGGTCTGCCATTTCTTTGTTCCCCATTATAAATTCACTTGGTTCTGTCTGCAAAGGACCTAAAATTAAACATGTCCTTAAATGAGACACGTCTAAAATTTGACATGTCCTAAAATCTGACACGAACCAAAATGTGACATGTCCTAAAATTAGTCACATCCTAAAATGAGGCGCATCCTAAAATGAGGCATGTCGTAAAATGTGACATGTCCTAAAATGTATCATGTACCAAAATATGACACGTCCTAAAATGTGACACGTCTTAAAATGTTACGAGTCCTAAAATGTGATGCACCCTAAAATGTGACATGTCCTCAAATATAACATGAATTAATGAGAGACATATCCTAAAATGTGACATGTCTTAAAATGTTATGGGTCCTAAAATGTGACATGTCCTAAAATGTAACACGGCCTAAAATGAGATGTCGAAAGCCTTCTGAAAGTCCAAATACACCACATCAACTGGTTCTCCCTTGGCCACTCTACTGGAAACATCCTCAAAAAATTCCAGAAGATTTGTCAAGCATGATTTCCCTTTCACAAATCCATGCTGACTTGGACCTATCATGTCACCTCTTTCCAAATGCGCTGCTATGACATCCTTAATAATTGATTCCATCATTTTACCCACTACCGATGTCAGGCTGACCGGTCTATAATTCTCTGTTTTCTCTCTCACTCCTTTTTTAACAAGTGGGGTTACATTGGCTACCCTCCACTCCATAGGAACTGATCCAGAGTCTATGGAATGTTGGAAAATGACTGTCATGATCTGCTATTTCCAAGGCCACCTCCTTATGTACTCTGGGATGCAGACCATCAGGCCCTGGGGATTTATCGGCCTTCAGTCCCATCAATTTCCCCAATGCAATTTCCCGACTAATAATGATTTCCCTCAGTTTCTCCTTCTGACTCGACCCTTTGACCCCTTTTATATCCGGAAGGTTGTTTATGTCCTCCTTAGTGAATACTGAACCAAAGTACTTGTTCAATTGGTCTGCCATTTACTAACCTTTTTCTCTTTACATATCTATAGAAGCTTTTGCAGTCCATTTTAATGTTCCCTGCAAGCTTCCTCTCGTACTCTATTTTCCCTGCCCTAATCAAACCCTTCGTCCTCTTCTGCTGAGTTCTAAATTTCTCCCAGTCCCCGGGTTCACTGCTATTTCTGGCCAATTTGTTTGCCACTTCCTTGGCTTTAAGACTATCCTGATTTCCCTTGATAGCCATGGTTGAGCCACCTTCCCTTTTTTATTTTTACGCCAGACAGGGATGTACAATTGTTGTAATTCATCCATGCGATATCTAAATGTCTGCCATTGCCCATCCACTGTCAACCCATTAAGCATCATTCGGCAATCTATCCTAGCCAATTCACGCCTCATACCTTCAAAGTTACCCTTCTTTAAGTTCTGGACCATGGTCTCTGAATTAACTGTTTCATTCTCCATCCTAATGTAGAATTCCACGATATTATGGTCACTCTTCCCCAAGGGGCCTCGCACAACGAGATTGCTAATTAATCCTCTCTCATTACACAACACCCAGTCTAAGATGGCCTCCCCACTAGTTGGTTCATCGACATATTGGTCTAAAAAACCATCCCTTATGCACTCCAGGAAATCCTCCTTCACCGTATTGTTTCCAGTTTGGTTAGCCCAATCTATATGCATATTAAAGTCACCCATGATAACTGCTGCACCTTTATTGCATGCATGCGTAATTTTCTGTTTGATGCCCTCCCCAACATCAGTACTACTGTTTGGAGGTCTGTACACCACTCCCAATAGCATTTTCTGCCCCTTGGTATTCCGTAGCTCCACCCATACCGATTCCACATCATCCACGCTAATGTCTTTCCTTGCAATTGCCTTAATTTCCTCTTTAACCAGCAACGCCACACCGCCTCCTTTTCCTTTCTGTGTATCCTTCCTAAATGTTGAGTACCCTTGGATGTTGAGTTCCCAGCCTTGGTCACCCTGGAGCCATGTCTCCGTGATGCCAACCACATCGTATCCGTTAACTGCTATCGACACAGTTAATTCGTCCACCTTATTCCGAATACTCCTCGCATTGAGGCACAGAGCCTTCAGGCTTGCCTTTTTAACACACTTAGACCCTTTAGAATTTTGCTGCAAAGTGGCCCTTTTTGTTTTTTGCCTTGGGTTTCTCCGCCCTCCACTTTTACTCATCTCCTTTCTGTCTTTTGCTTCTGTCTTCAATTTGTTTTCCTCTGTCTTCCTGCATTGGTTCCCATCCTCCTGCCATATTAGTTTAACTCCTCCCCAACAGCACTAGCAAACACTCCTCCTAGGACATTGGTTCCGGTTCTGCCTGGGTGCAGACCGTCCGGTTTGTACTGGTCCCACCTCCCCCAGAACCGGTTCCAATGCCCCAGGAATTTGAATCTCTCCTTGCTGCACCACTGATCAAGCCACGTATTCATCTGAGCTATCCTGCGATTCCTACTCTGACTAGCACGTGGCACTGGTAGCAATCCCGAGATTACTACTTTTGAGGTCCTACTTTTTAATTTAGCTCCTAGCTCCTTAAATGCGTCTCGTAGGACCTCGTCCCATTTTTTACCTATATCGTTGGTACCAATGTGCACCATGACAACTGGATGTTCACCCTCCCTTTTCAGAATGTCCTGCACCCACTCTGAGACATCCATGACCCTTGCACCAGGGAGGCAACATACCATCCTGGAGTCTCGGTTGCGGCCGCAAAATCGACTATCTATTCCCCTTACAATTGAATCCCCTATCACTATCGCTCTCCCACTCTTTTTCCTGCCCCCCTGTGCAGCAGAGCCAGCCACGGTGCCATGAACTTGGCTGCTGCTGCTCCCCCCTGATGAGTCATCCCCCTCAACAGAACTCAAAGCGGTGTATTTGTTTTGCAGGGGGATGACCGCAGGGGACCGCTGCACTACCTTCCTTGCACTACTCTTCCTGCTGGTCTTCCATTCCCTCTCTGGCTGTGGACCCTTTACCTGTGGTAAGACCAACTCACTAAACATGCTATTCACGTCATTCTCAGCATCGTGGATGCTCCAGAGTGAATCCACCCACAGCTCCAATTCCACAACGCGGTCCGTCAGGAGCTGCAGGCGGATACACTTCCCGCACACGTAGTCGTCAGGGACACCGGAGGCGTCCCTGATTTCCCACATAGTACAGGAGGAGCATAACACGTGTCCAAGCTCACCTGCCATGACTTAACCCTTAGATTCACTTAAATTGGCAACAACAGTGTTAAAAGTTACTCACTGATAAAGAAGAGAAAAAAGAAAAAACTACTTACCAATCACCAGCCAATTACTTACCCCCTTGGCTGTGACGTCACTTTTCTATTTCTTTCTACTTCTTCTTTGCCTTCTCCCTGTAGCTGCACAAGCCTCTCCATGCACCTCCTCGACGCTGCTCCCAAAAGGCATTCGATAAGGTGCCTCACAAAAGGTTACTGCAGAAGATAAAGATACGCGGAGTCAGAGGAAATGTATTAGCATGGATAGAGAATTGGCTGGCTAACAGAAAGCAGAGAGTCAGGATAAATGGGTCCTTTTCGGGTTGGAAATCGGTGGTTAGTGGTGTGCCACAGGGATCGGTGCTGGGACCACAACTGTTTACAATATACATAGATGACCTGGAAGAGGGGACAGAGTGTAGTGTAACAAAATTTGCAGATGACACAAAGCTTAGTGGGAAAGCGGGTTGTGTAGAGGACACAGAGAGGCTGCAAAGAGATTTAGATAGGTTAAGCGAATGGGCTAAGGTTTGGCAGATGGAATACAATGTCGGAAAATGTGAGTTCATCCATCTTGGAAAAAAAAACAGTAAAAGGGAATATTATTTGAATGAGGAGAAATTACAACATGCTACGGTGCAGAGGGACCTGGGGGTCCTTGCGCATGAATCCCAAAAAGTTAGTTTGCAGGTGCAGCAGGTAATCAGGAAGGCGAATGGAATGTTGGCCTTCATTGCGAGAGGTATGAAGTACAAAAGCAGGGAGGTCCTGCTGCAACTGTATAGGGTATTGGTGAGGTCACACCTGGAGTACTGCATGCAGTTTTGGTCACCTTACTTAAGGAAGAGTATACTAGCTTTGGAGGGGGTACAGAGACGATTCACTAGGCTGATTCCGAGATGAGGGGGTTACCTTAAGATGATAGATTGAGTAGACTGGGTCTTTACTCGTTGGAGTTCAGAAGGATGAGGGGTGATCTTATAGAAACATTTAAAATCATGAAAGGGATAGACAAGATAGAGGCGGAGAGGTTGTTTCCATTGGTAGGGAAGACTAGAACTAGGGGGCACAGCCTCAAAATACGGAGGAGCCAATTTAAAACCGAGTTGAGAAAGAATTTCTTCTCCCAGAGGGTTGTGAATCTGTGGAATTCTCTGCCCAAGGAAGCAGTTGAGGCTAGCTCATTGAATGTTTTCAAGTCAAAGATAGATAGATTTTTAACCAATAAGGGAATTAAGGGTTATGGGGAGTGGGCGGGTAAGTGGAGCTGAGTCCACGGCCGGATCAGCCATGATCTTGTTGAATGGCGGAGCAGGCTCGAGGGGCTAGATGGCCTACTCCTGTTCCTAATTCTTATGTTCTTATGATTCAGCGACGCACCGCCCGACCTCACTGCCTTTTATAGGCCTCTCCAACGAACCTCCTCAATGCTGCTCCCGACTCAGCGACGCACCGCCCGACCTCGCAGCCTTTTATAGGCCTCTCCACGCACCTCCTCGACGCTGCTCCCGACTCAGCGACGCACCGCCCGAGACATGTCCTTTAATGAGACATATCCTAAAATGAGACATGTCCTTAAATGAGACATATCCTAAAATGAGACATGTCCTTAAATGAGACATATTCTAAAATGAGATGTGACCTAAAGTGAGACACATCCTAAAATGAGGCGTGACCTAAAATGTTACGGAGCCTAAAATGTGAAGCAACCTGAAATATGACACGTCTTAAAATATGACACTTTGAAAAATGATACACATCCTAAAGTGAGACACATCCTGAAATGAGACCAGATCTGAAATGTGACATGTCCTAAAATATGACGTGTCCTAAAATGTCTCATGACCTAACATGAGATATGTCCTAAAATGAGATGCGTCCTAAAATGAGACACGTCCTAAAATGTGACATGTCCTAAAATGTAACACGTACCAAAATGTGACACAACCTAAAATGAGATGTGTCCTAAAATGTGACTCGTCCTAAAATGAGACCCGATCTGAAATGTGAAATGTCTTAAAATATGACGCATTCTAAAGCGTGACACGACCTAAAATCTGAGACGCGTCCTAAAAAGAGACGTATCCCAAAATGTTACGGGTCCTAAAATGTGACGCGTCAAAAAATGTGATAAATGAGACGCGCCCTAAAATGTGACACAACTTAAAATGAGACATGTCCTAAAATATGGCGTGCTCAAAATTGAGACTTGTCCTAAAATGAGACAGGTCCTCAAATTTAACATGTCCTAAAATGAAACACATTTTAAAATGAGACACATCCTAAATGTGACATGACCAAAAATATGACTCAACTTAAAATGAGACATGTCCTAAAATGTGACGCACCCTAAATTGAGACGTCCTAAAATGTAAAATATCCTAAATTGTGACACGTGGTAAAGTGTGACGTTTCCTAAAAGGAGACATGTCGTCAAATATAACATGTCCTAAAACGAGTCATATCCTAAAATGTGACACGTCCTAAAATGAGACCCGATCTAAAATGTGACATGTCATAAATGTGATGCATTCTAAAAGGTTCACATCCTAAAATCTGAGACGCGTCCTGAAATGAGACGTGTCCCAAAATGTTACGGGTTCTAAAATACGACGCATCCTAAAATGTGTTGCATCCTAAAATGTCACACATACCAAAATGTGCCACGTCGATAAATGAGACGCGCCCTAAAATATGACATGACCTAAAATGTGACACAACCAAAAATGTGACATAACTTAAAATGAGGCATGTCCTAAAATGTGACGCCTCCTAAAAAGAGACATGTCCTAAAAAGAGACATATCCTAAAATGAGACACATCCTCAAATGTGACATGGCCTGAAATGAGACTCGTCCTAAAATGAGAGACGTCCTAAAATGTGACACGTCCTAAAATGTGACACGTCTTAAAATGTGACACGTCTTAAAATGTGACACGTCCTAAAATGTAAAATGTCCTTAATTGTGACACGTGGTAAAGTGTGTCATTTCCTAAACGGAGACATGTCCTCAAATATAACATGTCCTAAATCGAGTCATTTCCTAAAATAAGACATGTCCTCAAATGTGACGCGCATCAAAATGTGACACGTCCTAAAATGAAACACGTCCTAAAATGAGACACGTCCTCAAACGTGACTCATCCTAAAATGAGACCCGACCTGAAATGTGACATATCATAAATGTGACGCATTCTAAAAGGTTCACGTCCTAAAATCTGAGACATGTCCTAAAATGTGACGTGACCTAAAATGTGACACAAACAAAAATGTGACACAACTTAAAATGAGACATGTCCTAAAATGTGGCGCACCCTAAATTGGGACTCGTCCTAAAATGTGGTGCATCCTTAAATGAGATATGTCCTAAATTGAGAGACGTCCTAAAATTTGACGCGTCACAAAATGAGATGCAAACTAAAATGTAACGGGTCCTAAAAAGTGACGTGTTCTAAAATGTGGCGTGTACCAAAATGTGACATGTCCTAAAATGAGATGCGACTTAAAATCAGACACATCCTTAAATGAGACGTGTTCTCAAATGAGATGCGACCTAAAATGTTACGGGGCCTAAAATATGATGCGACCTGAAATGTGACAAGTCTTAAAATGTGACACTCCGAAAAATGAGACACATCCTAAAGAGAGACACATCCTGAAATGAGACCCAACCTGAAATGTGACATGTCCTAAAATATAACACATCCTAAATTGAGACCCAATCTGACATGTGACATGACCTAAACAACAGAGTCTATTCAAACTACAGTAAACCGTTTATGCTTACTTAAACTGCAGTAAACAGAGTCTATTTACTCATATTCTACAACAAACAGATTCTATTTACTCACAAATACAGCAGAGTCTATTTACTCATAATCTACGGTAAACAGTTACTTCAACTACAGTAAACAGAGTCTATTTACTCATAATCTACAATAAACCAGGGCTAGACTTTTAGATCGCTAGGGCCCAAAAAATGGGCGATGTTCCAGCCTTGGCGATGTGTCAACCTTCATGATCGCTGGAACATCGCCCATTTTTGGGATCGTCTCTTTAGGCTCAGCGATAGCCCAGCGATGTGAAATGGGCCCAGCAATAGCCCAGCGATGTGAAATGGGCCCAGCAATAGCCCAGCGATGTGAAATGGGCCCAGCGATAGCCCAGCGATGTGAAATGGGCCCAGCGATAGCCCAGCGATGTGAAATGGGCCCAGCAATAGCCCAGCGATGTGAAATGGGCCCAGCGATAGCCCAGCGATGTGAAATGGGCCCAGCAATAGCCCAGCGATGTGAAATGGGCCCAGCGATAGCCCAGCGATGTGGAAGGCAAAGCTTCTCTAGCAATGACCTTCTGCGCATGCGTTTATTTTTTCGATAAACAGGCTTTCCCGTGTGTTTGGTGGTCAGGGGTCATCCGCACACATGCGCAGAAATCAAAGGGAGGGGGAGCGAGAGAGAGAGAGGAAGGAGAGTGCAGACTTGTGTAGTGGAGAAGAACAATTTGTGATTAGCGTACATACAATAATTTAAAAATGTCATCCTCGGATGAAAATCTTCATGATGTGGAGGAGGGGCGGAAAAGGGCTAAGCCCTTTTTAGATGAGGCGAACAAGGCCCTGGTGCACTCGAGGTGGGCCCAATTAGCCCGGGGTGGGCTACAGAAAGATTTGGGGCGAGATCGCGGACGTCGTCTCGTCAGCGTCCTATGAGGCGAGGGGGTCCTACCAGTGTTCGAAGTGCTGGAACAGCCTGGTTGCTTTGGCAAGAGTAAGTATAGATTTTATATTGTAATGATGCAAATTATAATTATAATTATTAATCTCCTGGATGGCATTTATGCTTGTTATTCTTACATATATTACATATATTCCCTGCTAAGATCTGGACAGGGCTATGAACCTGCGCCCTTTTTAAGTCTCTCTGGCTGCTGTCACTTACACAGTGACCCAGCATGGACTGGGGGAGAGCTGCCCTTGCTCACTGTCTGCCCTGGGACACTTTGGGACATTAGCTCCTGTCATTGCCGAGTTTAATGGAGATTGTAGTGGGGAGAGATGTTTTTGTCAAGCATTAGCTCCTAAACACGATCTTTGTTATAACTGTGCATCAATTGTGGATAAAAATTGATGTGGTATAATAATAAATACACGACGAGAAGTCTGTGAAAAGTTAAAGAGTCATTTATTTAATTACCTTGAGGGGAGAGCAGCAATTTTCCTGGGTCCTCATTATTTTCGGCGTGGGCGGTAAAAATGGGTTTTCAGATCGCCGGCTTGTCGCCCATTCTCAAAGCCCCTAGTCTCCATTTTTGAAATTGGTTGTTACCGCAAGTGATATGAAATGGGTGGTAGTGTTAAACCTCTCTGACCTTCTGCCGTAAAGTGTCGCAGTCCTTAGCAACGGCAACACTCAATACCCGCAATTCAGGAGGTCAAGGGTCATCATGACATGCGCAGAAGAGGAGACAGAGAGAGAGGGAGCTGAGAGGGACTGAAGGCGTGTGTGGGTGTTGTGTAGCTGCTTTGGGAGGAAGGAGGGAGAGTTTAGTGCTTTAGAGCAAATTGGGAAAAAAAAATTAGCTGTTGCCAGCCAGATATTTGCCCGAATTTGATGCCTATAATGGAGGAAGAAGAGGAGGCGACACAGCACGCTGTGGAGACTGACGCTGGTGAGAGCAGTGAGCTGGGAGAGGAGCACATTGGAGGGCACAAAAGTGCAAGGAGGTTCACAGATGAGGCTAATGCCTCCCTCCTACAGGAGGTTGAGTTACACGGGTGATTTGACCCAGGGAGGGCGTGGGAAGCCCACCCCAAAGGCCAACCAGAAGATATGCGCCGAGATAGCAGAGGTGGTCTTGTCGGCCACCAACGAGGAGCGTGAGGGCAACCAATGCCGAAAACGATGGAACTACCTTGCAAGAGTAAGGATTGCATTTATTTACATGTACTTATGTATTTATACAATTTGATTTGTAACAGTCATGAGTGACTATCATCAGATGTGAGGTCTTTCGCTTTCACCGGGAATGTTGTACTCAAAGCCTGCGGTCACAGTGTACGTCTTTAGGTAAAGAATGATAATTATCATAATAATCATGATTACATCTGTCGGTTATGTGTTGTATCAGTCTCTGTGACAGTACCTGGCGATGATATCATGCAATGATCTCATGCCATGTCGTCCTGTTACCTTTTACAGAAGAAGCTTTTGATGATGAGGACCATGCAGAGGCGAACGGGTGGGGGGCCACCAGTCACCAGCGACATCACTGAGATGGAGGAGCGGGTGCTCGCACTCATGAGGAAGCAACCCCGGACGGCCACGCAAGCATCTGCAGACCCTGAAGTGATGCCACGTGAGTAAAGCTTACACCATTGTGTGATGTAAAATCAATAGATGTCACACCCACTCATATCCAAACAATAATATATGATAGATGATTTCTAAAAGTGTCATAGAATTAATGCTGGCCGAATGAAAATCATTGCAATGCAGAATGTGTTGATGGTCATGAAATGTGATGTCTGTGATGATTTTGATAACGGTGGTGCTTTTGTCGTGCATATGCTGTGTGTAGCGCTGGACTCACCTTGTGACCCTAACACCCCCTTCTCCTCTAATAACCTCATTTGTGTTTTGCAGCTCAGCCAGCAGCGCGGCCCCAGGCAAGACCACAGAGGCCAGAAGGTGGGGGCGCGGGGTCGGAGTCAACGGACGATCCTACATCTGGTGCTGAGGAGCTCCGATTCTCACCCATCAATCCGCTGGGTCTGTAATCTGCGGATGAGAGCGCGGACTTCGAGGAACCTGCATCCCCACGCTCCAGAAGCCATTCTACCCCAAGGCCATCGAGTGTTCCTCCGGCCATTCCCGCCTCCACTCTGGAGGTACCGAGTGTTATGTCTTGAATAAAAAGTCAGAGTAAGGTGTGACCGTAGTCTTTTATTACAGATCTCAGAGTGCCTCTCCAGCCTGTGAGGCCTCCTTATATACAGGTGCTCCCAAGGGATTGTGGGATCCCAAGGGACTCCAGGGGATAAGCCCTCTGGTGGTTAGCCATGGTATTTACAGGTTACATACATAACACCGGGCCCAAGCATCTCGCCACAGGACACCCCATTTATCCCCTGGCCGGCGCCGAACCCGCGGAGGTTTCGTGGACGCGGCAGGTCTGGTCCACGAGTGCCACATGAGAGCGGAGAGATGGTACAGTTGTCCAGGAGGACTGTAGACATTGGTGACCAGTTCCTCGATGCATTGGGGAGCATATCCCGACATGACCGAGTACCTTCCACGGATGGCGGAGGCCCTGGAGGCGATAGCCAGGAACACTGCTGGCACAGGCCTCCCAGTGATCCCGGAGTGCGGCACTCCACCCCTAGGTTCCGCACCACCACTGCCAATGACACATGAGAGGCAGGACCAAGATCCTGCTTCTGGATCCGAGAATGTTCCCACCTTGGCACCCTCCGCTCCCATACCCGTGCAACCACCTCCTCTGCCTTCATTCCCCCGAATGAGGCACCGCCCGAGGAGCTCTTCGGCCAGGCGCCGTGGAGCGAGGAGGGGAAAGGGTAGGGTTGGGGAGAAGAAGGGGAGGGGGGAAGGAAAGTGAGATGCATGTCCGTAGGTGATGGCTGTGTTATATCTCCATCTGGGTGTATGCAATTTGTTGTAATGTATGGGGGGAGGGGACCACCCTCCTGCTTTGCCTTTGTATTCTGTGTTGCTGGACATGTTAAACATTTGATTGATGTCAATGGTCGAAAAAGTGGGGTGTGGGCGGGGGTGGGGTGTTTTTGGCTGTGATATTTATGATTTCAGACCAATGTTGGTATAACAATTTTTTTATTCAAGATATCTTTGTTGCGCATTGTCTCAGATAGCTGGACCGTTACACACTGGTGATTCCATAACATGAAAGGGTTAAATAAAACTTAACTTGAATCAACAAACTTTAACTGGCACCAAGGTGATGCCCACCATTGATGTGTGAGCTGCACACATACAACAGTGTGTCAGCATTGTCAATAACAGCAACATTCTTTCAGGCAAATCGTTCAGTTATGAGCTCCTGACGTAAGAATCTTGCAGCTATGTAGCCACCACGGGCCCTTTCCTGCGGTCTGGATGGGAGGTGTGAGTATGGTTGGATAGTCAACCTGATTGTCTGGCCCTAGCTTAGTGTCCAGCCCCTCGACCTCCACTTCCTCTCTCCTGAGGCGGACCATCAATCCCTTCTGGCAATTCTTGGCCCCTCCTGATAGCCAGGTTGTGCAGCATGGAGCACACGATCACGAATTTAACTACTTGCTCAGGGTTGTATTGTAGCTCCCCTCCTGCGTGCTCCAGGCATCTAAAGCGCTGCTTAAGCACAGTTATTGTTTTCTGGACCACATTGCGTGTGTCTCTGTGTCTCTGGTTGTATCGCTTCTCGGCCTCGGTGTGGATGTCACGCATGGGGGTCATCAGCCAGGTGGCGAGGCCATATCAGTTATCACCAAGCATCCAGCATTGACCTTGTGGCTGACTCTTAAACATGTCAGAGACAGCGCTCTCACGCAGGATGTGAGCTTCATCGAAGCTGCCCGGACATTTGGCATTCACTGCCATTATGATCTGGTTGTGGCCAACAACTAGTTGGACCTTCAGGGAGTGAAATCCTTTTCTGTTACGAAAAAGCTCTGGGTACTGAGAAGGTGCCTGCATGGCAATGTGAGTGCACTGTATTGCTCCCTGCACCCAGGGGAACTTAACAATGCGGTAGAATGCTCCAGCCCTGTCTGAGCCTCCGTGGTCATGGGGAAGCTGATAAAGTCCATCCTATGCGCGTACAGGGCCTCTGTGACCTGTCTAATGCAGCGATGTGTGGCATGGTGAGACAGAGGCAAATCTCGACTGTGGAGGCGCGAAAGGAACCGGATGTGTAGAAAGACAGTGCCGCGGTTCATGTACGTACATGCTGTTTGTAGCCACCAGATGATGCCATTGTTGGAGGCCACTGAGCAGCACGCACATGGTGCTGCTCTGGTATAAAAGGCCAGCCATTTTGTGAGTCAGGCACTTTGGGCCTAAATAAAGCAGAAGCAAGGTTGTACCTTGCTTAGCTAAACAGTACAGTTTGAACTTTTATTGCATACATAACATTTGGTGATGAGAATACAAGAACATTTGTTTGCAAAATGAGCACAGTTGGATTTTTAGAGCGATTCGTGGAGGGAGACGATTGGGAAGACTTTGTGAGCCATTTGAACCAGTACTTCGTAGCCAACAAAATGAAGGGAGTTGACAATGCAGATCGGCGCCGGGCCGTGTTCCTCACTCTGTTCAAAGATCTACGGTCTGATAAAGAATCTACTCATGCCTAATGATCCAACAGAGAAAATGTACAAGGAGTTGTGTACATTGGTACGGGAGCACCATCATCTCAAGACACAGGTTTTATACACACGTTCGATCGGACAGCCAGAGCACTGCGGAATTCGTTGCCGACCTGAGACGTCTGGCGGGACCGTGCAAGTTCGGGACGGTGTTGGCAGACATGCTACGGGACTTCTTTGTTGTCGGTATGAACCATGAGGTGATCCTGCGCAAACTTCTGTCGGTGGAGGAGTTGGATTTAAAAAGGGCCATCCAGATTGCTGAATCATGTATGACAACGGACAGGAGTTTAAAACAAATAGCGGTGAAGAATCAAACCTCGGCAAGTACTGTAAATACGATTGATTCGGCGTTCGGCACAGCGGCACATGGCAGGGCCTAGCCGGCTGCATTCACGAAACCTGTGGCTGCCCAAAGTCCGCCAGCGGGAATGTATCCGACTTCTCCATGTTGGTGTTGTGGGGGAAATCATCGGCACCAGCAGTGCCGATTTAAGCAATATACTTGCAAAGGCTGTCTGAGAGTGGGGCATCTCCAGCGCGAGTGTCCGCAGATGAGCAAGCGAGCTGCGACACACCACGTGGAGGATGAGAGTCAGACTACCTCGGATCTGGATACGCAATCCGAGATGCCAGAGGAGGAAGCGTATGGACTGTACTCTTTCATAACTAAGAGTAAACCAATTTTGATTAAAGTGAAGTTTAAGGGGATACCGGTATCGATGGAACTGGACACAGGGGCGAGTCAATCGATCATGAACGAGAGGGCATTTAATAAGCTGTGGGATACTAAGACTGTGAGGCCCAGGCTGAGCCCTGTTAACACCAAGCTGCGCAAGTACACCAAAGAACTGATAAAGGTGATTGGCAGTGCACAAATTAATGTGTCGTATAACGGTGCGGTTCATGAGTTACCGCTGTGGATTGTTCCAGGCAATGGCCCAACGCTGCTCAGCAGGAGCTGTTTGGAGAAAATCAGATGCGACTGGAACAACATAAAGGCGTTGTCGTCGGAGGAAGATACATGTGCCCAAGTATTCAGCAAGTTCCCCTCACTGTTCGAACCGGGTATTGGCAACATCACGGGAGCCAAGGTGCAGATCCACTTGGACGCAGATGCAAGACCTGTCCATCATAAAGCTCGGGTAGTGCCGTATATGATGAGGGTGAAGGTCGAAATTGAACTAGACAGACTCCAGCGTGAAGGGATCATATCACTGGTCGAATTTAACGAATTGGCCAACCCCATTGTTCCTGTGCTGAAAAGTGATGGCACCGTCAGAATCTGTGGAAACTACAAGGCTACGATCAACAGGGCTTCGAAACAAGATCAGTACCCGTTACCAAAGGCTGATGACTTGTTTGCAATGCTAGCCGGAGGGAAGTCGTTCACAAAACTGGACTGACGTCGGCCTATATGACGCAGGAATTGGTCGAGACGTCGAAGAGACTTACGTGCATTAACACGCACAAAGGACTGTTTATTTACCACAGGTGCCCGTTTGGAATTCGCTCGGCTGCAGCAATATTCCAGAGGAATATGAAAAGTCTACTGAAGTGCGTTCTCAGAACCGTTGTGTTCCAAGATGACATCCTGATCACCGGTCGTGACTCCAAAGAACATCTGAACAACCTGGAAGAGGTTCTACTGTGTTTGGACAGAGTGGGACTCAGACTTAAACGCTCGAAGTGCGTCTTCATAGCACCGGAGGTCGAATTCCTCGGGAGGAAAATTGCCGCTGACGTGAAAACCAAAGCCATCAAGAATGCACCTAAGCCGCAGAACGTGACGGAGCTGCGTTCGTTCCTGGGTCTACTCAACTACTTTGGTAACTTCCTACCTAAATTGAGCACCTTACTTGAACCACTGCACATGCTATTAAGAAAAGGCAACAACTGGGTGTGGGGTGCATTGCAAGACACAGCTTTCGAGAAAGCCACCAATCTGCTTTGCTCGAACAAGCTACTGGTACATTATGACCCATGTAAATGTTTAGTTTTTGGCCTGTGACGCATGGTCATATGGAATTGGTTGCGTGTTACAACAAGCCAATGAGTCGGGGAAGCTTCAAACTGTCGCGTATGCATCCAAAAGTTTGTATAAAGCAGAAAGAGCCTACAGTATGGTAGAAAAAGAAGCTTTAGCGTGTGTGTACGGTGTTAAAAAGATGCATCAATACCTGTTCGGTCTGAGGTTTGAATTAGAGACCGATCACAAGCCGCTCATTTTGTTGTTTTCCGAGAGCAAAGGTATCAATACCAATGCTTCATCCCGCATCCAAAGGTGGGCGCTGACATTATCTGCCTATGATTATGTCATTCGCCACAGACCTGGCACAGAGAATTGTGCCGATGCTTTGAGCCGCTTGCCGTTGCCCACACTGGAGGTGGAAACGCCACAACGGGCAGATTTAATCATGGATGCTTTTGAGAGTGAAGGTACCCCTATCATAGCTCAACAAATTAAAACCTGGACTAGCCAGGACCCGATATTATCGGTGGTAAAGGGTTGCATCCTCAAAGGGGATTGGTCTGCCATACCTAAGCAAATGTGCGAGGAGGCCAAACTGTACATTCGTAGCAAGGACGAACTGTCTATTTACGCAGATTGCATATTGTGGGGCAATCGATTTGTAATTCCTAAGAAAGGGAGAGAGAAGTTTGTGCGTGAGTTACACAGCATACATCCTGGTATAGTGATGATGAAGGCCATCGCCAGGTCCCATGTATGGTGACCAGGAATTGATTCTGAGCTGGAAGCATGCGTGCATCAGTGCAACACCTGCATGCAGCTCAGCAAAGCACCAACGGAATCGCTGCTGAGTCTGTGGTCATGGCCATCCAAACCTTGGTCCCGGATCCATGTAGATTTTGCAGGTTCCTTCCTGGGCAAAATGTTTTTAGTGATGGTGGATGCTTATTCAAAGTGGATAAAATGCATAATCATGTCACCCAGTACGTTCACGGCAACCATAGAGAATCTCAATGTCATGTTTGCGACACATGATCTGCCTAGCATAGCGGTGAATGATAATGGGTCATGCTTCACCAGTCAGGAGTTTCAGGAGTTTGTAAAACTTAACGGCATAAAATATGTAAGGTCAGCACCATTCAAGCCTGCATCCAACGGGCAAGCAGAATATGCAGTACAAATTATCAAGCAAAGCATGAGGAGAGTAACCCAAGGGTCACTGCAGACCCGCTTGTCTTGCATACTGCTGAATTACAGGACAAGACCCCACATACTCACAGGGGTCTCACCTGCTGAAGGCAAGATGAAAAGAGGTCTTGAGATGTAGTTATCTCTTGTACACCCAGATTTAGTAATCATGTTGAAATAGAAGACAGAATCAACAAGGGTACCACGATCGCGCAACTGTGTCACATGAGATTTCTGTTAATGATCCTGTATATGATTTGAATTATGGTCAGGGTCCCAAATGGATCACTGGTACAGTCATGGCCAAGGAGGGCAACAGAGTATTTGTTATTAAGCTTAAGAATGGGCAAACTTGCAGGAAACATGTGGATCAAACAAAGCTGAGGCACACAGACGAGCCAGAGCAGTCGGACAAAGAAACCGTTGACGACCAACCAACCTACCAGCAGCCTTCAGTGGACTCAAGGGTCATCAGTGAACTCGGAATTTCCATCACGGACTTGTTCAATAAAAATGGACTTGCAATTCCTGACATGGCCACAGGCAGCCATCCAGCCACCAGCCACAACAGACTCCGCACATTCACCCAAGGCCGGAATCGAGCTGAGACGGTCAACCCGGGAGCGTAAAGCATCGGACTATCTCAACCTGTGAAAGACTGTGATAAGATCTCAGAAAGGGTATTGTCATGTATGTACATGATGTTTGTAGCCACCAGATGGTGTCTTTGTTTGAGGCCACTGAGCAGCACGCACATGGTGCTGCTCTGGTGTAAAAGGCCAGCCATTTTGTGAGTCAGGCACTTTGGGCCTAAATAAAGAAGAAGCAAAGTTGTACCTTACTTAGTTAAACAGTACTCAGTTTGAACCTTTATTGCATACATAACACACGGTGACCTTGACCTCGACCGACAGTGATGTCCTGATGGCAGGCTGCATATCTGGCCTGATGAGCTCACATATTTCAGTGATCACCACCTTGTGGAAGTGCAGTCTCCGAAGGTAGGTGTGCTCGGACACGTCGAGGTAAGACCTCTTCTCCCTGTAAGTGTGGCATGTGTATGGTCTGGACCTCCTCCTCATTCTGGCACGTCGTACATTGGGCACATAATGATGTGCATTAGACGTTGTGCCATTTGCACTCTGCAGCATCTGCATATTAATCGATGCAGGCTGAGAAGTGGCTGGGCCCATTCCAATGAAAGTGTAATAGTGATTGATCAGAAGCAATAATTTCCATACTAAAAGACACCTATCGTAATCCCCAATCGTCCAGAGTCTGAAAAGATATCTGTTGAGATGGCCATTTCACCTGAGCAGAACTCCAGAGTCAATCCAAACTCCCCCGAAGTTGAAGCAGCCTTTTGAATTAAGCAACCTGCGATTTGAAAAATGGCGCCCTCACCGCTGTGATTAGTTCAGAACCGTTCCACTTTTTCAGAGCGCTGTTTTGGGTGAGCGATATTGTGGGCAAGATGGTGAAAGTGATGCTGGGCGATCTCCTGGGCGTTAGTTTCGGCAAATGTGATCTTTATGACAAAATAAAGTGGGCGGTCGGTATTATTGCATTTCGGCGTTAATTACGTGCAGAAAGTAACGCTGGGCGATATTATGGGCGTTGGTTTCGCCCATTCTGATGATTCCGCCCCCAAAAAGTGGGCGGGTGGTATTATTTTTACCAGGCGTTACATACATGGCGAAAGTAACGCTTGCCAATAAATGTCCGAAAAATGGGTGCCAGTTTCCATTTTGTGGCTAAATGGGCGATATCTGGGCATTATACCTCATTTCAGCGGTAAAATTGGCGTTAAGTGGGCGTTTCGCATGCAAAAATAATGGAAAATCTAGCCCCATGACATTTAACATTACATCTAAAAACATTGTGTTGACCAGTTCACTTGAATTGTGTGGTCTGTGCATCTCAGGCACAATGTCGAGGACAGGTATAGAGAAACGCAGAACTCGCAGTCTCAGACGACTGCGGTTTTACATTCTCGTAGCTGGACATCCTGTCCCATGCGATTTCTTGGAACTGTTTATGTGATGGACAGTTATTATTTCTACACTGTTGCTGAGGCTGCTGCTGACCTATTTTGACTACTGTCTGGGTCTGTCTTAGTGGGATTCTAAAATCCTATTTCAATCCCCCATTTTGGCCCTTGGCGAACCCACCCAAGGAGACAACTACTGCCTACTGCCTTCTTTGCCTTGTACGTCCCGCCCCCTTTTTGTCATGTTCACTACAGGTTTGGAGAGGTCCAGTGCCTTTTAAGCTCTAAATAACATCTCTAAGTAGCTTCAACTGATCCTTAACTATTGTTTTAGCTTTTCTTTTTCTTTTTTTGCTTTGAACAAGCGGCGCATGTCATCACCAACCAGCATAATGCCAAAACCACCTGTAATGCCACCAATGTATGTGAGGTAATGCGAATCCAAGGTTGGATGTTTACATTTAAGCCCCAATTCCAGGCTTGCTCGTACCATGGGCTCTTACAGTTTCGATTTCCTTGTCTACCTCTTGTAATTCTTGTTTTAGGAGGTAATACCGTTTAATGTTCTCCTGTAAAGGATTACTGAGGTTCTTTAGATCCTCTGGAAATGCGGTTTGGGCACTGCGAGGGGTTCCTTCTATAGGCCCAGGTCCGCACTTATCTTGTCCGTTAGATTCTGGGTGACCGTTTTTCGTGCGTGAATGTACGTCATCCGTGCACGCCTGATTGTCAAGGGTAGGCTGGGTGTAAAGCAGAATTTGGTGGAAGTGGTGTTACATGTCAATCCACCATAGTCGTACGTCCATTGGATTGTTACTATGCAATACTCGCCCTTTCCTCGGTAAGCAGAATGGGTTGGAGTAGAATCCGCTGGACTTATTTCCAGCACACATCCGATAGTCTGATTGAACCCGCATCCATCCTTACTACCTTGTCCCACCAGGTGTGGACAGATCGTTAAGGTCCCTTCCCTACCGATCCCAGTCAATGAGACCCCTCTCATGGTTCCATTTCTTCTGATCGCGTAATGATCCATTGGGTAGTGCCGCAGGTAGTCCCTTTCCCTGATCAATCCTTTATTCTCTACCTCGTACTGCGGGTATAGTTTCGCGTTTCCGGTCTTTACCGGGTTCATAAGCACCATCCCTACTCATGAGATGTGGGAGTCAACGCACCCACCCGTCACAGGGTAGACCCTTGTCGAGCCCTTTAATATATAGCCATCCAGTGATCCTGGGTGCTGTGCCAACTGAATTAGATGGGTGCTGTTGATCCAGTCAAGGACCCTTCCGGCCTGCATTTGGTCTAGGTTATGGCAGACTTGTCCTATCATCCATCCCCCATAGGCATGACAAAAATCTCGCTTTAACCTGTTTGTGGCATCGGTATAGTCTCGGTCAATTAGATGGTTAATGGTAGCAGCATGCCCCTCCAATATCGTAAGCCCCTGTATTAGTATCTTGGAGGTCTGCTGTCCCAAGTCTACCCCCGTCCTGGCATCACCCGTGTACCTTTGGAGTAAGATCCGCATGGTCTCCTTAAGACTCTCTGAGCTTGCTTTCACGAATTGGATATCCAGGGCAGTTACGAGGGATGTGCCGGTATTTACGCTAGTCAGTACATCATTGACTAGTCCTCGCTTTGTGGCGCTGGAACCCTGTGTGTCCTCGGTATTGGGAGGTCCCTGAGGTGTCTTTAGCTTCCCTGAGTACTATGTCCCGCATTCTGGTATGTAGTGCCCTCACCTTGGTATCGCATTTGTCTGGTAAGCTTAGGTCAATCAGATTAACTATTACCGGGAGTATCTCGTAGTACACATTATCATACAACTAGATTCCCTCCGCTCGCAAGACCACTCCACTCGGAGGTCCATCAGTATGGATTGGGCACTTCAGTGGAGACGGAGAGGGAGCAATTGTTGTGGGGGCTGATGCTGTTAGTGCTGGGGTTGGCCAATATTCAGACCACTCTACCTGAATTATTGGGGATAGACATGTCTCATCGTTTCACGCACAAACGTACTGTGTAGGCTCAAACCTTTGCGTGGGCCTAACGCACATAGTGAAGTCGTGAGGCTGGTATTGTGACGTCTTCTATACCCCTATGGCTGCCTTGCTTTGTAAGGCACTGCATATAGTTAGCGCGTGGCCCTATGTTTCTGCAGGCATCTAATGCCTGTGTCATCCCTGATAGATACTCAAACTTAATCTGTATGTATCTCTGATATGTCCGGAAATTGGTCCATATTCTATTGATACCACATTGAATGCACAAGGTCCTATTGTACCCTATTGCGACACCCAATATTGTGGGTTGGGCTCCCTTACACCCGCAAAATGTTCAGCCTAATCTGAGGGGGGTCTCTGCGCCCTCTCACCGGAATATACCAGTCAGATAGATTCCATCTCCCACGAGAACCTGTTGGTAATTCGAGTCTCCCTGATCCTCTGGATGTTGATTTTTCAAAAGGTGTTCTGTTCCATGGGTCCAAAGTATTATCAGAACCATGATCCCCCAGGTCATCCTGTAAATAGAAAAAGGGTGGACGCCCTTGGGCTATCCATTACATGTCAGTGTATCTTTTCAACTGGGACCAATGTTTCCATCATCTGACGCCCTTAACATCTACACACGCGCATGTGTTGCCACTGGGCCGGACCACCGTGGGGCAAATCCCGTTCAGCCTGGTAAACCTTTTCTCCTACCCGTGGCACGTCTGCCGTTGATTCTAAATCCTCATCCTGGTCCCTACCTGCCTGCTGTTCCCTGACTTCCTGTCTCATGCCTTTTAACTGTTTGCTCAGTTCCATTACGTATCTTCGAATGCGGTCCCAAGTCCACTCCTCCTGTACCCTCAGGTAGTCTCATGGCCCTACCTGTCATAAGTTCGTATGGGGTTAGACCCGTTGTACGGTTCTGAGTTGCTCTCAGCCTCACTAATATGGCAGGTAACAGTTCAGGCCAGGCTGTCCAGTCTCTTAGATGACCTTGGCCAGGGCTGTCTTTATAGTGTGGTTCATCCGTTCCATCATCCCTGAACTCTGGGTGGTGAGGGATGTGAAATTTCTGTTTGATACCTAATGTGGTGCACAATAACTTTACTACCTGCCCTGTGAAGTGGGTTCCTTGATCAGAGTCAATTTGAGTGGGTATTCCCCAGTGGGGAATTACCTCTTCTGCAAATATTCTTGCCATGCAGTTTCGGGTAGCAAATGCTTCCACCCGCCGTGTGAACACATCTATTCTCACTAGACAGTATGTTCTTCCTCGAGAGTTTGGCAGTGGCCCTGTAAAATCAATTTGTATATTCTCCCATGGTCCCCATGAGCGTGGTCGATAGGCTATTTTTATTTTTATGGCCTTTCCCAGATTTTGTTGGGCGCACGTAATACATTGTTGACAATATTTAGCAATGTCGTGTCCCATTCCTGGCCACCACCAATCTCGGGAGGTACTTGTTATCATAGCGTCACGCCCAGCATGATTAATGCCATGGTGTAATTCCATGAGCATCTTCTTTATGCAGGAGGGGGCTAACACCTTTCTCCATATGGAGTCCAGGCCAGGCACTCCTCCCTTCCTTTTCTATTCTGCCTTTTCCTTATTACTTATGTCCACGTATAATTTTACTATGCTTATGTCTTCCTCTGTGGTAATACTGCAGACTGATTCTATCTCTACTTCTGCAGATGTGGCCGCCTCACGGGTGGCGTTATCCACGGCTTCATTTCCTCGCTGAATCTCATCCACCACTCGTTGGTGGGCTTTCACCTTAATCACCGCTGCTTTGGCGGATTTACTAGCAGCATCTAACAGCCGCTTTATTCGGCAATCATGTTTGATAGTCTCACCGTCTGAGGTGATGAATCCTCATCTCCCCCAGGTGACCATATTGTCATGTACCACCCCAAAGGCATATCTACTATCTGTATATCTGTTTACCGTTTTCTCTTCTGTTAACAACAGAGCCTCGGTCAGCGCGGTCAATTCTGCCACCTAAGCCGAGAGGCCTCTGTCCAATGCTCCTTGTATCACTATCTGTAGCTGTCAGTCTACCACTGCCCATCCTGTTCGGGGATGGCCATCTATGTACCGTCGAGATCTGTCTACATATAACATGAGACTCGGATTCTCGAGGGCTACCTTGCTCAAGTTTCCCGGAGAACCCTCCTGTTCTAGTGCATTGCACTCGTGGGGTTCTCCTCTGGACAGGATTCCTTCTGCCGGGTTCTCCCTGGTGTCTCTGACTATCTTTACTGATTCATCATGTGGTAATAAGACTGCTTCCCACTTTGCTTGGCAGACGTTGGAGACGGCCCGGAGCTTTCCAGTATTCAACAATTCCATCAGAGTGTGTTTTGTGTGTAGGACAATCTCACCTGTCATGACGACAGGTTCACTGACCTTGACTGCCCATGTGACACAATCTAGTGCAGCCACGCATCTTGACAGGCCTGCAGCTACTGGTGATTGTTGTGTTGAATAGTAAGCTACGGGTCTCATTCTGTCCCTATGAATTTGTGTTACCACGGCTCCAAAAAAGCCTTCTTGGTTCTCACAGTAGATGTGGAATGGGAGGTCCATATTCAGGAGCCCCAATCCTGAGGCGGACATTAAGGCTCCCTTTAGATTTCCATATGCCGCCCCTTGCTCGGGACCCCATTCTTAGGTCTCTAGGGACGGTTTTTCCCCTTTTATCAGTCTCTGCACGGGTTCTGCGATTGCCGCGAAATTAGGTATGAAGTTCTTGAGGTAATTAAAGAATCCCAGTACTTGGCGTACTCCCTGGACTGTCTTTGGTCAGGGCATAATTCTAACGGCTTCTTTCCTGTCATTCGACATTGCCCGAGTTCCTTGGGATATCTCGTGCCCCAGGTCATCATAGGCAGTCCCTTGGAATCGAGGAAGACTTGCTTCCACTACTAAAATGAGTTCTTAGGTGGATGAACAGTCCAACATGAAAGCCACAGACCCTGTCACAGGTGAGACAGATATTCGTCGGGGGAAGGTGGGGGCAGGACTGATTTGCCGCACGCTCCTTCTGCTGCCTGTGCCTGACCTCTTCACGCTCGCAGCGTTGAGATTCGAACGCCCTCCCGGATGCACTTCCTCTACCTAGGGTGGTCTTTGGCCAGGGTCTCCCAGGTGTCAGTGGTGATGTCGCACTTCACCAGGAAGGCTTTGAGGGTCTCCTTGTAATGTTTCCGCTGCCCATCTTTGGCTCGTTTACCATGAAGGAGCTGCTCTTAGAGCAATTGCTTAGGGAGTCTCGTGTCTGGCATCCAAACTAAGTGGCCTGCCCAGCGAAGCTGATTGAGTGTGGTTGTGCTTCAATGTTGGGGAAGTTAGCCTGGGCAAGGACACTGATGTCCCAGGTACTGCACTGTAGCTTGTCAATCTGTGCCTTCTTGGGGTTCACCTTAAACCCTGCTTCTTGTAAGGCTTCCAAAATCTCTATAAATGCACCTATGTGCCCCCTGTCATCCTCTGAAGCTATCAGCAGGTCGTCTACATGCTGCAGTATCGTGCTTCTGTATGGGGTTAGGTCCACCTTCTCTATGGTTCGACTCATAGTCCGGTGAAATATCACCGGGCTATTGTGGAATCCTTGGGGGACCCGTGTCAAGGTATATTGGTGGTCGCTATCGTAAAGGCGAATTTATCCTGGGATTCTTTTGCCAGTGGTATGGACCAAAATCCATTGGCTATATCCAACACGGTTTCTGTTCAGGTTTCAAACCGTTAAATATGGTGGCCGGACTAGCCACAATGGGGTGTTGGCGAGGGCATTACCTTAGTCAGGGCTGTATAATCAATAGTCATATCGGTATGATCTGTCTGGTTTCTTTACCGGCCACACAGGGGAGTTAGTAGTCCCTTCCAACTCTCTAATTATCCCACTTTCAAGTAGGTCCCTTACAATTTGTTTTATGGCATACATAGCCTCGGACTTAATGCAATACTACCTGCGAGGGGTGTGTTCAGGTCCTGGGATTATGACGGGATCGCCCTTTACCAATCCTGTTTGGATGTTGCCCAAACTCCACTGATATGCTGACAAATGGGTCCCCATCGTTCCAGGGCTTCCCAGTCCCTTCTCCAGGGTTGCATACTTCCTACCCTAGCATGATTATCAAAATTATTATGTTCCCCAATGGTGTTGGTCTTATGTCCGTTGGTCTTTACCCAGACTATTTTCTTTTCTCGTGGATCAACTAAAGTTCCTAATTGGTCCAAGAAATCTATCCCCAATATCGTGCCTTCATTATTTGGCATCACATAAAACTGATAAGGTAATAAGATTCCCGCTACCTCTAATAATGTGACTTCACTGAGTTTTGCGTATGTATATGATCCCCCTGCCCTTGTTATTGACAAAGTACGCCGTGTAGTGGGCAGGGGAAGGTCTGTAATTGAGACTGATGCTCCCGTGTCCACTAACATGTCGCGTTGCCGGCCCCCTAACACCGCTGTTACATAGATACGTGGGTCACCTTCATTCCGCAAGCGAGCCGCTGACCTTCAATCGTGGGCCAGGTCCTTCAGGGCCTGGAGCAATTGTTGGTCAGTCAGTTTGGGCGATCGTGTTGCGGTTCCCCCTTGCATGTGTTCCTGTCCATGGCAGCCACCGCCCCTGGCCCGACACTGTTCTCGGGTGCGGTCGATATGTTGGCAATTGGTACATTGGACCGCCGGCCTGGTGGGTTATTTCTGTCTACACACCCTTCTTATGTGTCCCACTAAGCTGCAGCCATAACAGACCAGGAGTCCACGTTTAGTTTGGTCACCGGGGATGTTAACTGCGGACACTTCCGTTTTGATTTGCTTTGCATTGCTGTCACTGTCTACCTGACATGACCAGGTGATTAAGGCATCGTATGTATTGACGGCTATCACCCCCATTTTTAGGAATTTCTGGTGCTCTGCAGACAACCCGTCTTTAAACATTTTCCTAAATGCCGGGTCGTCCTTGTTTGGCTGTGGCCGTCCTGAGTAATCCTGATATGCCATCCACAGTCTCTCTCCATATCCATTACTGTTCTCATTCTTCTTTTGTTTAACTAACATTATGAGTCCACAATTTGGTGTAGGGTTTCCCAAAGTTATCCGAACTGCCGCGATAAAATCATCTAACGCCATCTGTCTTACGTCAGGCAGAGCGTTATACACGGGAATCCATCCTCCATTCTTTTGAGCATCTGTCAAGGTATTCCACTTATCGCATGGACACTTTGCCCTTCTGATTTGGTATATATCTTGTTCATGCATGTTATGTATTTCTGAGGTCTCCTTTAACTGTCTCCAGAAATCTGTATTTCCATGTCGGGCCTTTAAAGGAGGTAAGTCCTTGATAATTCCCTGTTTCTCTCATGGGGTGAAGGCTGTACATGTTGGCTTTATATTTCTCTGGTGATTTACCGAGGTTCTGACAGTTTCCAGAGATGCCTGTTCTTCCTCATCACGATGAGCATTCCAGCGCCGTCACCCCAACATCTCTGTATGGCGGGGGCACATCCATGTTTTTCTCCCCGTATCCCCCTTCAAATCTTCCCATCCTTCGATCCTCTAACATTTCCTTTAGTTTTTTATTTTCCTCTCTTAACTTCTTGAGCTCTTCCAATTTTGATTAACTAAATTGCCGTGCTATAATTATGCCAGCCTTTGTTGCCCTCTTTCATTTTTCTTTCTGCCACCATTCTTTTTGAATTGGTGGCTCCTGAGACAGATACCATCCGTCCTTTATCATTTTGTCTATAAGTCCCTGGCGGTCATCAGTGTAAAACTTGGTGAGCAACCCTTCAGGTCCCCACTCTATTTTACCATTGTCGGTCATCTTCAATGACCGAACTGAGAGACGGATAATATTTGTCTGCCTACTTCTTAGGCAGTATTATCCGTGCCTGTGACAGGCAGCCTTTAATAGACCCCAGGCAGACCACTGCCTCCAACAGTGTCCCCTGTATTTATATATATATATATATATATATCCAATATATATGTCCCCTTCAATGTACATATTCCTTATTTACTTCCAACTTGCCGACAATTATCGCAACACAATTTTCTATCCAATTACTTTAACTAAAAATTTATGACGTCTTATTTCTACTACGCATCTTTATTCCTTCACAGACTTCTCCAAGTTCGGATTCCCTAGTTGACCGACACGTCCCGTCACCGATGACATCGGATTTTTAGAGTGGTAACTTAAAATATTCACTCTGTGATGATCGGTCAACGGTCGTCTGTTTGCCGTCCAAGAAACCCTGCCGACTACGCCATTTGATGTGGTATAATAATAAATATACCACGAGAAGTCTGTGAAAAGTTAAAGAGTCATTTATTTAATTACCTCGAGGGGAAAGCAGCAATTTTCCCAGGCGTCACTCTCCGCGAACATAAAAATGGTCGAATCGCTTATACATTTCCAGTGATCTATTTTGGTCAGATACATGCCTTGTGACCCAACCGTAAGGTTCCATGACATTCAATATTGCATCTAAAATCATCGTGTTGACCAGTTCGCTTGAATTGTGTGGTCTGTGCATCTCAACCACAATGTCTAGGACAGGTATAGAGAAGTGCAGAACCCACAGTCTCAGACAACTGCGGTTTTACATTCTCATAGCTGGACATCCTGTCCCATGCAATTTCTTGGAACTGTTTACGTGATGTACGGTTATTATTTCTATACTGTTGCTAAGGCTGCCGCTGACCTACTTTGACTACTGCCGGGTTCTTACTTCGTGGGATTCTAAAATACTACTTGAAAAATCCTATTGGCATATAATGTTGGCGACTGCTGTCTTTCCATAATATTATCTAGCCAATGAGCTTATGCCATGCTCTTTTCACATTAGCAGAACAAGTTAGCGAAGAATAGATCCGAGCGTAGGCCAACCGGAGGAGACCCTGACCAGCTAACTCTGCTCACGGAATTAGAGGAGCGCACTGCGGCACTGGTGGGAGGTCACACTCGGTCGGACACCTGTTGTGAGGCAGAACCCTCACTTGAGTCACATGAGCAGTGTTAAAGTAATGTAACGTCATTTCATTATAATATAAGAATGATGTCATGTTATGCAAGCAGCTATCCTGATTCCCATGCAGCCTATGTGCTACTCTCCGGTTGACAATATAAGAAATAAGAGTAGGAGCAGGCCATCTGGCCATCTGTCCCCTTCTCTGTCCGCTCCCCATAAACATTCACTCCCTTATCATTCTGTCTTTGTCCGACCGGTCCAGCCTCCAGAGCTCTCTGGGTCACTGACTTTCAACTTGGATTTATCACCATATGTACTACCGTGTGATGCGTTGTTACGTAATGTCTCTTGGTCTCTTGGTCTCATTTATTGTAGTAGAGCTGCACTCCTTCGTATGCCAGCGCAAGACTGTGTAGCCTTCCATTCTAATAATCTCAATATGCTTAATTGTGTTTTGCAGGTCCACCAACACCCATGCGCAGCCATGAGGTGGAGGCGTGACTGAACCCCCTCCCCCTCCCGATGCAGCTGGTCATCACCACGGCAGGGGAGGAAGACACCAGCTACCCTGAGATGGAGATGGAGGAAATGGAGGATGATGCCCCTACTATACCAATATCAGACACTGAAACCGAAATACCTATGGGACCTGCGGTCACAACGTCGGTTTCGACAGAAGAGATAGCAGGACCGAACGGCATGCAGCAGGCGACTCCAAGGTGCATATTAGTGCTCATGTCGACCCCACGGAGGTCAGGTCAGCAAGGTCAGCAAGGTCTGGCCGATCGGATCGAGGGTTTAACCAGACTGCGAGGAGTGTCGCGATTAGTCGCGAGCATCTCCAGGCATTTGTGGAATTCACGAGGGACATGTCCCGGGCATTTGCTCACCAAGCGGAGGTTTCACAGCAGACGCTCTTGGAGATGCGTGCGCAGACCGCCTCCATCGATGCCTTGCGGCATGCGGTGTTGGCGGGACATGGCACTAAACCCCAATGTGCTGCCGTCAGACATATCACGAGCACCAGCACACAAGCAAGTCAGGAGGAAGCACTTCCTTCTGACTCGGAAAATGATTGCGCAGCTTCGTCTTCCCTTCCAACACCCCAACAACCGATCGCGCCACCGTCAGCCCCCTCCCCCACTGCCCCCTCCCCCATGGTAGGAAGTCTTGCCATCGCCCGCTGCACGCCAGACTCGTCACGGTACTCTGGGAGCAAAACGGGGTGGAGTTAAGATACAAGGGGGGTACAGGATCTGGAGGGAAATGTGGCCACAGGTAGGGACAGAGGGGCTTTATTGTTTATTAAAAATTGTTAAACTTGTTATATTGTTGAGTTTATTGTTGTTGTTCTTTTTATTGTTGGTTCACTGTTGGGGTGTGTTGTGGGGGTGGGTGGGTGTTACAGTAAAAAAAAATTGTTAATTGAATACAATAAATGTATTTCACTTTACAATTGTTGTGCAGTGTCTTCTAATAACGTAAGTTAAGGTAAAACATGAATGCAACTGTTGTAAAACAATGGCCAGGTCAGGCCAGGCAAGGATGAAACGTAAATGCAACTGTTGTCTAACCGTAACTGTAATTGTAACTGTGACTGTCCCCAATGTAAGTTCATGCAAAGCGTTCATTTATGAGCTACTGGTGCAACAGCTTTGCAGCCGCATAACTCCCACGGGGTTTTTCCAGTCTTCTCGGAGGGGTGGGGTGGGGGGGGGGGAGGGTGGTGAGGCTGGGACCATGGATTCATCGCCAGGCTGATTGTCCTCCCCGAGGTCCTCACCAACCTCCTCCTCCTCCTCCTCCTCCTCGTCTGCCTCTTCCGCCTCCACTCCTTCCTGAGGTGGACCGGCAGCCCTATCTGGCAATTGTTGTCCTCTCCTTATAGCTAGATTATGCAACATGCAGCACACCATCATCATCATCATCGTAGGCAGGCCTCGGAATCGAGGAAGACTTGCTTCCACTCTTAGAATGAGTCCTTAGGTGGCTGAACAGTCCAATACGAGAGCCACAGTCCCAGTCACAGGTGGGACAGATAGTCGTTGAGGGTAAGGGAGGGTGGGACAGATTTGCCGCACGCTCCTTCCACTGCCTGCGCTTGGTTTCTGTATGCTCTCGGCGATGAGACTCGAGGTGCTCAGCACCCTCCCAGATGCACTTCCTCCATTATGGTGGTCTTTGGCTAGGGACTCCCAGGTGTCGGTGGGGATGTTGCACTTTATCAGCAAGGCTTTGAGGGTGTCCTTGTAATGTTTCCTCTGCCCACCTTTGGCTCGTTTGCCGTGAAGGAGTTCCGAGTAGAGCGCTTGCTTTGGAAGTCTCGTGTCTGGCATGCGAATAATGTGGCCTGCCCAGCGGAGCTGATCAAGTGTGGTCAGTGCTTCAATGCTGGGGATGTTGGCCTGGTCGAGGATGCTAATGTTGGTGCGTCTGTCCTCCCAGGAGATTTGTGGCGCAGCACACCACAATAAACTCAGCGACCTGGTTAGGGTGGTACTATAGGTTGCCTCCAGAGTGGTCCAGGCATCTGAAGGGCTGCTTGAGCACTCCAATTGCCTTTCGACGATATTGCTTATAGCTATGTGGCTTTCGTTGTAACGCTTCTCTCCTTCCATCAGGGGATTACGCAGGGGGCTCATGAGGCAGCTGGCAAGGCTATATCCTTTATACCCCAGCATCCAACCATGACCTTGTGGCTGACGGTCAAACAGGTCAGAGACAGTGCTCTCACGCAGGATGTGCGCATCATGGCTGTTGCCTGGAAATTTAGCATTAACTGCCATGATTGTTTGGTTGTGGTCGACAACGAGCTGCACATTCAGGGAGTGGAATCCCTTTCGGTTACGAAACACCTCCTCGTTCTGTAAAGGTGCTTTCAGGGTGATGTGCCTGCAGTCTATTGCTCCCTGCACCTTGAGGAAGTTTGCTATTCTCGAGAAACCCAAAGCCCTCCCGGTCTGTGGCTCCCTGGTCATAGGGAAGCTTATAAAGACCATCCTGCGACCATAAGGGGCTTCAGTCACCTGTCGAATGGAGCAATGTGTGGCGTGCTGAGAAATACCACAGATGTCGCCAGCTGAAGCCTGAAAGGAGCCCGATGCGTAGAAGGATAGTGCCGCAGTAACCTTTACCTCAATAGGCAGTGCGGTCCTGATAATGCTGGTAGGCTGCAGATCCCCCTTGATGAGCTGGCATATCTCATCGATGACCTCCTTTCGGAAGCGCAGCCTCCTAAGGCACGTGTTATCAGACAAGTTGAGATAAGTTTGTTTTTTCCTGTAAGTTCATCAGGTGTACGTTCTACTCATCCGCCTCCGCATTAGTCTGCCACTTCTTCGATTGGCCCCTTCACTAAACCCTTCACTTATCTCAACTTCAGACTCCAGTATGTGAGCATTTACAAGTAATGATAGAAAAGTTACAGACCCCATCACTATCACTATTATCACTATCACTATCACTGTTGTTATGTGCCCTTTGTACTAAAATAATTATAAATATAAATATAAGTATAAATGTGAGTGGATCTATCAGTAAAAGGCCCTTAAATAACTCACAAGTTACAAACCCTTCTTTAAGCAGCCTCTCACTTCCTCCGATGTTCCAAATGGCGTCAATAGTGCCGAGTTCTGTGAGGAAAGCCAGGTAAAAGCAGCTTTTCTCCAGCGATGTCCAGCGATCTTCTCGGCGAGTGATCAGCCCGGCGATGTGTGGGCGATCACCTCGGCAATGTGACATGAAAGTTGGACCGGCAATTTTCCGGCAATGTTCTGGCCCAACATTCCACTTTTTAAGCAAAATGGGCGATAGCCTGCCTTTTTGAGCGATATATGGGCACTAGCCCAGCGATCCTAAGTGGAAAGTCTAGCCCCCAGTCTATTTACTCACAAATACAGTTAACAGACTCTATTTACTCATAATCTACAGTAAAGAGTCCATTTACTCAAACTACGATAAACAGTCTATTTACTGAAACTACAGTAAACATATTAACATAAGAAATAGGAACAGGAGTAGGCCATACAGCCCTGCGAGTCTGCTCCGCCATTCAATAAGATCATGGCTGATCTGATCATGGACTCAGCTCCACTTCCCCGCCCACTCCCCATAACCCCTTATCTACTTATTGTTTAAGAAACTGTCTATTTCTGTCTTAAATTTATTCAATGTCCCAGCTTCTACAGCTCTCTGAGGCAGCGAATTCCACAGATTTACAACCCTCTGAGAGAAGAAATTTCTCTTCATCTCTGTTTTAAATGGGCAGCCCCTTATTCTAAGATCATGCCCTCTAGTTCTAGTCTCCCCCATCAGTGGAAACATCCTCTCTGCATCCACCTTGTCAAGCCCCCTCATAATCTTATACATTTCGATAAGATTACCTCTCATTCTTCTGAACTCCAATGAGTAGAGGCCCAACCTACTCAACCTTTCCTCATAAGGCAACCTCCTCAACGCCGGAATCAACCTAGTGAACCTTCTCTGAACTCCCTCCAAAGCAAGTATATCCCTTTTGTAAATATAGAAACCAAAACTGCACACAGTATTCCAGGTGTGGCCTCATCAAAACCTTGTATAGCTGTAGCAAGACTTCCCTGCTTTTATACCCTACCCTCTTTGCAATAAAGGCCAAGATACCATTGGCTTTCCTGATCACTTGCTGTACCTGCATACTATCCTTTTGTGTTTCATGCACAAGTACTCCCAGGTCTCGCTGTACTGCAGCACTTTGCAATCTTTCTCCATTTAAATAATAACTTGCTCTTTGATTTTTGATAAACACAGTCTATTTACTCATAAACGATAGTAAACAGGATCTATTTACTCAAACTACAATAAGGAAAATCTATTTACTCATAAATTACCCGAAACTGTCTAATTACAAGCTACAGGAAACAGAGTCTATTTACTCAAACTATGTTAAACAGTCTATTTACTCATAAACTACAGTAAACTGTGTCAATTTATTCAAACCACAGTAAATAGAGACTATTTACACAAACTACAGTAAAAAGTCTATTTACTCACAAAATATAGTCAAGAGTCTATTTACTCATAATCTACAGTAAACAGTTATTACTTACTCAAACAACAGGAAACAGTCTATTTTCTCATAAACTACAGCCAATTGAATCTATTTACTCAAACTACAATAAACAGAGTTTATTTACTCATAATCTACTGTAAATAGTCTATTTACTCATAAACTACAATCAACAGAATCTATTTGTTCAAAAAACAGATTCTATTTATTGATAAACTACAGTAAACAGGAAATTTATTCAAACTACAATAAACAGTCTATTTACTCTAGCTGCAGTAAACAGAGTGTATTTCCTCATAATCGACTGTAAATTACGTCCATTTACTCAAACCACAGTAAATAGTCTAGTAACTCATGTAAGCATTGGCATAAATATCGACACAGACTTCATTTTGGACTTTAAGTTTTGGATATTGCTTTACATATTTCAAAAGAGCTGACAGCATGACTGGGAGAGGCCCAGGCATGTTCCACATAAATACACATTAGGTGGACGGGGATAGTCTGGGATGGCTGAAAGCAGATGGAGGACACTTTTGTCATGTAATGGGAACCCATCAGTGAGAGATCAGGTAAATTGGTCAGTGCTCAAGCCATCGAAATGACTGAGAGCCTCGGAGCGCGGGAACCTCAGAACAAAGGAAGCTATTTGGCCACCCAGACTCGTTGGAGCCTTTATCCCCAGGAAGAGCCCGGTAACAAAGGCACAGACCAAAGATGTGATTCATTGCTTTTTAGTTGGACTGCCTCAGGTAGAGGACTGTTTTTTGGCGCGAGGATTCAGAAAGCATTTTTCAGGTGTAATAGGCAGTTTGCTGCCAAATCTCTCTTTCTCTCTCCTCTTCTACGCTTGCTTGCTTTGTTCAACGCATTCAAGGACTGAGCACTCCATCTGGGATAGAGAGAAGAAACTTTCATTTACGAGAAAAGATAGCCTCGCTATTTCAACTGGGAGGCTGACCTTGAGACTGGGACATGGAAACCCCAGATTGGTATGAAACCAGAAGATACGCCTCATCAGGAGAAACAGCGGGTAAGCCAAAGGGGTAACTGGTGAGCATTATCCCAGCCCGCACATCCTTTAGACCACCGCATAGTGTGAAGGGGTGCCGTGTGTCCCAACCAAGCCTTAGGGGTTTAGTGGGGAGGTTCTGCGCAGATCATAGGTGTACGCACAGTCTGTTGGACAGATTCGGTGGTGCCCTATTGAGCCAAGCAGGGGTGTTTTAGTCATGGTTACTTGGCAATAGGGGTCTGTTCAGATGGGCCAGTGTTGTGTGTTGTACTGTATTTGGTTTTCACCAGCAGTGTGTGTTTTTACTCGAAGCAAGTGTGTGCTCTAACATGAATAAAAATATTGTGACGGCTGAGACCGAAAGATCTATCTATAACTGAGTATTCTTTTCATACTATAATTCCCGGGCAGCAAGGGCAAAACCAATTACAGAATCTAGCGACCACGAAGGGACACTTGGTTTGAGTGAACAGACAGTTATGGAAGACCTCAACATCAAGAGATCGGCAATGGGGGGAATAGGATTTCCGCGTACATATTCGGAAAAGTTAATGTAAAGCAACGGTTAGACCTGTTGCGGGCTGAGTGTCCTGAGGACAAAACTGGTGAGTGGACAGGGAGTAAGGAGCACAAAAAGGCAAAAGAAAAAGCCATTTGGCTCCTGTGTTTGCAGAAGCAAGTCCAGCTGCTCAGGGAGCAGGTTGGTAAGCTTAAGGTAGAGCTCCAAGAGTCAGAGCAGCAGTCAGCCGCAAGGGCCACAGTAGGGAACAGATTAGTGAATGAGTTGAGCGAGGAGAAGCAGGAAAGGCGCACTCAGGAGGAAACCTCCTGTATCGGGGAGTACCTGCAATGCCAGGTCACCGAGGCCAAGCTCAACGAGCAGGCTGTACGGGAGGAGAACGCCCGCTTAACGGGTAAAGTTGACAGGCTAGAGGGACAACTGAGAGGTATTAAGACAGCTTACAGGGTAGCTAGCAGTAAGGGGTTTGAGAGTGGTGTAATGGGGTGAAAAATACAGACAGACTGTAAGTAAAATTTGCTTATAAATGATAGAAAATGGCCGTATAACATGGAAACTTTTGATACATGGAACAGGCTGAAAAGGCCAGAGCAAGGTAAAACCTGCAGAGATAACACATTCCAAAAGGCTGAGATCGATTACATATGCTACAGAAGATGAAGTGATTGCAGACCACTTAGCAGCCAGTCTGATTAGGGTTAACCAATCAATGTCACTCCAGTGATGAGTTGTAGACCAATTAGTAGTCGTTGTTTAGTGTTCACATGGCCAGCATGCCTCAAAAACTGTGCAATCGTGTGTGAAACCTTTGTGTTTTTGGAAATTCCTGTCTTGGGCTGCTGAGACTGAGAGCTTCCCAGGCATATGTTGGAATAAAGATTGTTTCGAACCTATCTCTGGAGTCTGTCAGCAATTGGGCATCGATCCTCGATTTCAGTGGGTCCGCTCGGGAGAACGGAAGATTTCTCGACAACAGTGGGAATCACAGGCCCTGTCAAGAAGAAATCCAAAGATTGACTCAAGCTCCAGCCAAAGCTAAAGGCATGGTTTGCTTGATAGCCCCGGGGGAAGCTCGGGTGGACTGGGAAGAGGAAGGAGAAGATAGCAAGGATTGGGGGGCAGGGTAGGGACGTCCGATCACCGTCTGAAGCGCCACAGGAACCGATGTGTCCCATACGGGAGCAGAAGTTCGGCCCGCCCGTAGACGGCTCGGGTCAGGGTGCGCTGCAAAGCGATTTTGTGGTTGCATTCACCACCCCACAGCTGCAGAATATGATCTCAGGCGTGCCCAAGTTAAAGAAAGAAGGGGACCCCTCAGTTCACTTCACCGAGGACCAGGTTGGGGGAATTAACGGGTGTCGTGAGGCCGAGGCTCACAAACTGTTGCTGTTTTCCCTGGATGCGAAATTGTATCAGGACCTGTCCACTGAGACCAAATGGGGACAGGGGACCATGGCCGGCTTAAAGGAGGAAATCCTGAGAGTTATGGGTCACCCCCAGGGTAGTCCGTTCTCTAGGGTAGAGAGGACACTGCAACTGGCAGGGGAAGCACCACAGGCATTCGCGGACAGGCTCTGGCCCATCTACGAAATGGCCACAGGTGGGGTGCTCAACAGAACACAGTTGCAGGGGAGGGCAGAGAAACCACTGGCTCAGGACCCTCATGGCAAACAGTTTGCCACGAATAAGGGTAAAAACGGAGGCCTGGTTTGATTCCGAGGACCTCGCAAATACAGAGGCCGGTGTACTCCATCACATGAGCCTGGCCTTTAAAACCGGCTCAGAGGAGGAGATCAAACCTAGTAAGGGCAAGGTACATGAAATGAAGTCCAGTGAGGGTAGTAAAAAGGAATGGTGTCAGGAAGGGGTTAACGCAGGGAAGGCTAGGGTGTGTTTCAGGTGTGGGAAGACGGGACACTGGAGGAAAGACTGCCCGGCCCCGAGGACCAGTACCTAAGATGAAACCTGCCAAGATGAAGGGACCGACCGCGGAACAATTTTATGTTCTGGGGGCCACCCTTTGGACAGTTTTTGTGCCAGAGCAGGGAAGGGTAGACGCTGCTGTGAGCAGAGAAATCCCGACCGATCCGGTAATCCCACCACCCTGACTAGCACGCACCCAGCCTGAGTACCTGTGTTCGCTCAAGTACGATGAGTGGAGTAGACCATGCGTGAGGGTGGGGGTGGAGAAGGTAGAGGGGAAGTACTTGGTGGACACCGGGGCTTCGAGCACGGTGATCCATGTGAGTAACCCGACCGCTTCACCCTGGTCCAGCAAGGTTCCATTCAGTCTCGTGGGGCTCACCGGGAATGAGCAGGCGGGGGCGATGTCCAGGCCATTAGCCATATATTTAGGATCCCTCCACACGAGGTGGGAATGCGTCCTAATAAAGTGGGAACAGCCAGGGTCAGGAGTCCTAGGGGCAGACTTTATGTTAGCCCACAGAATTAAAATGGTTTTGAGGAATCACTGCCTTTGGGGAGCAGTGGGTTCCGATAAGGCGAGTGAAGTTGTCGTGATCCCAAGGAAAGGCGAAAGAAAAGGCAACATGTGTACCATGAAGCCAAAGGGAAGTTACGACCTGGAGCAATTGGTCAATACTACCCCGGCCGAGTACCAGGAGTACGTGCGGGACAACCTCACATCATTCGCCACACACAAGCACGACTGTGGTAGGGTGACGGGGGTGGAAGTCCGAGTACGGGGGGACCCCACGTCACAGCCATAGAAGCCGACTTAGAGACAGCACTGGGATCCCTGATAGTACAGGAAGTGTTGAGACCCATAGCCACACATTTGAACTTGCCACTTTGGCTGGTTAGGAAACCAGACCAGTCGTGGAGAGCCACCATGGACTATCAGGTGCTCAACAAAAACATCCCAGCCTGTGTGCCCACGGTCCCTGTTATGTAATGATGTGTGTATCGTCCCAGTACCTTAAATGTAATGTAAGTACTATGCCACACCACAGAGGGCGCTGCGGTGGGAAACCCTGGTAATGCCTGTAACAAGGACTATATAAGGGTGACCACCACACCTGGGAGGCACTCTGGAGCTGAACAATAAAGGACGAAGGTCACAGCAGTTAGATTAACACCAGACCGTGTGGAGTCAGTGATTTGTGTGCTACATACACCACATTGGCAACGAGGAAGCGGACGAACTCCACGCAACCATGGCTACTCTGGGCTCGCTAAAGGATTTTACCGTGGGCAATGATTGGGAGGCCTTTACGGAAAGGCTCGAGTACTACTTCACAGCAAATGACCTGACGGAGGACACATACGCAATGAGAGAGAAGCGTAAGGCGATATTGCACTCCAGTTGTGGAGATGAGGTTTACTGTCTCGTCAGGGATTTGCTGGCACCTGGGAGCGCCAGGGACAAGTCATACGAGGAGCTGACTGAACTCATTCGTGACCAGTTGAAACCGAAGGAGAACATCCTCACGGCCAGATACACATTCTACCATCACTGCAGAACCGAGGGCCAGGATGTCACCAAATATGCTGCGGACCTCAGGAGACTCGTGGCGCCGTGTGATTTTGGGGCACACCTTGACGAGGCTTTGCGGGACGTTTTCGTTATGGGGATTGGCCACGAGGGCCTCCTTCACAAGCTGCTGGCCACGGAACCCACAGTCACTCTGACAAAGGCCACCACCATCAGCCGGGCACATATGACCTCGACTTGCAGCACCAAGCAAATAATCCACACAGTCTCGAACCCGGCAGGCACTGTCCACAGGATAGTGCCCACCACGGACAAAACTGCAGAACGTGGCTCTGCCCAGGCCAGAGAGCACGGACCTCGGGATTCTGGAGCTCAGAGTCCGCTGAGGGGGGCCAATCAAGCAGCACCATGCTGGCGCTGTGGAGGAAGCCATGGGGCTCACCGGTGCAGGTTTGCGGAGTATACGTGCAATACCTGCCACGTTAAAGGCCACCTTCAGCGTATGTGTAAAAGAAATCAGACTCACCGTGTGGCTGAGGAGATGGGGGATGATCCATTATTCAGCGAGGAGCAGGCATAAGATGATGAGGTGTTTGGGACTGTATACGTGCACCGACGATTCGCCCCCAGTGATAATGGAAGTAAAAATCAACGGAGTCCCTGTGAGTATGGAAGTGGACACGGGCTCGGGTCCGTCGTTGATGAGTCGGAGAACTTTTGATAAACTGTGGATTAACCCAGCTGCACGACCCAAGCTGGTCCCGGTCACGACGAAGCTGCGTACCTACACCAGGGAACTAATACCTGTTCTCGGCAGAGTGATGGTGCAGGTATCCCATGGGGATGAGACGCACGCTTTACCTTTGTGGGTCGTTGCAGGCGATGGGTCGACACTCCTCAGCCGGAGGTGGATGGGGAAGGTCCGTGGGAGCTGGGAAGACTTCAACACTCCACAGGCTGCTGCTCCCCGGGGTGCTGCTGTGCTCCGGGTTCCCAGAGAGCAGCGCCGACCGAGCTGGAGCTGCAGCCTCAATCCACCCACAGGCAAGTCCCAGGCCCGGATCTCACACAGAGACCCTGCAGCCCCAGCCCCCACAGGCAAGCAGCCCTGCACAGAGGGGCCCAAGGGGGGGTGGGAGTTGAGCCGGCGGGGCGATGCGGGCGGGGTGCTGAGGGATCCAGGGGCCGGCGGTTCGGAAGGGCCCCGCAGAGGAGCTGGTAGCGTCGGTTGGCGACCATGGCAGCCGCGGGGGAGGCGGCAAGTGCGGCCGCTGGAGAGGCCACGACGGCCGCAGGAGAGGCGGCAAGTCAGGTGGCAGCGGAGGGGAGCAGAGGCTGCGACGGCGGAGAAGAAGATGGCGGCGGCATCGTGTCGGAGCTGCAGAACATCAAAGATGGCGGCGCCCAAGGAGAAGCCTCATGGAATCCTCCTGCATCAAAGATGGCGCCTTAAAGAGGAAATGCACCCAGGAGTCTTAAAAGGGCCTTACAAAGAGATGGTCCCCACAAAGGACTTCTGTTCGGCAGAGCGAGTCTAAAATGAGCAATGTTAATGTGAGATAGTGAATTTATAATAAGAATTACCTTTTTTATGCTGAATGGCCACTGTATTTGTGTAAAATAATGGATGAAGTACAATTAATGATAGCGGCTAACAAGGAAATCAAGGTTCCGCTACCAGTCAATAACCAGTTAATGTACCAGATAATATGTACCATACTAACGCACTGTCTATGCCCACCTGCCTTCCGTTGGACAAGTGTGACAAGTGTTATGTAATGATGTGTGTATCGTTGTCCTGCGTCCAGGTGTGGGGGGGGGGGGGCGGGGGCAGGTGATGTTATGTAATGATGTGTGTATAGTCCCAGTACCTTAAATGTAATGTAAGTACTATGCCACACCACAGAGGGCGCTGCGGTGGGAAACCCTGGTAGTGCCTGTAACAAGGACTATATAAGGGTGACCACCACAACTGGGAGGCACTCTGGAGCTGAACAATAAAGGACGAAGGTCACAGCAGTTAGACTTACACCAGACCGTGTGGAGTCAGTGATTTGTGTGCTACATACACCACAGTCCTGGCCGTAGCTCATCTGATAGGGAGTATTCCAGCACTGCAACCACATTTACGTTGCTCGACATTTCAAACGGGTTTTGGTCGATTCCCCTGAAACGGGAAGACCAGTACAAGTTTGCCTTCACTTTTAAGGGACAGCAGTACACATGGACATGTCTTCCCCAGGGATTTTATAACAGACCCTCCATATTCCACCAATGCATGGCAGACGCCTTAAAGGGATTCAGTAGACCCCAGCAGTTGGTACAGTATGTGCACGATTTGCTTTTGTCCTCCGATGAGGGGGAGGAGCATGGTCCGCTGCTGGCCAAGCTGCTGAGAGAGACAGGATTCAAGGTCAATCCTAAGAAAGCTCAGATTGGACAAAGGGAAGTAAAATTCCTGGGGCTGATCGTGAGGGCTGGGGAAAGGGCCATAGACGAGGCCAAATGGAACGTGGTACAGGAGTTACCAGCCCCCACAACAGTGACGGGGGTGAGATCCTTCCTGGGGCTCACTGGGTACTGCAGGGATTTTATTGAGGATTACGCAGCCACGGCAGCCCCTCTGCTTTGGCTCCTCCGCAAGAGAGTCAGATGGGAGTGGGATGGGAATAGCACGGCAGCATTTAATCGCCTCAAGGGAGACCTGCAGACGGCACTTGCATCAGGGGCGATTAATGGTGGGGAGGACTTCGTTGTGAAGTAGCAGCCAGCGGGGACAGTAGGGGCACGGTAAACTGAGGCCTGTGGTGTACTCGTCAAGAGTCCTCATGGATGTAGAATGGGGATATTCAAATTGCGGGAGGCATCTCCGAGCCACACATTGGGCCATAAAGCGCTCACAGCTCTTTGCGGGATCGTCCCTGATCGTTCTACTAACCCAGCATACTCCCACCCAGATGTTATTAGATGGGAGGATAAAGGACAGCACGGTGAGCGGTGCTCGCATTGCCCCTCCCCCCCGGACTTTATTGCTCTCACAAATGCATCTGAGAGTGCAAGGCCTGAGTCAGCCAAGTGGCCGCCAACATGATCTACCCAGGGACGGCCCTCAAGTGTACGGTGGAAGGGGTATGGGATGTGGACGTAGGATTCCAGGCTGGGTTACACCCAATGGACCGTGAGACCTATGTCGACGGGTCTAGTTTGGGAGTGAACAGGGAGCGTTTCACCGGGTGAGGGATTTATGACCCTACGGCTGGGATAGCAGGTGCTATTAAACTCCCGAGCTCCCTGAGCACCCAGCATGCTGAACTGTCGACAGTGGTGGACATCGTTACCCACGCCAACCAGTTCCCGGCCCCATACACCATCTGCTCGGATTCCATGTTTACGTGCAATTCATGTACCGAATACTTGGCCATCTGGGCTCGTCACGGTTTCACATCCGCAGACGGGAAGCCCTTAGCAACAACACCGTTGCTGAGAAAGGACTTAGAGGCCATGGGGACCCCAAGAAGTCATTGCATCCATAAAGTAAAGGCTCACTCTCAGATAAAGCCCAGAGGGGAAGGCAACCAAAGGAGGGAGCCAGGGAAGGAGTTTTTTGGGATCCATATGGGTCCAGCCCAGTCGTGGCAATCCGGGACAAAGGGGGGACACGAGGGAGTGCAGGGGTAGCATTGGCCCCAGACTTGAGACAAGTCCAGGCACAGGATCCCGTACTCAAGATCATCCTGGAGCAGCTAGCTAAGGGCTGCCTGAAGTAGCAGCAGCAGCAGCAGCCTTCTGAGCTGCGAAGTAACTTGCAGGCAGGCAAGCCGTTCGGCCAGTAAACAGGGGCGCGAGACGTCAGTGAGGCGGGCCACAGACACACACAAATGCCGGCGGGTCGGAATCATGTCCTTCCTTCTCATTGGCTGATGATACAGTCGAGCAGATGCAAATACTGCAGCTCTACAAGCCGTCATCTACAACCGAATGGGGGACATCAGATTTATCTTAAGCATGGCCTGACTAGCTATAAACCTGAACTCGTGGGAAATTCAACACTCTATATTTTATCTAAAGACAAAGAGCTAACCCTGCCACTCTTGGGCCTAGTCCTGGCCGCAGCAGGAAAATCTGCACAGTTTGGACTCCACCCTTGATTGCCGGTGGCCATAGAAGGCCCTACGCCAGTCTCTACCCTACTCCACTCCAGCACCATGGTTGCAGCTGGCCTCTTCTTACTAACTCGCCTACGCCCCCTAAAACAAGACAATCAACTAATCTTAACAACATGCCTCTGCTTGGGAGCCCTGACCACCTTATTTACTGCCACATGCGCACTTACTCAAAACGACATTAAAAAAATCGATGCATTCTCAACATTAAGCCAATTAGGCACACACATGTAGCCCAAAACACCTTGCTTAGCCACATCTCCCACCCCCCCCCCCAGCCAAGAGACTTCAGCAGTGATAAACATTGATATATGAGCGCAAGTTTGAATCACTTAAGGTTAACTGGGTTGGTAAATCTCGTGCCAGCCGCCACGGTTATACAAGTGACCCATATTAATACTCTCCCGGCGTAAAGAGTGGTTTAAGAAAATCTTTAATAATTAAAGTTAAGACCTCATCAAGCTGTTACACGTACTCATGAATGAAACCATCAACGACAAAAGTGACTTTATAACACCAGGATTCTTAATGCCACGACAGTTAGGCCCCAAACTAGGATTAGATACTCCACAATGCCCAACCACAAACTTAGATGATAACTTACTGTATTGTTCGCCAGAGTACTACAAGCGCAAGCTTAAAACCCAAAGGACAATGTACCTTTAAAAATGGCCGTGTGCCAATGTTTATTTCACACTGCGCATGCGCGCACGCTCAAGCATGCATGCGCAGGGCTGCCAGCATGAGGTCGGCTTCTGCGACCTAGCCCCACTCCCCTGCAGGCAGAGAATCGCGCCACGCTTTGGCCCCGCCCCCCGCAGATGTCTCCACGCTGCGCTGTCCTGGAATGGAGCCGATTTCAACCAGAGAATCACGCAGTAAGTTTTTGATGCACTTTTCAGCGCAGAAAACAGGCGTGTCCCCCTAGTCTCTGAACTAACTGTGTCAATCTCCATCTTAATGTGTCTCATTTTAGATCATGTCTCGTTTTAGGACATGTTATATTTGAGGATGTGTCTCATTTTACGACACATCACATTTTAGGACGTCTCTCATTTTAGGACATGAGTCATTTAAGGATGCACCACATTTTAGGATAGTCTCAATTTAGGACATGTCACATTTGAGGAAGTGTCTTATTTTACGACGTATCTCATTTTAGGGCGTGTCACATTTTAGGGCGTGTCACATTTTAGGGCGTGTCACATTTTAGGGCATGTCTCATTTTACGACGTATCTCATTTTAGGGCATGTCATATTTTAGGACGTGTCTCATTTTAGGGCGTGTCTCATTTTAGGACGTGTCTCATTTTAGGGCGTGTCACATTTTAGGGCGTGTCACATTTTAGGACGTGTCACATTTTAGGACGTGTCTCATTTTAGGACGTGTCTCATTTTAGGACGTGTCTCATTTTAGGACGTGTCACATTTTAGGACGTGTCTCATTTTAGGACGTGTCTCATTTTAGGACGTGTCTCATTTTAGGACGTGTCACATTTTGGGGCGTGTCACATTTTAGGACATTTTACATTTTAGGACATTTTACATTTTAAGTCGCATCTCATTTTAGATCATGTTACATTTTAGGACGTGTCTCATTTTGGTGTCACGTTTTAGGACATGTTGCATTTGAGAATGTGTCACATTTTAGGATGCATCTTATTTTAGGACGTGTCTCATTTCAGTTCGGGTCTCATTTTAAGACATGTCACATTTCAGGTCGGGTCTCATTTTAGGATGTGTCTTACTTTAGGACTTGTCTCATTTTTCAAAGTGTCACATTTTAAGACGTATCACATTTCAGGTTGCGTCACATTTTAGGCCCCGTAACATTTTAGGTCACGCCTCATTTTAGGATGGATCTCGTTTTAGGTCACATCCCATTTTAGAATGTGTCTCATTTAAGGACATGTCTCATTTTAGTATGCATCTCATTTTAGATCATGTTACATTTTAAGACATGTTACATTTTAGAATATGTCTCACATTAGTTCATGTTATATTTGAGGACATGTCACATTTTAGGATATGCACATTTTAGGACCTGTAACATTTTAGGACATGTCACATTTTGGGATGTGTCTCATTTTATGGCATGTCGCATTTTAGGATCCGACTCATTTTAGGATGCGTTTCATTTTAGGACGTGTCTTATTTTAGGACATGTTATATTTGAGAACATGTCTCATTTTAGGACACATCACGTTTTAGGGCATACTTCATTTGTCACATTTTGGAACGTGGCACATTTTCCTTTGTGTGTCATTGTAGGATGCATCACATTTTAGGACAAGTCGCATTTTAAGACGTGTCATATTTTGGTTGTAAGCATCGGCGTAAACATCAATACAGACTTCAGGATTTTGGACTTTAAGTTTTGGACATTGCTTTTTCATATTTCAGAAGAGCTGACAGCATGACTGGAACAGGCCCAGTCATGTTCCACAGGAATACGTATCATGCGGGCGGGGATAGTCTGGGATGGCTGAAATGAGGTGGAGGATACTTTAGTCATGTAATGGGAACCCATCAGTGAGAGATCAGGTAAACTGGTCAGTGCTCAAGCCATCAAAATGACTGAGAGTCCCGGAGCACGGGAACCTCAAGACAAAGGAAACTATTTGGCCACCCAGACTCGTTGGAGCCTTTATCCCCAGAACAGCCCAGTAACAAAGGCACAGGTCGAAGATGTGAATCATTGCTCTTTAGTTCATCTGCCTCAGGCAAAGGACTGGTTTTTGGCGCGAGGATTCAGCAAGCATTTTTCGGGTATAAGAGTAGGCAGTTTGCTGCCATATCTCTCTCTCTCCTCTTCCACGCTTGCTTGCTTCATTTAACGCATTCAAGGTCCGAGCACTTCGTCTGGGATGGAGAGACGATACCTTCATCGACGAGCAAAGAGAGGTTCGCTATTTTGACTGGGAAGCTATCCTTGACACTGGGTCTTGGAAACCAGTTTGTTACAGAACCAGAAGAAACGCCTCATCAGGAGAAGCAGTTAGTAAGCCAAAGGGGTAACTGGTGAGCATTATCCCAGCCCACACATCCTTTAGACCACCGCATAGTGTGAAGGGCTGTCGTGTGTCCCAATCAAGCCTTAGGGGTTTAGTGGGGAGTTTCTATGTGGATCATAGGCTTACGCATAGTCTGTTGGACAGATTCGGTGGTGCCCTTTATTCTTCAGTACTTTGCAACAGGGGCCTGTCCAGGCGGGCCAGTGTTGTGTTGTACTGTGTTTATTTTACGCCACCAGGGTGTGTTTTACTTAAAGCAGATGTGTGCTCAAACTTGAATAAAAGTATTGTGATGGTTGAGACTGAAAGATCTGTCTATAACTGAGTATTCTGTTCACTATTTTAATTCCCAGGGTCTAGAACTGTTGTAAGGGGGGTGCGATTCGAAACCACCAAGGGCAAAACCACTTACAGAATCTGGCGACCACGAAGGGACCCTTGGTTTGTGTGAACAGACAGTTATGGAAGATCTCAAGGTCAAGAGATCAGCAATTGGGGAATTGCAGGTCCTTGTATGTATTCAGAAAAGTTAATGTAACACAGCAGTGGGTGTTAGACCTGTTGCGGACTGAGAGTCCTGGGGACAAAGCTGCTGAGTGGACGGGGAGTAAGGAGCACAAAAAGGCAAAAGAAAAGGCCATTTGGCTCCTGTGTTTGCAGAAGCAAGTCCAGCTGCTCAGGGAGCAGGTTGGTAAGCTTAAGGTAGAGCTCCAAGAGTCAGAGGAGCAGTGAACCACAAGTGCCACAGTCAGGAACAGATTAGTGAATGAGTTACGCGAGGAGAGGCAGGATAGGCGCACTCAGGAGGAAACCTCCCATGACACCGGAGTGTACCTGCAATGCCAGGTCACCGAGGCCAAGCTCAACGAGCGGGCTGTATGGAAGGAGAACGCCCGCTTAACGAGTAAAGTTGACGGGCTGGAGGGGCAACTGAGAGATATTAAGACAGCTTACAGGGTAGCTAGCGGTAAGGGATTTGAGAGTGGGAATCACGGGGCTTGCCAAGAAAAAATCTAAAGATTAACTCAAGCTCTATCTAAAGCCAAAGGCATGGTTTGCTTGATAGCCCCGGGGGAAGCTCGGGTGGACTGGGAAGAGAAAGGAGAAGATAGCGAGGATTGGGGGCAGGGTAGAGACATCTGACCACTGCCTGAAGCGCCACTGGGACCGATGTGTCCCATACGGGAGCAGAAGTTTGGCCCGCCCGGAGACGGCGCCAGTCAGGACGCGCTGCAAAGCGATTTTGTGGTTCCATTCACCACCCTGCAGCTGCAGAATATGATCTCAGGGGTGCCCAAGTTAAAGAAAGAAGGGGACCCCTCAGTTCACTTCACCGAGGTGGACCAGGTTGGGGGAATTAACGGGTGTAGTGAGGCCGAGGCTCACAAACTGTTGCTGTTTTCCCTGGATGGAAAACTGTATCAGGCCCTGTCCACCAAGACCAAACGGGGACAGGGGACCATGGCCGGCTTAAAGGAGGAAAATCCTGAGAGCAATTGGTCACACCCAGGGTAGTACGTTCTCTAGGGTAGAGAGGACACTGAAACTGGCAGGGCAAGCGGACAGGCATTCGCAGACAGGCTCTGACCCATCTACGAAAAGGCCACAGGTGGGGTGCTCAACAGAACACATTTGCTGGGGGGCCGAGAAACCACTGGCTCAGGACCCTTGTGGCAAACAGTTTGCCATGAATAAGGGTAAAAGAGGAGGCCTGGTTTGACTCCGAGGACCTCGTGAATGCAAAGGCTGGAGTGCTCCGTCACCTGAGCCTGATTTTAAAACCGGCTCAGAGGAGCAGGTCAAACCAAGTAAGGGCAAGGTACATGAAATGAAGGCCAGTGAGGCTAGTAAAAAGGAATGGCGTCACAAAGGGGTTAGCACAGGGAAGGCTAGAGCGTGTTTCGGGTGTGGGAGGACGAGACACTGAAGGAGAGACTGCCCGGCCCCAAGGAGGGGGCAAGGTAAAGGGGATTCTCCAGTGCCTAAGATGAAACCTGCCGAGATGAAGGGATCGACTGTGGAACTATTTCATGTTCTGGGGGCCGCCCTTCGGACAGTTTTTGTGCCAGAGCAGGGAAGGGTAGACGCTGCTGTGAGCAGGGAAATCCCGACCGCTCCAGTAATCCCACCATCCTGACTAGCACGCACCCAGCCTGAGTACCTGTGTTCGCTCACGTGCGATGAGTGGAGTAGACCATGCGTGAGGGTGGGAGTGGAGAAGGTAGAGGGGAAGTACTTTGTGGACACCGGGGCTTCGAGTACGGTGATCCATGTGAGTAACCCGACCGCTTCACCCTGGTCCAGCAAGGTTCCATTCAGTCTCGTGGGGTTCACCGGGAATGAGCAGGCGGGGGCGATGTCCAAGCTGTTATCCATAGATTTAAGATCCCTCCACACGAGGTGGGAATGCGTCCTAATAATGTGGGTACAGTCAGGGTCAGGAGTCCTATGTTATATGTTTTATGTTAATCCACAGAATTATAATGGATATGAGGAATCACTGCCTTTGGAGAGCAGTGGGTTCCAATAAGGAGAGAGAAGTTGTAGTGATTCCAAGGAAAGGAGAAGGAAAAGGCAACATGTGTACCATGAAGCCGAAGTTATGACCTAGAGCAATTGGTCAATACTACCCCGGCCAAGTATCAGGTATATGTGCGGGGCAACCTCACATCGTTCGCCACACACAATCGGGTGATGGGGGTGGAAGTCTGAGTACAGGGAGATCCCATGTCACGGCCACAGAAGCAGTACAGTTTCCCCAGAGAGGCAGAGGCCGACTTAGAGACAGCACTGGGATCCCTGGTAGCACAGGAAGTGTTGAGACCCATAGTCACACACGTGAATGCGCCACTTTGGCTGGTTAGAGAACCGGACCAGTCGTGGAGAGCCACCGTGGACTATCAGGTGCTCAACAAAAACACCCCAGTCTGCGCGCCCACGGTCGCGGCCATAGCTCATCTGATAGGGAGTATTCCAGTAACCACAACCACATTTACGGTGCTGGACATTTCAAATGGGTTTTGGTCGCTTCCCCTGAAACGGGAAGACCGGTACAAGTTTGCCTTCACTTTTAAGGGACAGCAGTGTACATGGACATGTCTTCCCCAGGGATTTCATAACAGCCCCTCCATATTCCACCAATGCATGGCAGATGCCTTAAAGGGATTCAGCAGACCCCAGCAATTGGTGCAGTATGTGGATGATTTGCTTTTGTCCTTCGATGAGGGGGAGGAGCATGGTCCACTGCTGGCCAAGCTGCTGGAGCTGCTGAGAGAGACAGGGTTCAAGGTCAATCCCAAGAAAGCTCAGATTGGTCAGAGGGAAGTAAAATTTCTCAGGCTGACTGTGAGGGCTGGGGAAAGGGTTATAGACGAGGCCAAATTGAAGGCGGTACAGGAGTTACCAGCCCCCCACCACCGTGATGGGTGAAATCCTTGCTGGGGCTCACGGGATACTGCAGGGATTTTATTGAAGATTACGCCACCATGGCTCCTCCACAAGGGAGTCGGATGGGAGTGGGCTGAGGACTGCACGGCAGCATTTAATCGCCTCAAGGGGCGATTAATGGTGGCGAGGACTTATTTTTGGAAGTAGCAGCCAGCAGGGACAGTTTGAGCGCGGTGCTGCTCCAGGAGCGGCACGGCAAACTGAGGCCCGTGGTGTATTCATCAAGAGTCCTCACGGATGTAGAACGGGGATATTTCAATTGCGATAGGCATCTCCGAGCCACGCATTGGGCCGTAAAGCGCTCACAGCTCTTTACAGGAGCGTCCCTGATCGTTCTACTAACCCACCATACTCCCACTCAGATGTTATTAGATGGGAGGATACAGGACAGCACGGTGATTAATGCTCGCATTGCCCGCTGGACTTTATTGCTCTCACAAATGCATCTGAGAGTGCAAAGCCTGAGTGAGTCCAAGTTGGCTGCCAACATGATCTACCCAGAAACAGTCCATAAGTGTACGGTGGAAGAGGTATGGGACGTGGACGTAGGATTCTGGATCGCGTTACACCCAACGGGCCCGCGAGACCTACGTCAACTGGTCTAGTTCGGTAGTGAACGGGGAGCGTTTCACTGGGTGCAGGATTTATGACCCTACGGCTGGGATAGCACGGGCCATTAAACTCCCGATCACCCTGAGTGCCCAGCACGCCGAACTTTCGGCAGTGATGTACGTCGTTACACACGCCAACGAGTTCCCGGCCCCATACACCATTTGCTCGGATTCCATGTTTACGTGCAATTCATGTACCGAACACATGGCCATCTGGGCTCGTCGCGGTTTCACATCCGCAGACAGGAAGCCCTTAGCAACAGCACTGTTGCTGAGAAAGGTCTTAGAGGCCACAGGGACCCCGGGAAGTCATTACATCCACAAAGTAAAGGCTCACTCTAAGACAGAGCCCAGAGGGGAAGGCAACCAAAGGGCAGATGAGTTAGCAAAGAGGAAATCAGGGAAGGAGTTTTTTGGGATCCATATGGGTCCAGCCCAGTAGCACTGATTCGGGACAAAGGGGGGACATCAGGGAGTGCAGGGGTAGCATTGGCCCCGGACTTGAGTCAAGTCCAGGCACAGGATCCCGTACTCAAGATCGTCCTGGAGCAGCTAGCTAAGGGCAAGAAGGTAGAAGGTCCGTTCGGGGTAGTGGGCATCACCGTAAAGGAGGGGATGCTCTTTAAGGGGGATCGGTGGATAGTTCCCAAGGTGCACCATAGGGAATTTCTCCAGTTGACCCACGGGGGCCCAGGAGCAGGACACCCAGGGCTGGAGACTACCTGGCAAAGGGTAGAACAGACAGGGTGGTGGCCGCAACTGAGGGAGGATTTCGGCGATTTTGGCGCAGACTGCCTGGTGTGCGCAGCGAACAACCCCGATCTGCAACGTAGGAAGCTTCCCATGGGGCATTGAACCTGAATGTTTTTCTCTGTAAATATGTTGTACGAATGTGTTTCGTGTTGTATTTTAAGGGATGTATTCGGGGTGTTAAAAGGTCATCATCATCGGCAGTCCCTCAAAATGAGGATGACTTGCTTCCAAGCCAAAAAAAGGATGAGTTCACAGGTGTTTCAAATGAAGAACCTGAACTACATGTTGAAGGGTGGAAGATGCCTGTGCATGGATTTTTTTAATGTGTAGTGGCCGTTGCACACCAGCCACCACACGGTCTTGGTCCAGTGGCAAGGATTACCCAAGACAACTGGAGACCAGCTCTGCTGCACGGATCGAGTGCGCACACATATCGCACTGTGGGCTGGCCCGTGCTGGCCCTGGGCCCTGAACTCACGCCTCCACTGGGCCCCTACTTTAAAAGTATAGTATATAGAGTTGGTTGGAGGCCACAATGCTTTTTTTTTACCAGCGGACATTTGATATTCCAGATGGATTCTTGAAATATGAAAGGGGGGGGTGGGGGATTGCAAGCATCGGCGTAAACATCAACACAGACTTAGAAACATAGAAAGATAGAAAATAGGTGCAGGAGCAGGTCATTCGGCCCTTCGAGCCTGCACCGCCATTCAATTAGTTCAAGGCTTAACATGCAACTTCAGTACCCCATTCCTGCTTTCTCGCCATACCCCTTGATCCCCCTAGTAGTAAGGACTACATCTAACTCCTTTTTGAATATATTTAGTGAATTGGCCTCAACAACTTTCTGTGGTAGAGAATTCCACAGGTTCACCACTCTCTGGGTGAAGAAGTTTCTCCTCATCTTGGTCCTAAATGGCTTACCCCTTATCCTTAGACTGTGACCCCTGGTTCTGGACTTCCCCAACATTGGGAACATTCTTCCTGCATCTAACCTGTCTAAACCCGTCAGAATTTTAAACATTTCTATGAGATCTCCTCTCATTCTTCTGAACTCCAATGAATACAAGCCCAGTTGATCCAGTCTTTCTTGATATGTCAGTGCCACCATCCCAGGAATCAGCTTGGTGAACCTTTGCTGCACTCCCTCAATAGCAAGAATGTCCTTCCTCAAGCTAGGAGACCAAAACTGTACACAATACTCCAGGTGTGGCCTCACCAAGGCCCTGTACAACTGTAGTAACACCTCCCTGCCCCGTACTCAAATCCCCTCTCTATGAAGGCCAACATGCCATTTGCTTTCTTAACCGCCTGCTGTACCTGCATGCCAACCTTCAATGACTGATGTACCATGACACCCAGGTCTCGTTGTAGCTCCCCTTTTCCTAATCTGTCATCATTCAGATAATAGTCTGTATCTCTGTTTTTATCACCAAAGTGGATAACCTCACATTTATCCACATTAGACTTCATCTGCCATGCATTTGCCCACTCACCTAGCTTATCCAAGTCACTTTGCAGCCTCATAGCATTCTCCTCGCAGCTCACACTGCCACCCAACTGATTGTCATCCGCAAATTTGGAGATACTACATTTAATCCCCTCGTCTAAATCATTAATGTACAATGTGAACAGCTGGGGCCTCAGCACAGAGCCTTGCGGTACCCCACGAGTCACCGCCTGCCATTCTGAAAAGTACCCATTTACTCCTACTCTTTGCTTCCTGTCTGCCAACCAGTTCTTAATCCACATCAGCACACTACCCCCAATCCCATGTGCTTTAACTTTGCACATTAATCTCTTGTGCGGGGCCTTGTCGAAAGCCTTCTGAAAGTCCAAATACACAATATCCACTGGTTCTCCCTTGTCCACTCTACTGGAAACATCCTCAAAAAATTCCAGAAGATTTGTCAAGCATGATTTCCCTTTCACAAATCCATGCTGACTTGGACCTATCATGTCACCTCTTTCCAAATGCACTGCTATGACATCCTTAATAATTGATTCCATCATTTTACCCATTACCGATGTCAGGCTGGACTTCATTTTGGACTTTAAGTTTTGGACATTCCTTTTCATATTTCAAAAGAGCTGACAGCATGACTGGGACAGGCCCAAGAATGTTCCACAGGAATACACATTAGATGGGCAGGGATAGTCTGGGATGGCTGAAAGCAGATGCGGGTCCCTTTTGTCATGTAATGGGAAGCCATCAGTGAGAGATCAGGTAAATTGGTCAGTGCTCAAGCCATCGAAATGACTGAGAGCCCCGGATCGTGGGAACCTCAGGACAAAGGAAGCTATTTGGCCACCTAGACTCGTTGGAGTCTTTATCCCCAGGAAGAGCCCGGTAACAAAGGCACAGTCTGAAGATGTGATTCATTGCTCTTTAGTTCGACTGCCTCAGGCAAAGGACTGGTTTTTGGCCCAAGATTCAGCAAGCACTTTTTGGGTATAAGAGTAGGCAGTTTGCTGCAATTTCTCTCTCTCCTCTTCTACACTTGCTTGCTTCATTCAACTCATTCAAGGACTGAGCACTCCATCTGGGATGGAGAGAAGAAACCTTCATCTACGAGAAAAGAGAGGCTCGCTATTTCGACTGGGAGGTTGAACTTGTGACATGAAAGTCACAGATTGGTACAGAACCAGAAGATATGCCTCATCGGGAGAAGCAGCGAGTAAGCCAAAGGGGTAACTGGTGAGCATTATTCCAGCTCACATATCCTTTAGACCACCGCATAGTGTGAAGGGGTGTTGTGTGTTCCAATCAAGCCTTAGGGGTTTAGTGGAGAGGTTCTGCGTTGATCATAGCCATGTATACAGTCTGTTGGACAGATTTGGTGGTGTCCTATTGAGCCAAGCAGGGGTGTTTTAGTCGTGGGTACTTTGCGATAGGGGCCTGTTCAGATGGGCCAGTGTTGTGTGTTGTACTGTGTTTGTTTTACGCCACCAGGGTGTGTTTTACTGGAAGCAGGTGTGTGCTTTAACTTGAATAAAAGCATTGCGACGGTTGAGAACGAAAGATCTGTCTATAACTGAGTATTCTGTTCACTAGTTTAATTCCCGGGGTCGAGAACTATTATAAGGGGGTGATTTGTAACTACCAAGGGCAAAACCACTTACACTCATAAACAACAGTAAACAGAGTCTATTTACTCATAATCTCAAGTTAACAGCCTATTTGCTCATTAACTACAGTAAACAGTCTATATACTCAAACTAGAGTAAACAGAGTCTACTTAATCAAACTACAGTAAACAGAATCTAATTACTCAGAAACTACAAAAGTAAATGTTGGTCCCTTCGAGGACGAGACCGGGGAATTAGTAATGGGGAACATGAAGATGGCAGAAACTCTAAACAAGTACTTTGTATCAATTTTTATGGTAGAGGACACTAACAATATTCCAACAGTGGATAGTCAAGGGGCTATAGTGGGGAAGGAACTTAATACAATCACAATCACTAAGGAGGCGGTGCTCAGTAAGATAATGGGACTAAAGGCAGATAAATGACCTGGACCTGATGGCTTGCATCCTAGGGTCTTAAGAGAAGAGGCAGGGATTGTGGATTTATTGGTTGTAATTTACCAAAATTCCCTGGATTTTGGGGAGGTCCCAGCAGATTGGAAAACTGCAAATGTAACGTCCCTATTCAAAAAAGGAGGCAGGCAAAAAGCAGGAAACTATAGACCAGTTAGCCTAACATCTGTGGTTGGGAAAATGTTGGAGTCCATTATTAAAGAAGCAGTAATAGGACATTTGGAAAAGCAAAATTTGGTCAGGCAAATTTATGAAGGGGAAGTCATGTTTGACAAATTTGCTGGAATTCTTTGAGGATGTAACAAACAGGGTGGATAAAGGGGAACCAGTGGATGTGGCATATTTGGACTTCCAGAGGCATTTGACAAGGTGCCACACAAAAGGTTACTGCACAAGATAAAAGTTCACGGAGTTGGGGGTAATATATTGGCATGGATAGAAGATTGGCTGATTAAACAGCAAAGAGAGAGTCGGAATAAATGATTCATCCTCTGGTTGGCAATCAGTAACAAGTGGGGTGCCGCAGGGATCAGTGCTGGGACCCCAACTATTTACAATCTGTATTAACGACTTGGAAGAGGGGACTGAGTGTAACATAGCCAAGTTTGCTGACGATACAAAGCAGGGAGGAAGGGCAATATGTGAGGAGTACATATACAGGCTACAGGAGGACATAGTGACTGAGCAAGAATTTGGCAGATGGAATATAATGTTGGAAAGTGTGAAGTCATGACTTTGGCAGAAAAAAATCAAAGAGCAAGTTATTATTTAAAAGGAGAAAGATTGCAAAGTGCTGCAGTACAGCGGGACCTGGGGGTACTTGTGCATGAAACACAAAAGGATAGTATGCAGGTACAGCAAGTGATCAGGGAGACCAATGGTATCTTGGTCTTTATTGCAAAGGGGATGGAGTATAAAAACAGGGAAGTCTTGTTACAGCTGTACAGGGTATTGGTGGGGCCACACCTGGAATACTGCATGCAGTTTTGGTTTCCATATTTACGAAAGGATATATTTGCTGTGGAGGCAGTTCAGAGAAGGCTCACTAGGTTGATCCCGGGGATGAGGGGGTTGACTTATGAGGAAAGGTTGAGGAGGTTGGGCCTCTAATCATTGAAATTCAGAAGAATGAGAGGTGATCTTATCGAAACGAATAAGATTATGAGGGGGCTTGACAAGGTGGATGCAGAGAGGATGTTTCCACTGGTGGCGAGACTAGAACTAGAGGGCATGATCTTAGAATAAGGGGCCACCCATTTAGAACTGAGATGAGGGGAAATTTCTTCTCTCAGAGGGTTGTAAATCTGTGGAATTCGCTGCCTCAGAGAGTTGTGGAAGCTGGGACATTAAATAAATCTAAGACAGAAATAGACAGTTTCTTAAATGATAAGAGGATAAGAGGTTATGGGGAGCGGGCAGGGAAGTGGAGCTGAGTCCATGATCAGATCAGCCATGATCTTATGGCCTACTCCTGCTCCTATTTCTTATGTTCTTATGTTCTTATGTACAAGAAACAGAATCTATTTAATCAAACTACTGTAAACAGTCTTTGTACTCAAACTACAGTAAACAGGATCTATTTACTCAAACCACAGTAAACAGAGTCTATTTACTCAAACTATTGTAAACGATGCCTATTTACTCAAACTACAGTAAATAGTCTAGTAACTCATAAACTAAAATAAACCAAGTCTATTTACTCATAACCTGCAATAAACTGTCTATTTACTCAAGCTTGAGTAAACAGGGTCCATTTACTCATAAACTATTTGCTCATAATCTACAGTACATTAGCTTGGATGATGTGGAATCGGTATGGGTGGAGCTACGGAATACCAAGGGGCAGAAAACACGAGTGGAAGTTGTGTACAGACCAACAAACAGTAGTAGAAAGGTTGGGGACAGCATCAAACAAGAAATTAGGGATGCATGCAATAAAGGTACATCAGTTATCATGGGTAACTTTAATTTACATATTGATTGGGCTAACCAAACTGGTAGCAATGAGATGCAGGAGGATTTCCTGGAGTGTATTAGGGATGGTTTTCTGGACCAATATGTCGAGGAACCAACTAGGGAGCTGGCCATCCTAGACTGGGTGATGTGTAATGAGAAAGGACTAATTAGCAATCTTATTGTGCAAGGCCCCTTGGGGAAGAGTGACCATAACATGGTAGAATTCTTTATTAAGATGGAGAGTAACACAGTTAATTCAGAAACTAGGGTCCTGAACTGAAGGAAAGGTAACATCGATGGTTTGAGGTGTGAATTGGCTAGAATAGACTGGCAAATGATACTTAAAGGGTTGACGGTGGATCGGCAATGGCAAACATTTAAAGATCACGTGGATGAACTTCAGCAATTGTACATCCCTGTCTGGAGTAAAAATAAAACGGGGAAGGTGGCTCAACCGTGGCTAACAAGGGAAATAAGGATAGTGTTAAATCCAAGGAAGAGGCATATAAATTGGCCAGAAAAAGCAACAAATCTGAGGACTGGGAGAAATTTAGAATTCAGCAGAGGAGGACAAAGGGTTTAATTAAGAGGGGGAAAATAGAGTACGAGAAGAAGCTTGCCGGGAACATAAAAACTGATTGCTAAAGCTTCTATAGATATGTGAAGAGAAAAAGATTAGTGAAGACAAACGTAGGTCCCTTGCAGTCGGATTCAGGTGAATTTATAATGGGGAACAAAGAAATGGCAGACCAATTGAACAAATACTTTGATTCTGTCTTCACGAAGGAAGACACAAATAACCTTCCAGAAGTACTAGGGGACCGAGGGTCTAGTGAGAAGGAGGAACTGAAGGATATCCTTATTAGGTGGGAAATTGTGTTCGGGAAATTGATGGGATTGAAGGCCGATAAATCCCCAGGGTCTGATGGTCTGCATCCCAGAGTAATTAAAGAGGTAGCCCTAGAAATAGTGGATACATTGGTGATCATTTTCCAACAGTCTATCGACTCTCGAATCAGTTCTTATGGACTGGAGGGTAGCTAAGGTAACACCACGTTTTAAAAAAGAAGGGAGAGAGAAAACGAGTAATTATAGACCGGTTAGCCTGACATCAATAGTGGGGAAAATGTTGGAAGCAATTATTAAGGATTAAATAGCAGCGCATTTGGAAAGCAGTGACAGTATCGGTCCAAGTCAGCATGGATTTATGAAAGGGAAATCATGCTTGACGTGGATATAGAACTGTTTGGCAGACAGGAAGCAGAGAGTCGGGATAAACGGGTCCTTTTCAGAATAGCAGGCAGTGACTAGTGGAATGCCGCAGAGCTCAGTGCTGGGACCCCAGCTCTTTACTATATACATTAATGATTTAGATGAAGTAATTGAGTGTAATATCTCCAAGTTTGCAGATAACACTAAACTGGGTGGCGGTGTGAGCTGTGAGGAGGATGCAGGGTGATTTGGACAGGTTAGGTGAGTGTGCAAATGCATGGCAGATGTTGGGGGCAAAAATACAAAGGCAGAATATTGTCTGAATGGCGGCAGATTAGAAAAAGGGGAGGTGCAACGAGACCTGGATGTAATGGTTCATCAGTCATTGAAAGTTGCCATGCAGGCGGTGAAGAAGGCAAATGGTATGTTGGCCTTCATAGTTAGGGGATTTGATTATAGGAGCAGGGAGGTCTTACTGCAGTTGTACAGGGCCTTAGTGAGGCCTCACCTGGAATATTGTGTTCAGTTTTGGTCTCCTAATCTGAGGAAGGACGTTCTTGCTATTGAGGGAGTGCAGCGAAGGTTCACCAGACTGATTCCCCAGGATGGCTGGTCTGACACATGAGGAGACACTGGATCAACTGGGCCTTTACACACTGGAGTTTAGAAGGATGAGAGGGGATCTCATAGAAACATATAAGATTCTGACGGGACTGGACAGGTTAGATACGGGAAGAATGTTCCCGATGTTGGGGAAGTCCAGAACCAGGGGACACAGTCTTAGGATAAGGGGTAGGCCATTTAGGACTGAAATGAGGAGAAACTGCCTCACTCAGAGAGTTGTTAACCTGTGGAATTCCCTGCTGCAGAGAGGTGTTGATGCCATGGATATATTCAAGAGGGAGTTAGATACGGCCCTTACAGCTAAAGGGATCAAGGGGTATGGAGAGAAAGCAGGAAATGATCAGCCATGATCTTATTGAATGGTGGTGCAGGCTCGAAGGGCCGAACGGCCTACTCCTGCACCTATTTTCTATGTTTCTATGTTTCCATGATGAGCCCGTGCCAACTCCGACTCGCCTCAGAGGCCTACCCGGATGATTGCGGCTGGTCGAATTTTACTGTGATAGGGATTGTGCTTATGATGCCGGTGATGAGCAGTTTACCGCAGCCAGCTCCGGTATACCGGGTGCAAAATATTGGGGTGATAAGTGATGGAATACACGTGCAGCACCATGGGGCTCTGCCATGCGTCGTTAAATGGGGATCCACGATAGCAGGCACGGACCTTAACGGGTGCCAACACCGGGGAGCACACATTGTACTCTGTCCCCAGAGATTAAATTCGTTCAACCGACCAGTGTATGGGTTTGAATCACAGGGTACGGAGGCCATTAATTGTACAATGGAGGTGATGGCCCAGGGCCACGTTCCACCTCAGCTGGCATACACAGGCAGGGGGACATACTGTATCACGACCAGTGTGACTCAGTACAGGGCCCACAGCGACACCTGGTGGCCAGTTCCTGATCCAACCTGCTGCTTTAAACGCCACACGGAGGTTCAGTTTGCTCAGGAATAGATTTTCCCTATCAGAGAGCCCTACACGGTGCATCTTACCGTAAATAATTCCGTAACTAATTTATACAAATATGTAACGCAGTTCGGGTATGATATTCCACCTTTGCCCCAACATCTCACAAATCTGCTGAAGGAGGTGGAATTGTCACAGAAGCACTGTTATACTTTAGAACAGCGTAACGGGGAGATCGAGAAGGAGATCACTCAGCTGGTTTCTCCTCCACGGTGGGATGTTGGGCTCAGCATAGAAAATCCCACCATGGATTCGAGTAGTCTCTCATGTTTTGGTGATTGTACAGTGTGTCATAACTTTATATTTGCTTTACATGACCTGCAGGCAACGAGGGAAAGCAGTTCGAGATCGGCGGCTGAGATTGCTGCATTATCAGCCCCTGACTTCACAAGCTGCTTCACTGTGGCGATAAATGTGTTGTGCAATGTACTGTCAGATGTATGTATTTTCGGGTGGCCGGCGGGGCCCACCCAGTCTGTTACATATGTTGTGTCGGGTGTGGTGTGCGGGTTTTAATGTGTTTACGGGAATGTACAAGGGTGTGCGAAGCCTGGTCGTCTAGTGTAATTAAAATTGGCAGCCGTGGGAGAGGGTACCTGCCTTAAGTTCATTTCTGAGAAATGCTGTGGGGAAAAATGACTTACTTTTTCCCTTGTACTGTTATGAATTACTCAGGGAGGCTTTTCTGCCTCCACCTTGTAATGAGTTTTAAAGGTTTGGGGACATTTGACTTTCAGGGAAGTATTTTGTTGTCCAAATTTTGGAAACTGTTTCTTTCAGTTTAGGAAACTCCCAGGAAGGTATTTATGGTTTGATCTGAAGACATACTGGGGTCTCCATACACACACCGGTTGCGTGATAGTTCTGCTGCAGGTTTAGCGGTGTTATTATCACAGGGGGTTGTAGGATTTGGCCGGTGCCAACATCAGTGTGTGTATGGGGTGTGTGTATGGGCCGGATGCATTTTTGGACTTTTAAAATGGATCTGTATCCTTTTAAAATGGAGACGCACATGGGCTGCATTTCGAAATGGACATTTGGACTTTAAAAAGGACTGATTTTTGGTTTCTGTGAAGTAGCAGGAGCTGTCTAACCTTTGGGTTGCCATGGGACCAGTCTCAACGCTAACACCATGAAAGGCAAAGGCCTTTTCATTTCGAACTTTGCGCGATTTGTGGAAAACCACCTTTTGTCCATGGAGCCAGGATGTCTGGATGGACAATGAGGTTTGCAGGCCAAATGTAGCACCTCTGGACTCTTTCAATGAAGGAGCAGTCAAGAACTCAACAGTTAGCACTTCGAGAACTGCTCATCTACAGAAATGGCCTACCATTGTTTTCATCAAGATGACCAATCCAGGACAGAGACGACACCAGGAAGACCAATTCACATCTCTGTGACCATGGTAACCAGGAATCGCCCAGACAGTTTTGTTTATTATACGGTGTATAAAGATGCTGAGCTTTGGGGGATTCAGTGCTTATTTTTCTCCACCATCTGGAACGGGGTTCCCCACGTAGCTACGCGTCCATCAACTCTCCAGGAACGCCCGAAGTGAGTGCCTTGACGTACCGCCTGAATGCAACTCTCTAGGCCTCATCACATGCCTGTTAGGCACGGCTTTGTCTTTAGAGTCGAACGGACCCGGGACCGTGTGAATCATTGATCAATGACAAAGCCTGGTAATTATATCCAGCATACACCTCTGGAAATTCCCAAGACCGCCATCATGTTTGACTGCTGAGGAACTGCAAGTGTCCAAGACACAGACTAACACGTTTGTTTGTGTGTGTGTGTGTGAGGAGGCTTCCAAGTGTGGATTCTGACCAAACCGGGAGAGGGGTTTAGTTAGAAGGGTTTCCATTATCTAGGCTTAGATTCTGGGAAGGGGGTTGTTTCGGCATAACCACCTGGGTGGTTATTTAGTCTAATTTTAAGCTAATGTCCACAGTCACCTACTCTTTAAGTCATAAGCGAGAGGAGTAGGGGTTGTCGTTTTGTGAGTGTAATAAAAGAAATTGATCTTTGACTAATCTAAATCATTTCATTTTGTTGAGTCAATTATAATCTATTCATAGTAACTCCTTAGGTCCGAACTTGAGGGTTGTGGGGCTTGTGGTTCGCGGTATAATTCGGAAGACCAACCAGGTGGCATCTGTTCACGGCCGGGTTGCACAGTAATCCCGCTGGGGACGCTGCGCATCGGGCATAGGAGAAGACCTATCTGACCTTGGTCTCTCTCTCTCTCTGGGATTACCCACTAATTGACAGGCCAGGCATGAACTATTAACAAAAGCTCCTGCCGTCTAAAGGGAAATAACCCGAACTGGGGAGTTTAAAAGCACGGGTCGACTCGAGGGAGAGTCATACAGACACGGGGCACACAAAACACCCTACAATAGAGTCTATTTACTCACAAATACAGTTAACACAATCTATTTACTCAGGATACAGTAAACAGAGTCTATTTACTCAGGCTACAGTAAACAGAGTCTATTTACTCAAACTACAGTAAACAGAGGGTCCGATTTTCATCAAAGCTTCCACCCGCCCAAATGGCGCCTAAAGTCCAGCTGATGGCCGCTGAGGTACCGGCCGGCACTTTGAGTGGGATATTCATCACTAAGATCCCTCAACGGTCGGCGGGCGGCAAATTGACGAAATACGCCGCCAATCTGGGCAGCAAAGGGCGGGAGATCTCATTCTCGGTGCAGAGGCCCTTGCCGGCCAAGTTGCCGCCGAGGATGGAGTTGGGCCCATGGAGGGTTGAAGACCTGAAAAAAATCAACAGTAAAAAATTTTAAAAACTATCCGAAGACCTTTAGGACACCCCATGCAGGTAAGTCGCTGTTGAAATTTTTTTTTAAATGTTCAATTACCCTTTTTTCAGGTTCTTCAGACTTACCATCAGGGACTGACCAGCCTCCTCCCAGCGGTCCAACCCCATTCTGCCGCCGAGTCCCGCTGACCCCCGCCCGCAGGAATATGGGAGTTCGGCGGGCGGAAGGTCAGTTGCGCCATTCGGTCATCTGCTGACGTCAGCGAGCGGTTCCCGACGCTCTCCCCTCCCGCCCACTGCAGCCCGCTCCAGGCCACCTATAAAGTGGCACTGGGCGGATCTTCAGGAGGAATGTTGGCAGCAGTGGGTGGCAGCGGGCGGTGAGGTGATGAATTTCGGCCCCAGAGTCTATTTACATCTTATCTACAGTAAACAGAGTCTATTTACTGAAACTACAGCAAACAGAGTCACTTTACTCATAAACTACAATAAACAGTCTATTTACTCTAGTTGCAGTAAACAGAATCTATTTACTCACAAACTACAATCAACGGAGTCTATTTACTCAGGCTACAGTAAACAGAGTCTATTTACTCAAACTACAGTAAACAGAGGGGCCGATTTTCATCAAAGCTTCCACCCGCCCAAATGGTGCCCAAAGTCCCGCTGATGGCCGCTGAGGTACCGACGGGCACTTTGAGTGGGATATTCATCGCCGAGGTCCCTCGAAGGTCAGAGGGCAGCAAATTGATGAAGTACGCCGCCAATCTGGGCAGCAGCAGGCGGGAGATCTCATTCTCGGCGCAGCGGCACTTGCCGGCCAAGTTGCCGCTAAGGATGGAGTCAGGCCCATGGAGGGTCGAAGACCTGAAAAAAAAATCAACAGTAAAAAATAAAATAACTATCCGAAGACCTTTAGGGCACCCCATGCAGGTAAGTTGCTGTGAATTTTTTTTTAAATGTTCACTTACCTTTATTTCAGGTTCTTCAGACTTACCATCAGGGACTGACCAGCCTCCTCCCAGCGGTCCAACTCCATTCTGCTGCCAACTCCCGCCCGCAGGAATATGGGAGTTCGGCGGGCGGGAGGTCAGTTGTGCCATTCTGCCGTCTGTTGACATCAGCGAGTGGTTCTCGGTGCTCTCCCCTCCCGCCCGCTGCAGCCCGCTCCAGGCCACCTATAAAGTGGCACTGGGTGGATCTTCAGGAGGAATGTCGGCAGCAGTGGGTGGCAGCGGGCAGTGAGGTGATGAATTTCATCCCCAGAGTCTATCTACAGTAAACAGAGTCTATTTACTCAAACTACAGTAAACAGAGTATATTGACTCATAAACTACATTAAGCAGCAAATATTTATTCATAAACTACATTAAGCAGAGTCTATTTATTCATAACCTACATTAAACAGAGTCTATTGACTCATAAACTACAGCGTGTTTCCTGAGCACAGCAGGATTATTTCTCCAGCAAAATACAGTGAGTGGAGGATGGTTACACACTACAAATTATGTATGTAACATGAATCCCAGTTACTTACAGCAGTGATTGATGGGGAAACTACCCAATTACCTCCATTCTACCGGGACTTGTGGGCTGCCATTATAGCGTGGCAAAAAGCTGGAAGTCCATCCAACGGGTTGGAATCAATGATTGCAATTGAATTGAAGCAATTAATTGTTCCTTCCTATTTTCGCAGCATGTGTGATGCACACTCGCATGGCGCGATCTCAGCTGTATTTAAAGCATCAGTGCTCAGATGTAAATTGGAGGTGTTCATGGTGGATGGTGAACATAGATTCGATGCCGCATCACTGGAATTGCTGCTGAGTGTAGTCAGAAGCAGAAGGGAAATACTTTTCCCAAGAAATGGTAGGAAGCGACCTACTGCTCTCATCAAGAATGTGTGATTCGAGCTAGCTGAGGCGGTGAGCAGCAGGAGCATTGTGTCCAGGTCTTCGATGCAATGTAGAAAATGGTTTAATGACCTAAGCAGATCAGGAAAAGTGAGTACATTTGCTGATTGAACTACATCCTGTGCTGTAAGCCTCCTTCTCATTTCACTTTGTCTTGCCAAGCATTCTCTATCACATCACTCCTCACACCCACTCAACTTTCAGAACCAGACAGCCTTCATTTATATGCACTTCCTCACCTCTCTATTTATCCATCTACCATTGCCATTCACCCAATCCTCATGCAATGTGATGTATCTGTCTCATAGTCACCCTCACCGAATGCACTGCATCCATCGGGTGAATATGTGGCCTTCACTCATTCACAGGTCTGTTTCTTCGCCCTTTGCAGAAGAGAGCACAGAACAGAAGGGAAAGGTAGAGGACTGGAGGTGGGCCGCCACAAAATGATCCAGCTAACAGATGCAGACGAGGAGACCAGGGAGATAACTGGCATATCTGCGTCCCTCTCAGTCAGAGACTGAGACAGAGAACTCGCAGATAGCTGGTGACAGAATTATATACATATCTCTGACATATGTATACTGACCTTATTTCATTAATGACTGAATTATGGGAAGGCAGGATATGGTGATTGTCAAGAATGTGACTTTGGCATGAATAACGATATCTCTTTCTTTCATCACAATCCAGGCCTGTCATGCATTCAGCAAGTGTTGCAGGATGTCCTTAAGAATGATTCTTCGGAGGAGCTCATTCCTTTTAGGAATGAGTGACTATAACATGATTCAATTTCAAATTCAATTGGAGGATGAGAAAGTTGGATCTCAAACCAGTGTTCTAAGCTTAAATAAAGGAGACTACAAAAGTATGAGAGCAGAGTTGGCTAAAGTGGACTGGGAAAATTGATTAAAGTATGGGACGGCTGATGAGCAGTGGCAGACATTTCAGAAGATACTTCATAACTCGCAACAAAAATATATCCCAATGAGAAGGAACGACTGTAAGAGAAGGGATTACCATCCATGGCTAACTAAGGAAATAAGAGATGGAATCACATTGAAAACAAGGGCATACAATGTGGCCGACTAGTGGGAGGCCAGAGGATTGGAAAACTTTTAAAAGCCAGTAAAGACCGACTAAAAAAATGATAAAGAGAGTGAAGATAGATTATGAAAGTAAACTAGCACGAAATATAAAAACAGATAGTAAGAGTTTCTACAGGTACATAAAAAGGAAAAGAGTGGCGAAAGTAAATGTTGGTTCCCAGAGGATGACACTGGGGAATTAATAATGGAGAACAGCGAAATGGCAGACACATTGAAAAAATATTTTGTATCGGTCTTCACGGTAGAAGACACTAAAAACGTCCCAATAGTGGATAATCAAGGAGTTATAGGGAGGGAGGAACTTAATACAATCAATATCACTAATGAACTAGTACGCGGTAAAATAATGGGCCCAAGTTTCGAGCCGCGCCTAGAACGGCGCAGTCCCGACCTGGACGCCCGTTTTTCGCGCCACAAAGTGCGCCTAAAAAAACTTCCAGATTCTCCAGCTCCCTGCAGGTCGTTTGCAGCTTGGCGCGGCGCAGCACGAGCTATAGGGGGCCTAGCTAGGTCCCTGCGCTGAAAACAGTGCCGGAACCTCTGCACATGCGCGCTACAGTGGGCACGCATGTGCAGTAGCTCCAGGCGCCCAAAACTCTGTGGGAGGGGCCGAAGCACGCAGCCCCTCGCCCTGGCCGAATGGCCTCACTGAGGCTGCATGAATAAGGCTCCTCCCACGGCCAGCTCCTGCTTCCTCCCGACTCGACTCCCGCTCCGGACCGGACCCAACACCGACCCGACTCCCGCTTTCCCCCCCCCCCCACCCCCGCCGACTGGACCCGACCTGACCTCCCTCCCCCCGACCCAACCTCCCTCTCCCTCCTTCCCCCCGAACCGAACCGACCTCCCTCCCACCACCCCCCCGACCCGCGCTCCCCCCGGACCCGACCCAACGCCACCTACCTGTAAATCTGCTGCTGGGGACGGGCCCTTCCCGAAGTCTCGGGCCGGCCGGGCCCAGCCCGTTCAGCCTCCCTCCCCCTTCTCCTTCCCCTCCCCATCTCCTTTCCCCCATCTCCTCATCTCCTTTCCTTTCCCCCCATCCTCCCCCATCTCCTTTCCCCCCCCTCCCCTTCTCCTCCTCCCCCTCCCCCTTCTCCCCCTCCCCCTTCTCCCCATCCCTCCCCCTTCCCTCCCTCTGCTCCCCCCCTCTCTCCCCATTCCTCCCCCTTCCCTCCCTCTTCTCCCCCGCTCTCTCCCTCTACCCCCGTCCTCCCCCTCCCCTCGCTGTCAGAAACACAGACACTCACAGACAGAGTGAGAGACACACACAGACAGACAGACAGAGAGATAGAGACACTGACAGAGACACACTGGGGGGGGAGGGGGGGGGGGGGCATCCCAGCACGCTGTTGGAGGGCTCCCGGTGCTGCAGTCGGTAAGTAGAAAATGTTTTATTTATTGATTTAAAAAAAAAATTATTTCTTATAAATTTTTTTTGATTGATTTATTGGTTGATTTATTGATGTTTTTATCATTTATTATTGATGATGGCTGGTTATTTGTAAAACTGAAGTGTTTAATGTTTGTAAACTTCTCTTTAAACCCCCCCCCCCCCCCATTCCCTACGCCTGATTTGTAACCTACGCCTGATTTTCTAAAATGTAGACAAGGTTTTTTCCAACATACAAAAATCTTCACTTACTCCATTCTAAGTTAGTTTGGAGTAAGTTTTCACTGATGAAACTTTGAAAACAGGCGTAAGTGGCCGGACACGCCCCCTTTTGAAAAAAAAATTCTGTTCCAAAGTGAAACTGTTCTAACTGACTAGAACTGGAGCAAACTAAATGGCGAGAATTCCGATTTCTAAGATACTCCGTTCTACACCAGTTGCTCCTAAAATTCAGGAGCAAATCATGTCGAAACTTGGGGCCATAGGGACTAAAGGCAGACAAGTTCCCTAGACCTGATGGCTTACATCCTAGGGTCTTAAAAGAAGTGGCTGCAGAGAAAGTGGATGCATTGGTTGTAATCTAACAAAATTCTCTCGATTCTGAAGCGGTCCCAATGGATTGCAAAACCGCAAATGTAATGCCTCTATTTAAAAAAGGAGGCAGACAAAAAGCAGGAAACTATAGACCAGTTAGCCTAACATCTGTCGTTGGGAAAATGCTGGACTCCATTATTAAGGAAGCTGTAGCAGGACATTTGAAAAGCATAATTCAATCAAGCAGAGTCAGCATGGTTTTATGAAGGGGAAATCATGTTGGACAAATTTGCTGGAGTTCTTTGAGGTTGTAATGAGCAGGGTGGATGAGAGGGAACCAGTGGATGTGGTGTATTTGGGTTTCCAGAAGGCATTTGATAAGGTGCCACATAAAAGGTTATTGCACAAGATAAAAGTTCACGGAGATGGGGGTAATATATTAGCATGGATAGAGGATTGGCTAACTAACAGAAAACAGAGAATTGGGATAAATGAATCATTTTCTGGTTGGCAAACAATAACTAGTGGGGTGCCGCAGGGATCGGTGCTGGGTCCTCAACTATTTACAATCTATATTAATGACTTGGATGAAGGGACCGAGTGTAATGTAGCCAAGTTTTCTGATGATACAAAGATGGGTGAGAAAGCAAATTGTGAGGAGGACACAAAAAATCTGCAAAGGGATATAGACATGCGAAGTGAGTGGGCAAAAATTTGGCAGATGGAGTATAATGTGGGAAAATGTAAGGTTATCCACTTTGGCAGCAGAAATAGAAAAGCAAATTATAATTTAAATGGAGAAAATTTGCAAAATGCTGCAGTACAGAGGGACCTGGGAGTCCTTGTGCATGAAACACAAAATGTTCAGGTGCAGCAAGTAATCAGGAAGGCTTTATTGCAAGGTGGATAGAGTATACAAGCAGGGAAGTCCTGCCACAACTACACAGGGTATTGGTGAGGCCACACCTAGAGTACTGCGTACAGTTTTGGTCTCTGTATTTAAGAATATACTTGCATTGGAGGCTGTTCAGAGAAGGTTCACTAGGTTGATTCCGGAAATGAGGGGGTTGACTTATGAAGATAGGTTGAGTAGGTTGGGCCTATACTTAATGGAGTTCAGAATGAGAGGTGATCTTATCGAAACATATTAGATAATGAGGGGGCTCAACAAGATGAATGCAGAGAGGATATTTCCACTCATAGGGGAAACTAAAACTAGGGGACTTGGGCTAGATGTTATGCTTTTGTGCAGATCGCCCAAAAATGAGCGTTATTTCCGGCATGGGCGGTAAAAATGGGTTTTCAGATCACCGGCTTGTCGCCCATTCTCAAAGCCCCTAGTCTCCATTTTTAAATTGAGAATTACCACGAGCGATATGAAATGTGCGGTAGCATTAAATCTCTCTGATCTTCTGCCGTAAATCGTCGCCGTCCTTAGCAACGGCATGGCAACGCTCGATTCACGCGATTCAGGAGGTCAAGGATCATCATGACATGCGCGGAAGAGGAGACAGAGAGAGAGGGAGCTCAGAAGGCGTGTGTGGGTGTGGTGTGGCTGCTTTGGGAGGAAGGAGGGAGAGTTTAGAGCTTGAGGAGGCGACACAGCATGCTGTGGAGACTGACACTGGCGAGAGCAGTGAGCTGGAAGAGGAGCACATTGGAGGGTGCAAAAGAGCGAGGAGGTTCTCGGATGAGGCAACTGCTTCCCTCCTGCAGGTCGAGTTACGCTGGGGTGATTTGACCCAGGGAGGGCATGGGAAGCCCACCCCAAAGGCCTACCAGAAGATATGCGCCGAGATAGCAGAGGTGGTCTCGTCGGCGACCAATGAAGAGCGTGAGGGCAACCAATGCCGCAAACGATGGAACGACCTTGTCGGATCCGCAAGAGTAAGTATTACATTTATTTACATGTACTTATGTATTTATATAGTTTGATTGATAAGAGTCATGAGTGACTATAATCAGATGTGAGGTTTTTCACTTTTACTGGGAATGTTGTACTCAAAGTCTGCGGTCACAGTGTACGTCTTTAGATAAAGAATGATAATTATCATAATAATCATGATTACATCTGTCGGTTATGTGTTGTATCAGTCTCTGTGACAGTACCTAGCAATGATATCATGCAATGATCTCATGCCATGTCGTCCTGTTACCTTTTACAGAAGAAGCTATCGATGATGAGGTCCGTGCAGAGGCGAACGTGTGGGGGGTCACCAGTCATCAGCGACATCACTGACATGGAGGAGAGGGTGCTCGCACTTGTGGGGAAGCACTCTTGGACGGCCACGTAAGCATCTGCAGACCCTGAAGTGATGCCACGTGAGTAAAGTATACACCATTGCATGATGTAAAGTCAATAGATGCCACACCCACTCATATCCGAACAATAATATATGATAGATGATTTCTAAAATTGTCCTATAAATAATGTTCTCCTAATGAAAATCATTGCAATGCAGAATGTGTTGATGGTCATGAAATGTGATGTCTGTGATGATTTTAATAGCGGTGGTGCTTTTGTCGTGCATATGCTGTGTGTAGCGCTGGAATCACCTTGTGACCCTAGCACCCCCTTCTCCTCTAATAACCTGATTTGTGTTTTGCAGCCCAGCCAGCAGCACGGCCCCAGGCAAGACCACAGAGACCAGAAGGTGGGGGCGCGGGGCCGGACTATCCTACATCTGGTGCTGAGGAGCTCCGATTCTCGCCCATCAATCCGCTGGGTCTGTTCTCTGCGGATGAGAGCGCGGACTTCGTGGAACCTGCATCCCCATGCTCCAGCAGCCATTCCATCCCAAGGCCATCTAGTGATCCTCCGGTCATTCCCACCTCCACTCTGGAGGTACCAGGCCCAAGCACCTCGCCACAGGGCATCCCATTTGTCCCCAGGATGGCGCCAGCCCTGCGGAGGTTTCGTGGATGCGGCAGGTCTGTTCCATGAGCACCACATGAGAACGGAGAGATGGTACAGTTGTCCAGGAGGACAGTAGACATTGGTGGCCAGATCCTCGATGCATTGGGGGGCATATCCCGCTGGCCACCATGACTGAGTACGTTCCGCAGATAGCGGAGGCCCTGGAGGCAATAGCCAGGAACACTGCTGGCACAGGCCTCCCAGTGGTCCTAGAGCGCGGCACTCCACCCCTAGGTTCCGCACCACCACTGCCAATGACACATGAGAGACAGGACCAAGATCCTGCTTCTGTATCCAAGAATGTTCCCACCTCGCACCCCCCGCTCTTGTAACCGTGCAACCGCCGTCTCTGCCTTCATCCCTCCCCAATGAGGCACCGCCTGAGGAGCTCTTCAGCCAGGCGGCATGGAGCGAGGAGGGGAAAGGGTAGAGGTGGGGAGAAGAAGGGGAGGGAGGAAGGAAAGTGAGGTGCATGTCTGCAGGTGATGGCTGTGTTATATCTCCATCTGGGTGTATGCAATTTGTTGTAATGTATGGGGGGAGGGGACCACCCTCCTGGTTTGCATTTGTATTCTGTGTTGCTGGACATGTTAACCATTTGATTGATGTCAATGGTCAAAAAAGTGGGGTGGGGTGGGGTGGTTTTGCCTGTGATACTTATGATTTCAGACCAATGGTTGTATAAAATGTTTTTATTCAACATAATCTTGTTGTACATTGTCTCAGATAGTTGGACCGTTACACACTGGTGATTCCTTAACATGAAAGTGTTAAATAAAACTTAACTTGAATCAACTTAAACTTCAACTGGTACCAAGGTGATGCCCACCATTGATGTCTGAGCTGCACACATACAGCAGTGTGTCAGCGTTGTCAATCACAGCAACGTTCTTTCAAGCAAATTGTTCAGTTATGAGCTCCTGATGTAAGACTCTTGCAGTATGTAGCCACCACGGGCCCTTTCCTGTGGTCTGGAGGGGGGCATGGGCATGGTTGCATAGCCAGCCTGATTGTCTGGCCCTAACTCAGCGTCTAGCCTCTCGTCCTCCTCTTCCTCTCTCTCCTGAGGTGGACCATCAGTCCCTTCTGGCAAATCTTGGCCCCTCCTGATAGCCAGGTTGTGCAGCATGGAGCACACGATCACGAATTTAACTACTTGCTCAGGGTTGTATTGTAGCTCCCCTCCTGAGTGCTCCAGGCATCTAAAGCGCTGTTTAAGCACAGTTATTGTTTTCAGGAGAACATTGCATGTGTCTCTATGGCTCTGGTTGTATCGCTTCTCGGCCTCGGTGTGGATGTCACGCAGGCGGGGGGGGGGGGGGTCATGAGCCAAGTGGCTAGGCCATATCAGTGGTCACCAAGCATCCAGCATTGTCCTTGTGGCTGACTCTTAAACATGTCAGAGACAGTGCTCTCACGCAGGTTGTGAGTCTCATCGAAGCTGCCCGGACATTTGGCATTCACTACCATTATGATCTGGTTGTGGTCGACAAGTAGTTGGACCTTCAGGGAGTGAAATCCTTTTCTGTTATGAAAAAGCTCTGGGTACTGAGAAGGTGCCCACATGGCGATGTGAGTGCACTCTATTGCTCCCTGCCCCCTGGGGAACTTAGCAATGTGGTAGAATGTTCCAGCCTTGTCAGTCTGAGCCTCCGTGGTCATGGAGAATCTGATAAAGTCCATCCTACGCGTGTACAGGGCCTCCGTGACCTGTCAAATGCAGCGATGTGTGGCATTGTGAGACAGAGGGGAAAACTCGACCGCGGAGGCGCAAAAGGAACGGGACGCGTAGAAAGACAGTGCCGCGGTGACCTTGAACTCGACCGACACTGATGTCCTGATGGCAGGCTGCATATGTGGCTTGATAAGCTCACATATTTCATTGATCACCACCTTGTGGAAGCACAGTCTCCAAAGCCAGCTGTGCTCAATCACGTCGAGGTAAGACCTCTTCTCCTTGTAAGTGCGGGGTGTGTATGGTCTGGACCACCTCCTCATTCTGGCACATCTCAGATTGGGCACATAATGATATGCATTAGACATTGTGCCATTTGCACTCTGCAGCATCTGCATATTAATCGATGCAGCCTGAGAAATGGCTGTCTCCATTCCAATAAAAGTATAAAGCGATTGATCAGAAGCAATAATTTCCACACTAAAATGCACCTACTGTAAACCCCAATTGCCCAGAGTCTGAAAAGATGTCTGTTGATATGGTCACTTCACCTGAGAAGAACTCCAGAGTCAATCCAAACTCCCCCAGAGTTGAAGCAGCCTTTTGAATGAAGCGACCTGCGATTTGAAAAATGGCGTCCACACCGCTGTGATTAGTTCAGAACAGGTCCACTTTTTCAGAGGGTGTTTTGGGCGAGCGATATTATGGGCGAGATGTGTGTGAGGTGGTGAAAGTGATGCTGGGCGATCTCCTGGGCATTAGTTTCAGCAAATGTGATCTTTACAACAAAATAAAGTGGGAGGTCGGTATTATTGAATCTCAGCGTTAATTACGTGTGGAAAGTAACACTGGGCGATATTATGGGCATTGGTTTCGCCCATTCTGATGAATCCGCCGAAAAAAAGTGGGCGGGCAGGGAAAATGACACTCGGCGATAAGTGTCCGAAAAATGTGCATCAGTTTCCATTTTTTGGCTAAATGGGCAATATCTTAGCGTTATACCTCATTTCAGTGATAAAATGGACGTTAAGTGGGCATTATAATGGAAAAATAATGGAAAGTCTAGCCCATAGTCTCAGAATAAGGGGCCGCCCATTTAAAACTGAGATGAGGAGGAATTTCATCTCTTAGAGGGTTGTAAATCTATGGAATTCTCTACCCCAGAGAGCTGTGAAGGCTGGGTCATTGAATATATTTAAGACGGAGATAGACAGAGTTTTGAGCGATAAGGGAATAAAGGGTTGTGGGGAGCGGGCAGGGAAGTGGAGCTGAGTCCTTGATCAGATCAGCTATGATTTTATTAAATGGCGGAGCAGGCTCAAGGGGCCAGGTGGCCTACTCCTGCTCCTATTTCTTATGTTCTTCTGATAGTGCACCATTGTAGGACTTACAGCTACCAGCTGTAATGAGTGAGCTTTTAGTCAGATGAGCAATGACAAATTTAAATACCCACCTGAACTGCGGCTCAACCTGACCTGCATTTCACTGGTCAGTTTCCCGAGCTCCGGGCAACCTGTGCTATAGAAGTTAAATTTAAAGCGAAGTTAAATTCAATTTAAAAACACCCACGAATGTCTCCTAAGGATGTTACTTGCACCGATAACTACCCGCCTGCCTGCAAAAATTAAAGTCTCAACTTCAGCAAGTAGTTTACTCACAGGCATCCAAATATGTTTCCATTAAACCCGGAAGTGGGTGCGTTGGAACCAGAATGTGGTTGTGATCGAAAAATCTTTGGGCCTGGAAATCCCATTCCGCTTGAAAAATTAGTGTTACCACCCCCGAAAGGAAGTGGAGCGCAAAAATAACACGTTCCACTTCCTTTCTGGGGCGGGAGCGCGGCGGATGGGTCGGCAGCAGGACATAGCGCTACACACTGGGTGGCGTCGCGGTGCCTCATACAAAGGGTTCTTCCCTTCATTAAAAGGAAGGGGCCAAACTGCAAATTCTGCTGGTAGGTAACAGACTTCCATGGACCACCGGGGAGCGGGATTGTCATGCCAACAGCCCGGCACTTAAGCAGAGTGCCTGGCTGGACGATTGTGGCACAGACCTTGCGATCACGGTGCCAAAGGAAAATGGCATTTTTTAAAATATGGCCGTCACCTCCCATTTAAGTAGCGCCTCGTGAGCAGCCTGCAGCCCAGTTCATGTCCCCTGAAGCTGTCACTGGCATCGTCCGGGGCAGCTTCAGGGGACGGTCCTCAATTTTTGTTCTGGAGCGAAAACGGGACGCAGTGCATGGGGATAAATTGTCATCGCAGACACAGCGCAGCGGAGGGGGCTACGGGTTACCGCCATCGCTAAACTCCCGCGGAATTTAGTGGGAGTCATTAGCAGCACTGCACCCGGGTGAAATTTCATTTGGGGCCGATTAATTTTTAAGTACCCACTCGACCCTGACCCATCCCTTCTCGTGGGTTAAAATCCCCCCACCATGGTGTCAGTATATGCAGCATTTAAAAAATGTATGTGTGTGTGTGTGTGTGTGTGTGTGAAAAGAAAACAGCCGATAGATTACACTCTTCTTGTAACTTTTGTTTTGTGTCCTATAAACTTCAGAAAGTGTATTAAACTCAGAACGACATGGAAAAATGTAGAGTGGGGGTCATTTCAGTCACCGGTTTTACACTCTTCCCGATTTTCCTTTCCATTGACTTAAATGTCAAAACCCAGCTCACCGCAGGTGTTGTTCAGTAACCATATATCATGCAATTAGGCTATGTTGCAGTCCTTTCATTTCTGAAACTCTTTGAAGATGTGAATGTGTCAAGACCTATAATTGTAGGTTGCAGCTGTAATTTGTTCCCCATAGGTATGGATGGTCAGTAATGAAAGAGTTGTAAGGTTGCGTGAGGACTTGGCATGGGGCAGCAGTACCTGAGGACAAAAGGATCTTTCACAGATAACAGCTGTTCCCACTGGTTGGTGCTCAGCACACCCAAGCTTGTCCATGTTAAATGGAGGGTTACGTTAAGATACGAAGGGCCTGGAGTAACCTAAAGAAGAGCCATCCTTAGCTCGTGCTGCCTTGGACCATGATTTACAGATAGACAAAGTGAAAAGAGTTTTCACAGCTATACCTGCAAGTGACTTCATGACATACATTGGCTGAAATGGAAAAGGTGGCATTTTTAACATAAAAGATCAGAAACAAGTTAACCAGAGAAGACTACTAGAAGGTTTTTGAGAGCGGTTACAGGAGTTCAGGGAAGGTAAAGAATTCCACTCGACAGAAACAAGCAAATAATTCAATGTATCACTTGTATATAAGTTAAGTTCATGAGAATAGAAGCAAGATTAGTGCTACCAAGAGGGAACAGACAAAGGGCCAAACTGTTCCGGCAGCAGATGGAAATTCATCACACTGACATCCTGAAATTGAATCTGAGCATCCCGGAGGGAGGTGAAAATACCAATCCTTCACACTGACTTGGAAGGATGATGTCATGTATTCAACCAGCATTGTAACCCATGTATAATCTGATCAGCGGGCATCGCTGCAATGTGGAGGGGGAAGAGAGGTGGTGGTGCCGGGTAGAGGGGTGGGTGTTGCTTCCTCATCTAAATGTATGAATACCTCATAATATTATGTAACGTTTGTCATTGTGCACTTGTAAATACACTCACATTGTTGACCCTGTTTGTGCGTGTGTCATTTTACTGTCAAGTGTGGTGCATTGCGCCAACCACACATCTGTCCCTCAGGTCATCTACTTCATCAGGAATATCTTCCCATCCTGACTGCGGTGTATATTGGGCCCTGTCATCAGGCCATCACAAGACGACAATGAATGCAGGAAAGCTGCCATTCAATTACTCTACTTTACCAAGTTGCAGGGCAGACCTTAAGGCTTGCACTTCAACCCTCTTTTTGTGAGGTCAAACATGGAGGAGTGCCACCCCTGCGATGACATGGTCATCAGTTACATTACAGTACATTGTGTGACACAATTAATGAGTCAGCTTGGATGTACAACATGTAGATGCTGAACACTTGTCAGTCACTCATAATCATTTTCCCTTTGCCATTGGCCTTCTCAATGAAGGACTTTCAAGAAGGTGCAACAAAAAAGCCACCATTAGCTTACACACATTTCAGTCGGTTTTATCACATCCAATTTAAACATCACCATCAGCAAGAAAGTAATGCCAACATTGACCTAACTTCTTTCCAGCAGTCCCACCGATATGGTGCAGAATCCGACTGGCTGCCGTGATGTGATGGCCACCAGCACTCCCACCCAGCCGATGTGCCAGAGCTGCCCCAATGCACTCCATCTCTCCCACCCACACAATGTCCGATTACTGCCCGCTCACACTGCTCCCGCCCTCCCTTCTTCCCGTCCTCCCGATTGATGCCGATAATACTGCTGCCTCCCTCCCTCCCTCCCTCTCGATTCAAGCTGCTAATAGTGCTGCCTCCCACCCGATGTGAGATTGCTGGTCCACTGCCGCCCAGCTCAGACCTGTTTTACCAGAGCAGCCCTTCTGGCGGGCGGCAGAAGTGCAGCAAAAGTGATCAAAATGGGGATTATCTGACATCCGGCATGGGCGGGCGGGACACTGCGACGTGGACAGAACCCTTCCCCACCAATCTTCCGCCAGGCGGATCCTTGACAGGAGATGGGCGGTTCCAGAGGAATCGGCCAGAAAACGACCATTTCCGGCGGAACTTCGGCGGCAGCAGGCGGGACATCGATGAATTTTTGGCCCTTTGTCCCCTAGTTCTAGATTTCCCCACAAGGGGAAACAGCCCTTGGTCCACAATCTAAGTTTAAATTAGTGGCTTTGGGGGGGGAATTTTAACCCCAAAAATGGGAGAGTTGGGGTTGGGTGGGAGATTAACGAATTAGAAATCTGAATCATGACCCCAAGCCACCTACTTCTGGTTTTAATGGAGGCGAGATGGGGGTGAGCAGCCAACCGGTTTGCAGGAGGCGGGTTGGCACTTTAAATATTATAATGAGGCTCCGTGCCTCATGGCGGTCCACGATTTTAAATTTAATAGTGGGCGGGCAGGTTTCTCAGGGCTCCAAGAAATGTTAGTTCATAACTTCACGATCTGAATTCTTCTTTGTTGAGTTTGGCAAGAAGATGTTGGCTCCAATATTTACAGGGAGGCGAGGATGGTGCAGGTGAGATCGACATGGCCGAAGAACCTGGCCAGGATGGGGTGTGGAGGTGCTGCCCAACTTAATGGCGGCTCATTATCATATTTTTGATCCATTTCCCACCCGGCAGTCACAGAGAATGACATCCTTGGGGACAGTCTCTGACAATTGAGAGGGGGTGAAAGTTGGATATCACAGCTTGGCAGGGTGGGGGGGGGGGCGGGGAGGGAGTTTGGCTATTGTGGCTTGGGGTAGTGAAGATTGGTGATCATGGCTTGGGGAGAGGTCACAATTAGCAGGCGGGAGGTCGAAGGCTTCCTTGCGAGGACGGTGGAAGCATTCCTGCACCTTCTGGCCCACAAGGAGTGCTGAAAAAGGCATTTACTTTATGGAGGTGACAGCTCCAGCTCCTTTTCATTGTGTGTTTCCCACCCTCTGGGAAACCTGGACAGCATTAGCAAATTTTAAATCTGGATCCCAATTTTTTGTTAATTCATTCATGGGATGTGGGCATCGTTGGCAAAGCCAGCATATATTGCCCATCCCTAATTTCCTTTGAGAAGGTGGTGGTGAGCTGCCTTCTTGAACTGCTGCAGCCCGTGTGATGAAGGTACTCCCACAGTGCTGTTAGGGAGGGAGTTCCAGGATTTTCGGCATGGGCTCAATGGGCCGAATGGCCTTCTTCCGTGCTGTAACCATTCTATGATTTTGACCCTGCCACGATGAAGGAACAATATATTTCCAATGGTGTGTGACTTGGAGGGGAACTTACAGGTGGTGGTGTTCCCATGCACCTGCTACCCTTGTCCTTCTAAGTGGTAGAGGTCGCAGGCTTGGGCGATGCTGTCAAAGAAGCCTTGGCGAGTTGCTGCAGTGCATCTTGTAGATAGTACACACTGCAGGTACGGTGTGCCGGTGGTGAAGGGAGTGAATGTTTAAGGTGGTGGATGGGGTGCTTTTGGAGCCTAGGTGTTATCCAGGGTTGGCAACCAACTCAAGACTTCTAAAATATTTCTCTAGCAACCAATATGGTTCACTTGCTAGCAGCCAGGAAGATGAATGCATGATTTAAGTTATCAGACTGATTAATATAGTACTGTGTTAAGATGACCGAATCTCCAAGCTATGTGACTAATGATATGCATTACTGTGTACATGTCCTTAGTAACTGTGCAATATGGGCATCTCTCTGGTGTGAGAAAATTGTGAGGATTGATCTTAAATTGATTTATGAGAATAGAGAGACATAAAAACATAGCTGAACAATCAAAAATCAGTTTAATGGGAACAGATGAATGATTTTTTTCCCCTTAGCTGACACGAAAACAATTTAAAATATCTACTGGTCATATAGATAGTTAAAGTTCAGTCATGGCATATAACTGGACATTTTCCTGTCCTGTCACAATATCCTCCTCCTCTCAACACAATCAGTGATAGTGCTATTTTGTGAGAATCAGCCACTGTAGAGTTGTAAATCATTATATAATGGCTATTACTGATAATGCAGAGGAAAATTTATAGCTGCCCAACTCAACACGGCAACACTGGCAAAATTCCAAAATGATAGCAGGAAGAAAATAGCTTATATATTGTTACTGCAACCGCCTTTTAAAGAATATTAAGATACATTTCCTCAGTGAGGAATTGATGAAGTCTGAAGGAACAAAGACAAGATTGAGTGAAATGTCAATCTAAACACCCACAACTGCAATGAAAAAGGAAGGCCTGGGAAGAAAGAGCAAACAAGGTTAATGCTGGTTCTTACTTCAATAAAAAAGATAAGCCTCTGTAAAGCATTTTAATGTCCTAGTTGGGAGAGTAACCAGTGCTATGGAGAAAGGTTTGAACCATTATGTCAGGTGGGAAGAAGCAGAAAGCAAATCAAAAGGATCAAAAGGTCTAGCAATGATAAACATATATAAAACAGGAAAGTAACAAAGAACAGATCGCAAGAAGGAGAAGGTTGTGGTTCAAGTCTGACTCCAGAGACGTGAGCAGAAAAATCTAGGATGACACTCCAGTGCAGTACTGAGGGAACGCTGCAATGTCGGAGATATTGTCTTTTGGATCAGAGGATAAAAACGAGGCCCTGTCAGCTCTCTCAAGTGGACATAAAAGATCCCATGGCACTATTTTGAAGAAGAGCAGGGGTGTTACCCCCAGTATCCTAGCCAATATTTATCACTCAATCAACATCACTACAATAACAATTATATGGTCATTATTACATTGCTGTTTGTGGAAGCTTGCTGTGCACAAACTGACTGCTGCGTTTCCTACATTACAACAGTAACTACACTACAACAGTACTTCAATGGCTGTAAAGTGCTTTGGGACATCCTGAGGACGTTAAAGGAGCTATATAAATGCAAGTCTTATTAGTCTTATTTTATTAATGTTGGGATCAACAACAACAACTTGTATTTATATAGCGCCATTAACATAGTGAAGCGTCCCAAGGCTCATCACAGGACTATTATGAGATAAAAATTTGACACCGAGCTGTAAAGTAGAAATTACCGCAGGTGACTAAAACTTTGGTCAAAGAGGTATGTTTTAAGGTGCATATTAAAGGAGGAAAGAGAGGTCGAGATGCGGAGAGGTTTAGACAGGGAGTTCCAGAGCTTGGGGCCCAGGCATTAGAAGGCACGGCCACCAATGGTTGAGCGATTATAATCAGGGATGCTCAAGTGGGCAGAATTAAAGGAGCACAGACATCTCAGAGGGCGGGGGGAGATTACAGAGATAGGAAGGGGCAAGGCCATGGAGGGATTTGAAAATAAGGATGAGAATTTTGAAATCGAGGTGTTGCTTAACCGGAAGCTAATGTAGGTCAGCGAGCACAGGGGTGATGTGTGAGCCGGACTTGGTGCAAGTTAGGACACAGGCAGCCGAGTTTTGGATCACCTCTAGTTTACATGGGGTAGAATGTGGGAGGCCAGCCAGGAGTGCATTGGAATAGTCAAGTCTAGAGGTAACATCATCATCATCATAGGTAGCCCCTCAAAATCGAGGAAGACTTGCTTCCATTCTAAAAGTGAGTTCTTAGGTGACTGAACAGTCCAATATGGGAATTACAGTCTCTGTCACAGGTGGGACAGACAGTCATTGAAGGAAAAGGTGGGTGGGACTGGTTTGCCGCACAGACCTTCCGCTGACTGCGCTTGTTTTCTGCATGCTCTCGGTGAGGAGACTTGGGGTGCTCAGCACCCTCCCGGATGCTCTTCCTCCACTTAGGGCGGTCTTTAGCCAGGGACTCCCAGGTGTCAGTGGGGATGTTGCATTTTTTATCAAGGAGGCTTTGAGGGTGTCCTTGAAACATTTCCTCTGCCCACCTGGGGCGCGCTTGTTGTGCAGGAGTTCAGAGGCATGGGTGAGGGCTTCTGCAGCAGATGTGCTGAGTCAAGGGCGGAGACGGGCGATGTTACGGAGGTGGAAATAGGCGGTCTTAGTTACTCTGCGGATATGTGATCGAAAGTTCATTTCAGGGTCAAATATGACACCAAGGTTGCAAACAGTCTGGTGCTGCCTCAGACAGAAGTTGGGGGAGAGGGATGGAGTCAGCGGCGAGGAAACAGGGTTTGTGACGGGGACCGAAAACAATGGCTTCAGTCTTCCCAATATTCAATTGGAGAAAATTTCTGCTCATCCAGAACTGGATGTCAGACAAGCAGACTGACAATTTGGAGACTGTGGCGCGGTCAAGAGAAGTGGTAGTGAGGTAGAGCTGGGTGTCATCAGCGTACATGTGGAACTGAAGCTGTGTTTCCGGATGATGTCGCCAAGGGGCAACATGTAGATGAGAAACAGGAGGCAGCCAAGGATAGATCCTCAAGGGACACCAGAGGTAACTGTTATGTCTTTAATACTCTTATGAATGACTCCACGAGGTCTAAGCTATTGTGACCTTAGTCCCATTTATTGTAACTCCAAAGTGAGGCACAAGCGCGGTGGGCAGCTTGGGTTGTTCAGCTTGATCGTTCCAGAGCCTCTCAAAGGCTTCCTGGCTCATTACTGACTGACACGCCCCCATGTCCACTTCCATGAAGACTGGAACGCCATTTATCTCGACTTCCATTATCACTGGAGGACAATCTGTGGTGCAGGTACATACTCCATACACTTCGTCCTGGGACTGAGCTGCCTCTCTAGCCATCTCCTCATAATTCGCACTGGATTCACAGCCATCTGCTGACTCCTCTTCCACGTGGTGAGTCACAGCTCTTTTTCACATTCGCTGGAGGTGGCCCTTAGTGCTGCAGCCTTTGCACAGATAGTCTCTGAACCGACACTGATGAGCCCTGTGATTACCTCCGCAACGCCAGCATGGTGCTACTCGACTTACGTTTGCACCCCTCGGCGGACTCTGAGTTAAAGGACTCAGGGACCAGTACGCTCTGCCCTGGGCAGGTTCATGTTCAACAGTTCTGCCTGTGAAAGGCGCCATTCTATTTACAGTACTTGCTGGGTTTGAGTCCTGAGAGTGAGTCATCATCTGCTTGGAGCTGCAGCCTGATGCTGATGGCCTTCTGCAGAGTGACGGTGGTTTCGGCAGACAGTAGCCTGTGAAGAAGGGCCTCATGACCGATGCCAATTACGAAGACGTCCCGCAACGCATCGGCGAGGGATGCGCCGAATTCATGCGGTCCTGCCAGTCTCCTGAGGTCAGCAGCGTACTTCACGATTTCTTGGCCCTTGGGGCGGCGGTGTGTATAAAATCGATGCCTGGCCATGAGGATGCTCGCCTTCGGTTTGCGTTGGTCCCGAATCAGCACTTTCAGCTCCTCGTATGACTTGGTCATTGTTTTTTCTGGTGCAAGCAAGTCCCTGACGAGGCCGTAGACTGCAGGCCCACAACTGGTCAACAGGATAGCTCTGCGCTTATCTGCCAGCGTGGCCGGATCATCGCCTACCAAGTCGTTTGCTACGAAATATTGGTCAAGCTGTTCCGTAAAAGCTTCCCAATCTTCACCCTCTCAGAACTTTTCTAATGCACCAATGTTAGTCATTTTTGTGTAAAAGTTCGGAATCTCGTCGCCAGTTGTTATGTTTTTAATACTCTTATGAATGACTCCAGGAGGTCTCGTATTGTACTTGAGCTGTTGTGACCTTAGTCCCATTTATTGTAACTCCAGAGTGAGGCAAAAGCATGGTGGGCAGCCTTTTATACTGGGCCCTGCACACGTATGCAGGTGACCCTCAGGTCTCCCACCACAGTGCCCTCTGGTGGCACACCTCATGTGACTATACAGTTAGTATACATGGTCTGCATACATGACAGTAATGATGTGGGGACGGGAAGAAAAGTCGTTGCAGGTGATTCTCTGGCTACGATTAGATAGATGAAAATGGAACCATGCGATTGCAGTCCCACCCAGCTGAACAACGGTGGAGAGGCTTTGAAGAAAGATAGAGTGGTCAACCGTGTCAAAGGCTGCAGACAAATCAAGAAGGACGAGGAGGGATAGTTTGCCTTTGTCACAGTCACAAAGGATGTCATTTGTGACTTTGATGAGAGCCATTTTGGTACTGTGGCAGACGCGGAAACTGGATCGGAGCGATTCAAACAGCACTGCGGGAAAGGTGGGCACGGATTTGGGAGGCGACAACACGCTCAAGGACTTTGGTGAGGGAAGGGAGAGTGGAGATGAGGCGGTAGTTTGCAAGGATGGAGGGATCGATGGTTGGCGGGCAATTGGGCAGGAAGGCGTGCGCTGGAAGGCCGCAGCTGTGGAGTGGAGAGGGGGAAGGATCAGGTGTGGTGCGGGCGTTGAAAAAATCATGGGAGTTGCTTCAGTTCACGAGGGACCCTGAACACCGTGGAGTTTTAACTTCACAGCGTGCGTGTTTTTTTTTTAAAACAGGTACCCCCGCCCAGAAGCCAACATGACTGACAGGCTTGGCACCCTGTCGGGTGGGGAACACTCAGGAAGAGACTGTAGCCCAGGAACAGGTAGGTTTCCTACTACTTGGGTTGGAGATCACAAGGGGGAGGAAGGGAGTGGGTACAACATGGTTTGGTGGATCAGGGGTTGATCACGGAGGGTCGAAGAGACTTGGGGGAAGAGTTGGGGCTGTTTATCACGGTGGGGGGAGTCAGTGATCGTGGAGGGGGTGGTCAGTGATCGCATTAGCATTGGGGCCAATCGTGGGGTGATCGGTTCATGGGGGGGCGGGGGGTGTTCAATCACCAGATGGGTGATTCCAATCATGTGGAGTGAGAAACTGGTTTGCTAGGAGTCTGGGGAAGCAAACACTCCTGGCACAGTCCTCGTCCTTACCTTAGCTGCCGAGTTCCCTGACGCCCGAGAAACCTAAAATAGAGATAAAATCTGAGGCATGCAGCCTCATTAACATATTTAAATGAGTGCCCCTGCCTCCTGGGAGGGGTTTGGTTGCCCGAGAGATTAGGAGTGAATATGTAAAAAGGTTACCAATAATATAAAATTAAATAGTAATTTATAATCACGTTAAATATAAAATAATTAAAATAAGAGTATGAGAAATCTAGCTGTGGAGGATAAAGATAACAGAGACATTAAATAAATATGTGTCAATTTTTACAAATGATGGTGTAAAAGAGACTGCAGGCTTTCTACTGGAAGATGTGGAACAATTGCTGGTGATAACTGCAGAACAGGAATTGATTCTGAAAAGGATTAGTAGACCTCAGTGAATAAATGATGGATCCTGACAGCATGCACCCGAGGCTGTTGAAAGATGTCAGTTAGGAGATAGACATGGTTTCGATGACAATTTTTTAATCCTCCTTTGATAGGCAAATTTTGCCGGGGACTGAAAGGTAGTCTGTGTAACACGTCTGCTCAAAAAGAGAAAGATAAATCAGGTAATTATAGACCAGTGTAGTGATCACTTAAGTGGGAGGCCAGAGGATTGGGAAACTTTTAAAAGCCAGCAAAGAACGACTAGAAAAATAATAAAGAGAGGGAAGATAGATTATGAAAGTAAACTAGCACAAAATATAAAAACAGATAGTAAGAGTTTCTACAGGTACATAAAAAGGAAAAGAGTGGTTAAAGTAAATGTTGGTCCCCTAGAGGATGAGACTGGGGAATTAATAATGGGGAACACGTTGAATATATATTTTGTATTGGACTTCATGGTAGAAGACACTAAAAACATCTCACTAGTGCATAATCAAGGGGCTATAAGGAGGGGGGAACTTAATACAATCTTTAAAGAAGTAGTACTCGGTAAAATAATGGGACTAAAGGCAGACAAGTCCCCTGGACCTGATGGTTAACATCCTAGGGTCTTAAAAGAAGTGGCTGCAGAGATAGTGGATGCATTGGTTGTAATCTACTAAAATTCCCTGGATTCTGGGGAGGTCCTAGCGGATTGGAAAACCGCAAATGTGACGCCCCTATTTAAAAAAGGAGGCAAACAGGAAGCAGGAGACTATAGACCAGATAGCCTAACACCTGTCGGGAAAATGCTGGAGTCAATTATTAAGGAAGCAGTAGCAGGTAATTTGGAAAAGCATAATTCAATCAAGTAGTATTAGCATGGTTTTATGAAACGGAAATCATGTTTGACAAATTTGCTGGTGTTCCTTGAGGATGTAATGAGCAGGGTGGATACGGGGGAAATCAGTGGATGTGGTGTATTTGGATTTCCAGAAGGCATTTGATAAGGTGCCACATAAAAGGTTACTGCACAAGATAAAAGTTCACAGGGTTGGAGGTAATATGTTAGCATGGATAGAGGATTGGCTAACTAACAGAAAACAGAGTTTTGTGATAAATAGGTCATTTTCCGGTTGGCAAACAGTAACTAGTGGGGTGCCGCAGGGATTGGTGCTGGGGCCTCAACTATTTACAATCTATATTAATGACTTGGATGAAGGGACCGAGTGTAATGTAGCCAAGTTTACTGATGATACAAAGTTGGATGGGAAAGCAAATTGTGGGGAGGACACAAAAAATCTGCAAAGGGATATACACATGCTAAGTGAGTGGGCAAAAATGTGGCAGATGGAGTATAATGTGGGAAAATGTGAGGTTATCCACTTTGGCAGAAAAAACAGAAAAGAAAATTATAATTTAAATGGAGAAAAATTGTAAAGTACTGCAGTACAGAGGGACCTGGGGGGTCCTTGTGCATGAAACATAAAAAGTGAGTATGCAGGTACAGCAAGTAATCAGGAAGGCAAATGGAATGTTGACCTTTATGCAAGGGAGATAGAGTATAAAAGCAGAGCAGTCCTGCTACAACTATACAGGATATTGGTGAGGCTAAACCTAGAGTACTGCATAAAGTTTTGGTCTCAGTATTTAAGGAAGGATATACTTGCATTGGAGACTGTTCAGAGATGGTTCACTAGGTTGATTCTGGAGATGAGGGGGTTGACTTATGAAGATAGGTTGAGTAGGTTGGGCCTTTACTCATTGGAGTTTAGAAGAATGAGAGGTGAGCTTATCGAAACATATACGATAATGAGGGGGGTTGACAAGGTGGATGCAGAGAGGATATTTCCACTCATAGGGGACATAGTCTCAGAATAAGGGGCCGCCTATTTAAAACTGAGATGAGGAGGAATTTCTTCTCTCAGAGGGTTGTAAATCTATGGAATTCTCTGCCCCAGGGAGCTGTGGAGGCTGGGTCATTGAATATATTTAAGGCAGCATTAGACAGATTTTTGAGCGATAAGGGATTAAAGGGTTATGGGGAGCGGGCAGGGAAGTGGAGCTGAGTCCATGATCAGATCAGTCATGATCTTATTAAAAGGCAGAGCAGGCTCCAGGGGCCAAATGGCCTACTCCTGCTCCTATTTCTTTTGTTCTTATTAGTATTTGCTGACAACACAAAAGTATGGGGTTTGGTAAACAGATTGAAGGATTGTAAAAGACTTCAAGAGGTCAAAGACAGGTTAGCAGAATGGGCACAGGTAGATGTAATTTATTACATAGAATAGTGAAGCAAAGCATTTTAGGAGAGAATTAAGAAACAAGAGTATAAATTCAGTAGAAAATGCTGAACAGTATGGAGACACCAAGAGACCTATAGGCGGAAAAACATAGGAATGAAAATTCTGCTTCTGTGCAGAAAATTCCAGGCCGGAGTGAGCAATTTTGTTGTACGTGCTTCTTCAAAGTGTGAATGCAGTTGGATAGGACATAAAAAGGCCAATAGTATATTGGGTTTTATCAATGCGGTATTAGGTGCAAAAGCAAATAGATTATGATAAATTTATATAAACAATGGTTAACCCACAGTTCAAATTTGGTCTGTAGTTTTAGCACACCTCATTATAAAAAGCAAATAAAGCCAAAGTCAGTGTAATGCATAGTATGACACATTAGTGAGACATTGTGAGGAGAGACTTGAGATAATCAACTATTTCCACTGGAGCAGAGAAGGCTAGGGTGAGATTTAATAGACATTTTTAAAATTATGAAGAGTTAAAGACTATTTCCTCTGGTTGGGGTGTCAGTCACAAAGAGTCATCAATTTAAAATTGTCACTAAGGAAGAGAAAAAGGTTGGTTTGAATTTTTGTACAGAGTTGTTACAGCATGGAATCCTTTGCCACAGGGAGTAGTACCATTGTATCCTTAAGAGAAGACTATACAAACGTCTGAAGCAGAAGATGATACAGGTCTATGGGGAGAGAACATGGTAGTGGGATTAGTTTTGGATTGCTCTAACAAAGTGTCAACACTGGCATGATGGGCTGAATGGCTTTCTGTGTTGCAAAGTTATATGGTTCGACTACACTACTTGTGATAGTGTTTCCGAATTCCAGCCTCTGCATAGACAATTCTACAATACCTCTAAAATGAGATTCCTGTATCCTTGCCGGCATCTTTGATCCTTTCCTGTTTCATTTTAAAATTCTCATTATTGTGTTCAAATACGTTCATTGCCTTGATCCTCCCTATCTCTGTAACCTCCACCAGCCCTGCAACCCCCACCCCCAAATTCTCCATTTCTCTGACTTTTGCTTTTGGTGCATCCCCCCTCCCTTTGCATCACCATTGCCCCACACTCTGTAATTCTCTGCCTTAGTCCCTCCACCATTTGTCCTCCTTTGCCTCCTTTAAGACTCTCCTTAAAACTTAGCTTTTGACCAAACTTTTGTTCATCCTTCCTAACATCTCCTTCTTTGGCTCGCCATACATTTATTTATGATTATGCTTCTGTGAAGTTCCTTGGGAGAATTTTTTACATCAAAAGTGGTATATAAATGCAAGTCATTAATGTTCTTCCTCTCTCAGACTGTCAAACAATATTGGAACATTACAAAAGTCCTTTCAATCGAGAATGGATTAATAACAGGTCTCCATCCAGACTAAAGTTAATGGCCCGGATTTTTCAGTTAGCGGCGAACAAACGGCGGTCGCCGTTCATTACACTTTCACTTGTCCACAGAGACTTTCTCTGGGATTTTGCATTGGAACTTGCGGTGATTAGAAATCAATTTTTGGTGCAGCGCCCTCTATAGGGGATCTGGGATCTGTGTAGCCAGGACAAATAACTGCGTGTCTCCTTAACCGATCAGATTGAAGAATCTTTACTGAGGTGCACAGAGTCTGAGCCAAGAAGTGTAAGTTAGAATTCAATGCTAAATCATAGGATTACATAGGATATATGGCACAGAAACAGGCCATTCAGCCCAACCAGTCAATGCTGGCGTTTATGCTCCACTCGAGCCTCCTCCCATCTTTCTTCATCGAAATCTATCAACATAACCCTCTATTCTCTTCTCCCTAAATGCTTGTCTAACCTCCTCTTAAATGCATCTATACTATTCGCTTCAACCACTTAATGTGATAGCGAGTTCCACATTCTTACCACTCTTTGGGTAAAGAACTTTCTTCTGAATTCCCTATTGGATTTCTTGGTGACTATCTACTATTGATGCCTTTAGTTATGCTCTTCCCCACAAGTTGAAACATTCTCTCTGTATCTGCTCTATCAAAGCCTTTCATAATTTTAAAGGCCTCTATTAGGTCACCCCTCAGCCTTCTTTTCTCAAAAGAAAAGAGACCCAGCCTGTTCATCCTTTCCTGATATGTATACCCTCGCATTTCTGGTATCATCCTTGTAAACCTTCTCTGCACAATCTCCAGTGCCTTTATATCCTTTTTATAATACGACGACTAGAACTGCACACAGTGTGATCTAACTAAGATTCGATACAGGTTTAGCATAACTTCCCTATTTTTTCAATTCTATCCCTCTAGAAATAAATCCTAGTGCTTGGGTTGCTTTTTTATGGCCTTACTGACCTGTGTCACAACTTTTAGTGATTTGTGTATTTGTACTCCGAGATCCCTTTGTTCCTCTACCCCATCTAGACTCGCACCCTCCAAATAATAAGTGACCTCCCTATTCTTCCTACCAAAATGTAATACTTCACATTTATCTGTGTTGAACTTCATTTACCAATTATATGCCCATTCTACGTTTATTAATGTCCTCCTGTAATTTGTTGCAGTCCTCCTCAGTATTGACTATCCCCCCCAATTTGGTGTCATCTGCAAATGCAGAAATTGTGTTTTTGATTCCAAAGTCTAAATTGTTAATATAAATTGTGAACAACAGTGGTCCTTGTGAAACACCGCTACCCACCTTCTGCCACTCTGAATAGCTACCCTTTACCCCTATTCCCTACTTTCTGTCTTGAAGCCAGCTAGCCATCCATTCTGCTACTTATTCTCTGACCTTGTTCATCAGTCCATTATCGGGTACCTTATCGAAGGCCTTTTGAAAATCTAGATAAATGGCAGCTACTGTATTACCATTGTCTATTCTCTCTGTTACCTCTTCAAAAAATTCAATGAGGTTGATCAAGCAAGACTGTCCCTTTTGAAGTCTATGCTGACTATTCATTATTAAACTTCTGGTTTCCATATGTTCTTCTATTTTCTCCTTGAATAGGGATTCCATTATTTTTCCTACCACCGATGTTAAGCTGACTGGTCTATAACTCCCTGGACATGTTCTATCCCCCTTCTTGAATAAAGGTATTGCGTTAGCTATCCGTCAGTCCTTTGGCGCTACACCTTTTTCTAATGAATTACTAAATATGTGTAGCAATGCCTCTGCTACCTCTTCCCTAGATTCTTTTAAAATGTGTGGATGTAATCCATCTGAACCGGAGGGTTTATCCTCTTTGAGTTTGATTAATTTATTTAATATATCCCCTTTTTATTTTAAATGCATTTATCTCATTACTAATCTCATCATCCAATGTCATGTCCACCTGTTCTATCTCCCTGGTAAATACTGAAGCAAAATAATTATTTAATATTTCTGCCGTCTCTCTATCACTGCATGTGGTGTCGCTTAATGGCCCTATTCCCATCCCAACCTTTATTTAATTGATGTGCCTGTAAAATATTTTACTATTTTGTTTTATGTTCCTTGATAATTTAATTTCATAGTTCCTCTTTCCCTTCCTAATTGTTTTTTTGACTTCTCTCCCAATCTCTTCATATTCTCCCTTATCATGCACTCCCCTGCTGTCCATGTACTTAATGTATGCCTCTTTCCTTAGCCTCAAATTGTTCCCTTATGGCTTTATTCATCCATGGAGTCTCATTAGTGTTTAGTTTGTTCTTTCCTTTTAGCGGAATATATTGTTCCTGCACTCTGTTGAATAGTGTTTTAAATGTTTCCCATTGCTGTTCTAAATCGTTGTTTGCCAATATTGTTGCCTATTTTATTTTCCCAAGTTTTATTCTCAGCCCTTCAAAATCAGCTTTTCTCCAATCTATTAACCTGGTTTTCATCATACTTATATCCTTCTCAATTATCATCTTAAAGCGTGTATTATGGTCACTATTGCCGAGATGTTCCCCTACTTTTACTTCTTGTATCTCTTCTGGTCCATTCCCCATTACTAGATCCAATAGCGAATCCTCCCTCGTTGGGCTTTTTACATATTAGTTTAGAAAGGAGTCCTGTACACATTGTAAGAACTTCCTTCCCTTATCACCTTTACCTACCTCTTCTGTCCAAGTAATATTGGGGTAGTTGAAATTCCCCATGATTATTATTCTATGTTTTTTACTAATTTCCCTAATTTGAATATTTCTTCCTTCACCTCCCTTCCACTATTAGGTGGTCTGCAGACTACGCCTATTAGTGTGATTGATCCTTTATTATCTTTTATCTCTATCCATATGGATTCTATTTTTGTCTTGCTGATAGCAGCATTACTTTTTTTCTACTGGCTTTATGTTATCTCTAATAAGTACAGCCACACCACCTCCCCTTTTTCCCTCTCTATCTTTTCTAAAGACCCTCTAGTGTTTAATTCCCAGTCCTGATCTTTCTGTAGCCATATCTCAGTAATCCTTACTATGTCTGGTTGCTCACAGCACACGATTGCCTCCACCTCCCCTGTTTTATTACGGACACTGTACGCATTGCTGTCGTCACTTTAACTTATTTTTAATAGGATTTCCTCTCACTTTATGTTTAACTATAACCCTATTTATTCCCTTGCTATCAACGTCCAGTGTCTGTTGTGGCTCAGTGGGTAGCACACTCGCCTCTGAGTCAGAAGGTTGTGGGTTCAAGTAATTCTCCAGAGACTTGAACACATTAAAAAAAAATCTAGGCTGACACACCAGAGCAATGCTGAGGGAGTGTTGCACTGTCAGAGGTGTCGCTTTTCAGATGCGATGTTAAACTGAGATTCCGTCTGCTCTCTCAAGTGGATGTAAAAGATCCCTTAGCACTATTTTGAAGTTGTTATCCCCGGTGTCTTGGCCAATATTTATCCTTCAATCAACAGATTATCTGGTCATTATCACATTGCTGTTTGTGGGAGCTTGCTTGTGTGCAAATTGGCTGCCGCGTTTCCTACATTACAACAGTGACTACACTTCAAAAGTATTTCATTGGCTGTAAAGCACTTTAAAACGTCCGGTGGTCGTGAAAGGTGCTATATCTCTTTCTTTCTTTCCTTCCCTTACTTTATTCTTTCCTATGCTCTCTTTTCCTGTTACGTTTATATTTAGGCTGGTTACGTTTCTTGTCGATCCCTCCCCCTGTCTTACTAGTATACAGAAAGCAAAATTAAGAGCAGGAAAGAAAGATGGGATTAAGAGGGAGTGATGAAAGAGAAACATTTAAAAAAGGTATATAAATGTTTAATTCAATTTTTAAATGTCCAACAATAATATAAATCTGAAGAAATGAGACTCCACATTTGTAAAAGTTAATTTAAGTGCAAGAGGTGTTGTTTGTCAGTAATTAAAACGAATTACACTGTGAAAAATGTACTTACACTGGAATGGAACAAACCCTAACTTTTGCTGGCGATTTTAGTGTGTATCTATCACACAAGTACCACAACATCATACCCTTCCATGTCTTTCAATGTTGAATCTCTGGGCAAGATAGATATAGCAATGTTTCTGGAGGAGTCAGGCAACTTGGACAGCAATTTCCTAATTTCCATGTTTAACTGCATTGTGAAAGTAAATGTGGGCTCACTGGAGGCAGAGAGAGGAGAAATTATAATAGGCAATAAGAAAGTGGTAGAGACATTAAACAAATACATTGTATCTGACTTCACTGTAGAAGACACAACATACATTCCGAAAATAATGGGAACCAAGGGGGTAGAGAGAATCTGTATAAGTAAAGCCATAGTAATGGAGAAATTAATGGGACTAAATGGCGACAAATTCCCTGGATCTGACTACCTGCATCTAGGGTTTTAAAAGAGGTCGCTGCAGAGATAGTGGATGCACTGGTATTAATCTTCCATAATTCCCTAGATTCTAGAACAGTCCCCAAGGATTGGAATGTAGCAAACATAACCCTGCTATTTAAGAAAGGAGGAAGAAAAAAAACGGGGAACGATAGGCCAGTTAGCCTGAAATCAGTAGTACGCAAAATGCTAGAGTCGATTATGAGGAACGTGGTAACAGGGCACTTAGAAATTCATAATGTGATTCATAAGGGCCAAAATTCATCGCAGTGCCGCCCACTACCGCCCAAAAATTCCAGTTTAGTAAAAAAAAATCTACCGCTGACCTACCGCCCGGTGGTAAATTCATCAGAGAAGCACCGCCAGCGGTAGTCCATACTGCCCGCCCATGGGAAAATCGCCCAAAACGCCAGTTTCATCAATAAGATTGGCTAAGATCCATTTACCGCCCACCAGAAAGACCGTTCTGAAAAAGGTGGTCTTACCTCGATGTTGAGCGGACAGTACGAACAATGGAGCTGAGCCGTACAGAACAGTAGATCCCAGGTCTGATTATCTATTTGAGTAGGAGTAGGGATCACTACAATATTCTCTGCTCCACCAGCCAGCAAGGAAAAAGTACTAAGACACATTTTCCACTGCTGATTGCTATCTAGTGATCCCTGCTGGAAAGTGCACTTGAGTGACCATCAGATGAGGACAGAGTCAGGTTGAGCTGTGGTGGTCCTTTCCTTCCCCCCTCCCCCACAAAAAGATTGAGCAATCTAACAATTACTTCCGATATTCACAAACAAAGAATAACCATTTGGATAAGAGAGCAGAAGGCTAGAAGAGCAAGAGATCACTTAACCAAAATTATAATATAATGGCAAGAATTTTTTTGAAAGAATGTTCTTTGGTTACTTCTCACATTTAAACTAGACCATATTTTCTGCAGCATAGTTTTACTCATACCCATCATTTCTTCACGATCAAAGTTTCCATTGTCACCTGCATCTGAATACTCTTCTTCATAATCCACACTTGGCCCCGGACCAATCCTATTAAAAACAGGCCTAAAAATAAAAAACATCCTTGACCATATTACTGTTGAAATACTCAAATTGGAAATTATGAGCAGACTATGATAGTGTTTACTTTGGAATGTTAAGCAGTACATGTGTAAAAATTGTAGCTCTCAACTCTACCTTTGTGCATATATTAAAACTGTATGGGCCGACATGAAAGGGTGTATATTATATGAATTATTTATTGAAAACACCGCCTGCCAATGTGCGACCATCAACCCCTCCCTCCCCCAATGATCACAAGTAACCTACCTCTGTATGCAGATGTAAACATTATTAATTCCGACAATTTTTGTTTAAACCAGTAATGCATATTTATCACGTACAGAAGCACTGTAGATCAATATTCACCAGTTCTCAGGATATTTTTCCATTGCTGGTTAATCCCACAAACAGAACGATTGAAGGTTCCAATTAAAGTGCATTAATTACAATATTTAAATCCTTGAACAAATTTGCCTACTTACACGCCACCGCAGGGAAGTCCTTGCAATAAAGTTCTCTTTCTTTGCACAGAAGTACTGGGTTCTGATTCATCATTCTCCTCACTCTCATTCAGTGTCTGTTCACAATGCTGAGGGACAGTTTTATCTTGGTACTTCACAGTGTCATAATTTCTAGGGCTCCTTACAATTCAATTTGGAGTCCCTGAAGACACCTTGCTAATTGCAGGAAGTCCATCAGCGGGTTTTTGTGGAGTATTTTTGTCAACATAAGCTGCACCAAAGAATGCTAAAGATTCTCGAAAGTGTTTTTGTGATGTTGGCTTGGATGATAAAGATGTGATATTGTCCTTAGTGTTATATATGTATACTTATATTTACTCTGTACAGCCACCAGAGGGCTCATCCCCTGGGGTCCCAAGGGATCCTATAATCCCTTGGGAACACAGGTATTTAAGGAGGCTTCACAGGTTAAAGAGGCACTCTGGAGACCTGCAATAAAAGACAACGGTCACACTTTACTTTGAGCTCAGTGTTCAGTCTGACTCTTTCTCCATACACAACAACTGACGATGAGAAACAGAAAGTGAACCCAAAGATGCAGAGAACAGTGGGCATCCTGGAGAAATTTTCGGAGGGAGATGATTGGGAAACTTTTGTGGAGCGACTCGACCAATCCTTCGTGGCCAATGAGCTAGATGGGGAAGAGAGCGCCGCCAAACGAAGGGCGATCCTCCTCGCCGTCTGTGGGGCACCAACGGATGGCCTCATAAAGAATCTGCTCACTCCAGCTAAACCCACGGAGGAATCGTACGACGATTTGTGCAACTGGTCCGAGAGCATTTGAACCCGAAGGAAAGCGTTCTGATGGCGAGGTACCGGTTCTACACCGATAAAAGGTCTGAAGGCCAAGAGGTGGCGAGTTATGTCGCCGAGCTTAGATGCCTTGCAGGACATTGCGAATTTGAAGGACATTTGGAGCACATGCTCCGAGACTTTTCATATTTGGCATTGGCCAAAAAACCATATTTCACAAACTTTTGACTGCAGAGACCCCAACCTTGAGTAAGGCCATAGCGATAGTCCAGGCGTTCATTGCCACCAGTGACAATATGAAGCACACAAGTGCTGCTACAAATACTGTGAACAAAGTGATGTTGTTTTCGAATCGTAATGTACAGGGCAGGTTACACATACATACAGCTGCACATCCGCAGATGTCTCAGAGTCCACCATCAAGGGTGGTGAATGCAGGACCATTAACACCTTGTTGGCGCTACGGGGGTGATCATCGTTTCCATTAAAGGCAAAAATCAAAAGGGCCACATTACAACATAATTCTAAAAGGACAAAGAGTGTTAAAAAAACAAGCCTGAAGGCACTGTGTCTCAATGCGAGGAGTATTCGTAATAAGGCGGATCAATTAACTGAGCAGATAGCTGTTAATGGATATGATGTAATTGGGATTACGGAGACATTGCTCCAGGGTGAGCAAGGCTGGGAACTCAACATCCAGCAGTATTCAATATTCAGGAAAGATAGACAGAAAGGAAAAGGAGGTGGGGTATCGTTGCTGGTTAAAGAGGATATTAACGCGATAGTAAGGAAGGATATTAGCTTGGATGATGTGGAATCTGTGTGGCTAGAGCTGCGGAACACCAATGGACAGAAAACGCAAGTGGGAGTTGTGTGCAGACCACTAAACAGTAGCAGTGAGATTGGGAATGGCATCAAACAGGAAATTAGGGATGCGTGCAATAAAGGTACAGCAGTTATCATGGGTGACTTTAATCTACATATAGATTGGGCTAACCAAACTGGTAGCAATACGGTGGAGGAGGATTTCCTGGAGTGTATGAGGAATGGTTTTCAAGACCAATATGTCGAGGAACCAACGAGAGAGCTGGCCATCCTTGACTGGGTGTTGTGTAATGAGAGAGGATTAATTAGCAATCTTGTTGTGCGAGGCCCCTTGGGGAAGAGTGACCCTAATGTGGTAGAATTCTTCATTAAGATGGAGAGTGACACAGTTAATTCAGAGACTAGGGTCCTGAACTTAAAGAAAGGTAACTTCGATGGTATGAGACGTGAATTGGCTAGGATAGGCTGGCGAATGATACTTAAAGGGTTGATAGTGGATAGGCAATGGCAGACATTTAAAGATCACATGGATGAACTTCAACAATTGTACATCCGTGTCTGGTATAAAAATAAAACTGGGAAGAACATAAGAACATAAGAATTAGGAACAGGAGTAGGCCATCTAGCCCCTCGAGCCTGCTTCGCCATTCAAAAAGATCATGGCTGATCTGGCTGTGGACTCAGCGCCACTTACCCGCCCGCTCCCCATAACCCTTAATTCCCTTATTGTTTAAAAATATATCGATCTGTGATTTGAATACATTCAATGCGCTAGCCTCAACTGCTTCATTGGGCAGAGAATTCCACAGATTCACAACCCTCTGGGAGAAGAAATTCCTTCTCAACTCGGTTTTAAATTGGCTCCCCCGTATTTTGAGGCTGTGCCCCCTAGTTCTAGTCTCCCCGACCAGTGGAAACAACCTCTCTGTCTCTATCTTGTCTATCCCTTTCATTATTTTAAATGTTTCTATAAGATCACCCCTCATCCTTCTGAACTCCAACGAGTAAAGACCCAGTCTACTCAATCTATCATCATAAAGTAACCCCCTCATCTCCGGAATCAGCCCAGTGAATCATCTCTGTACTCCCTCCAAGGCTAGTATATCCTTCCTTAAGTAAGGTGACCAAAACTGCATGCAGTACTTGAGGTGCGGCCTCACCAATACCCTGTACAGTTGCAGCAGGACCTCCCTGCTTTTGTATTCCATCCCTCTCGCAATGAAGGCCAACATTCCATTCACCTTCCTGATTACCTGCTGCATCTGCAAACTAACTTTATGGGATTCATGCACAAGGACCCCCAGGTCTCTCTGCACCACAGCATGTTGTAATTTCTCCCCATTCAAATAATATTCCCTTTTACTGTTTTTTTTTCCCCAAGGTGGATGACCTCACACTTTCCGACATTGTATTCCATCTGCCAAACCTTAGCCCATTAGCTTAACCTATCTAAATCTCTTTGCAGCCTCTCTGTGTCCTCTACACAACCCGCTTTCCCACTAATCTTTGTGTCATCTGCAAATTTTGTTGCACTACACTCTGTCCCCTCTTCCAGGTCATCTATGTATATTGTAAACAGTTGTGGTCCCAGCACCGATCCCTGTGGCATACCACTAACCACTGATTTCCAACCCGAACAGGACCTATTTATCCCGACTCTCTGCTTTCTGTTCGCCAGCCAATTCTCGATCCATGCTAATATATTTCCTCTGACTCCGCGTACCTTTATCTTCTGCAGTAACCTTATCGAATGCCTTTTGGAAATCTAAATACACCACATCCATCGGTACACCTCTATCCACCATGCTCGTTATATCCTCAAAGAATTCCAGTAAATTAGTTAAACATGATTTCCCCTTCATGAATCCATGTTGCGTCTGCTTGATTGCACTATTCCTATCTAGATGACCCGCTATTTCTTCCTTAATGATAGCTTCAAGCATTTTCCCCATTACAGATGTTAAACTAACCGGCCTATAGTTACCTGCCTTTTGTCTGCCCCCTTTTTTAAACAGAGGCGTTACATTAGCTGCTTTCCAATCTGCTGGTACCTCCCCAGAGTCCAGAGAATTTTGGTAGATTATAACGAATGCATCTGCTATAACTTCCGCCATCTCTTTTAATACCCTGGGATGCATTTCATCAGGACCAGGGGACTTGTCTACCTTGAGTCCCATTAGCCTGTCCAGCACTACCTCCCTAGTGATAGTGATTGTCTCAAGGTCCTCCCTTCCCATATTCCCGTGACCAGCAATTTTTGGCATGGTTTTTGTGTCTTCCACTGTGAAGACCGAAGCAAAATAATTGTTTAAGGTCTCAGCCATTTCCACATTTCCCATGATTAAATCCCCCTTCTCATCTTCTAAGGGACCAACATTTACTTTAGTCACTCTCTTCCGTTTTATATATCGGTAAAAGCTTTTACTATCTGTTTTTATGTTTTGCGCAAGTTTACTTCGTAATCTATCTTTCCTTTCTTTATTGCTTTCTTAGTCATTCTTTGCTGTCGTTTAAAATGTTCCCAATCTTCTAGTTTCCCACTAACCTTGGCCACCTTATACGCATTGGTTTTTAATTTGATACTCTCCTTTATTTCCTTGGTTATCCACGGCTGGTTATCCCTTCTCTTACCGCCCTTCTTTTTCACTGGAATATATTTTTGTTGAGCACTATGAAAGAGCTCCTTAAAAGTCCTCCACTGTTCCTCAATTGTGCCACTGTTTAGTCTGTGTTCCCAGTCTACTTTAGCTAACTCTGCCCTCATCCCACTCTAGTCCCCTTTGTTTAAGCATAGTACGCTCGTTTGAGACACTACTTCCTCACCCTCAATCTGTATTACAAATTCAACCATACTGTGATCACTCATTCCGAGAGGATCTTTTACTAGGAGATCATTTATTATTCCTGTCTCATTACACAGGACCAGATCTAAGATAGGTTGCTCCCTTGTAGGTTCTGTAACATACTGTTCTAAGAAACAATCCCGTATGCATTCTATGAATTCCTCCTCCAGGCTACCCCGTGCGATTTGATTTGACCAATCGATATGTAGGTTAAAATCCCCCATGATTACAGCCGTTCCTTTTTCACATGCCTCTATTATTCCCTTGATTATTGTCTGCCCCACCGTGAAGTTATTATTTGGGGGCCTATAAACTACGCCCACCAGTGACTTTTTCCCCTTACTATCTCTAATCCCCACCCACAATGATTCAACATTTTGTTCATTAGAGCCAATATCATCTCTCACAACTGCCCTGATATCATTCTTTATTAACAGAGCTACCCCACCTCCTTTCCCTTCTTGTCTATCCTTCTGAATTGTCAGATACCCCTTTATATTTAATTCCCAGTCTTGGCCACCCTGCAACCACGTTTCTGTAATGGCCACCAAATCATACCCATTTGTAATGATTTGTGCCGTCAACTCATTTACTTTGTTTCGAATGCTGCGTGCGTTTAGGTAGAGTGTTTTAATACTAGTTTTTAAACCGTGATTTTTAGTTTTGACCCCTCCTGCAGCCCCTTTATATTCAAATATATTGTCCCTTCCTATCACCTTGTGGTTTACACTTACCCCAGTGCTACTCTGCTCTGTTGCCTCTTGCCTTTTGCATTCTTTCTTGGGGTCCTGTTCATCTGTGCTCTCACCCACTCTAACTAGCTCAGAGCCCTCTCCTGGGTTCCGAATACTCCTCGCATTGAGGCACCGAGCCTTCAGGCTTGCCTTTTTATTACACTTTGACCCTTTAGAATTTTGCTGCACAGTGGCCCTTTTTGTTTTTTGCCTTGGGTTTCTCGGCCCTTCACTTTTACTCATCTCCTTTCTGTCTTTTGCTTCTGTCTCCATTTTATTTCCCTCTGTCTTCCTGCATTGGTTCCCATCCCCCTGCCGTATTAGTTTAACTCCTCCCCAACAGCACTAGCAAACACTCCCCCTAGGACATTAGTTCCGGCCCTGCCTAGGTGCAGACCGTCCGGTTTGTACTGGTCCCACCTCCCCCAGAACCGGTTCCAATGCCCCAGGAATTTGAATCGCTCCCTGCTGCACCACTGCTCAAGCCACGTATTCATCTGCGCTATCCTGCGATTCCTACTCTGACTAGCATGTGGCACTGGTAGCAATCCCGAGATTACTACTTTTGAGGTCCAACTTTTTAATTTAGCTCCGAGCTCCTTAAATTCGTCTCGTAGGACCTCATCCCTTTTTTTACCTATATCGTTGGTACCAATGTGCACCACGACAACTGGCTGTTCTCCCTCCCTTTTCAGAATGTCTTGCACCCGCTCCGAGACATCCTTGACCCTTGCACTAGGGAGGCAACATACCATCCTGGAGTCTCGGTTGCGGCCGCAGTAACGCCTATCTATTCCCCTTACAATTGAATCCCCTATCACTATTGCTCTCCCACTCTTTTTCCTGCCCTCCTGTGCAACAGAGCCAGCCACGGTGCCATGAACTTGGCTGCTGCTGCCCTCCCCTGATGAGTCATCTCCCTCAACAGTACTCAAAGAAGGTGGCTCAACTGGGGCTAACAAGGGAAATTAGGGATAATGTTAAATCCAAGGAAGAGGCATATAAATTGGCCAGAAAAAGCAGCAAACCTGAGGACTGGGAGAAATTTAGAATTCAGCAGAGGAGGACTATGGGTTTAATTAGGAGGGGGAAAATAGAGTAAGAGAGTAAGGTTGCACGGGAAATAAAAACTGACTGCAAAAGCTTCTATAGATATGTGAAGAGAAAAAAATTAGTGAAGGCAAATGTAGGTGCCTTGCAGTCAGATTCAGGTGAATTTATATGTGAGGAAACGGAGCATTTAATTGTGAAACCATGTACCGCAAGTAAAGCATTTGGACAAGACCAAACTGCGAACCACAGATAACCAGGAACCACTGTGAAAGGACCTGGCCCCCAGCGACCCACTAACACGATCAACCTCGCCATCGACCACGAGGATGAACCCACCATGTTAGGACTTCAACTCAGGTGATCGACCCGGGGATGCAGGGTGCCAGATTGCCTGAATTTACAAATAACTTGCACATAAGACTTTGCGGGGGAGTGATGTTATGTATGCATGTAAACCCTAACAAAGTTTAAGACTTGCCACTAGGGGGCACACCTGTGGGAGACCTAAGGGTCACCTGTGCATCCTGGGGCAAGCAGGTATAAAAGGTGATTCACCATGCTGCTTCTCCACTCTGGTGTCTGAATAAAGAGACCAAGGTCACAACAGTTTGATATGCGATATAGTCTTGTGGATTTATTCTGAACATAACAACCTTTTATGTTAGCTGCCATTCTATTCTCATACCCTCTCTTTGCCCCTCTTATTTTCTTTTTCACTTCTCCTCTGAACTTTCTGTACTTAGCCTGATTCTCAGATGCACTCTCAACCTGATATCTGTCATACGGCTGTTTTTCTGCTTCATTTTATACTCTATCTCTTTCGTCATCCAGGGAGCTCTGACTTTAGTTGCCCTACCTTTCCCCTAGTGGGAATGTATCTCGACTGTACCCAAACTATTTCCTCATTAAAGACATTGTTCCACCACAGTTTTGCCTGCCAGTCTTTGATTCCAATTTACCCGGACCAGATCTGTCCTCATCCCACTTTAATTTGCCTTCCTCCAGTTAAGTATTTTTACTCTGGATTGCTCCCTGATTAGGCAGAGTCAGTATGGTTTTATGAAGTGGAAATAGTGTTTGACAAATCTGTTGGAGTTTTTGGAAAATGTAACAAGTAGGATGGATAAGGGAAAACCAGTGGATGTATTGTATTTGGATTTTTAAAAAGCATTCGATAAGGTGCCACACAAGAGGTTATTACACAAAATTAGGACTCGTGGGATTGGAGGTAGTAGGCTCAATTTTCCCCAATTATCTGCGCCGTTTTTTTTGAGTAAATAAAACTCCAAAGTTTCCCGAAAGTTTCTGCGCCAGCATAATTCACTTAGGTATGATTTTATTAGGTTACCATTTTCTTGCATCATAGGGGGCATAACCTGATATCTGTGCCAGTTTTTCACATTTAAGCAAGTTTGGCCAACTTACATTTTTCCTAGGATGGAGTCTGTGGCCACTCCCAGAAAACCTTCTGGGCATTTAACAAAAATCAGCACACATTACAAAATTGGCGCAGAAAGACGCCATTGTTTTTAGTCGAAGTTTTGGAGGGAGTGAAGAAGGCAGAGAATACGCATCATAAATCTTCATTTTTTGAAAGTCAAAAGGGAGAAATTGGAAGTGTAATGCAATTCTTGAATTTTTGATTTTTTTCAAAGTAGCACCCCACCACCTCTCCTCTTCTCACCGAGCTCGGGGGTCAGAGCATCGGCCGGCAGAATCGCTCCCTCGCCTGGACACAAGACCTCGGGCTCAGCTTCAAATAAGCCCTGGGGGTGGAAGCTGTGCCCCAAATGTCTTCATTGAATGCCTAGCTTCCCATTGTAAGCAAGCTTATTGTGCATGCGCAGACCAGGGTGTGGTCCATTCTCGGGCATCTACCTTGGAGAGAGAGGGAAGAATAGGTGTGAGTGCTTTGTCCTAGTGTTTTGAGGTTGTTGCAAAGCTACAATTATGGGGACAATTATGGGGCCATACCTCGTGCAAGCCTTCTGCATGATGGTGCTGCAGAGAAGACTGATTAGACAGCATCACCTGAGGAACCTCAGAGCACGTAGGATGAGGGGCAGGAAGCATAACCAACATCGGGTATATCGAGACAGGCATTCATACCTGCACCTGAGTGAGGCAGACTGTGTCAGAAAGCTGCGTTTCTGCAAAGAAGTTGTAACCGAGATCTGTGAGTTGATCAAAGCAGACCTGCACTTTAGAAGCATCAGGAGGACTGCTTTGTCAGTTGAAGTAAAGGTTACAGCTACACTTTCATTTTATGCATCTGTATCATCCCAGGCCCAAACTGGGGATGTGTGTACCATTTCTCAACATGCAACACATATCTGCATTCGGCAAGTGACTACTGCACTATATACCCGGAGGAATGACTACATAAAGTTCCCCATGACCACCCAGGCAATGCGTGACAAGGCTGTGGTCTTCTCCAGGATTGCTGGCTTCTCCAAGGTACAGAGCTGAATTGATTGTACCCACATCGCCTTGCAATCACCTTTGGACGATTCCGAGATGTACAGGAACAGAAAAGGCTTCCACTCGATGAACATGCAAGTCGTCTGTGACGACATGCACGCACCATGGCAGTAGATGTGAGATACTCTGGGAGCACTCATGATGCTTTCAGTCTATGCGAGAGCGCTATATCTGCCATGTTTCAGCAGCAGCCAGAAGGGCAGAGCTGGCTGCTGGGGGCAAAGGGTACGGCCTCGCCGCCTGGCTCATGGCGCCCCTACACGTAACCCGGACCGAAGCTGAACGGGAATACAACATGTCGCACCTTGCGATGCGCAGCATCATTGAGAGGACCATTGGCAGCATTGAAGCAGCATTTCCGATGCCGGGATCATTCCGGAGGTTACTTGCAATACTCCCCTGAGATTGTGGGTCAGTTCACAGTTGTCTGCTGCATGCTGCACAACTTAACCATCATGAGGCAACAGCAGCTGGTAGTAGAAGACCCACCTGAGGTAAGAGTGGCTGATGATGAGGAGGAAGATGCAGAGGAAGAGGAGGAGGAGGAGGATGGGGAAGCCATGCCTCTACCTGAACCCGGAGCAAGACGGCGGAGGAGGATGGGACGTCGTGCCCCTTTAACGATTCCTCGAGCCTTGCACCAGCAACTCATCCGTGAATGGTTTGCTGCCTGAAGGCTCAGCGGCAACTTTTCAAAATGGACCATGTTTACTGTTTGGATCTGTTCCACAATGTTGCGTTGTGTTAATAATGGAACAAATAATGTAAATGATTCTTCTTTAATTCAAAAGTTGTGTTAATAATGGAACAAAGAATGTAAATGATTCAGTTATAATTTAAAATATATATTTCATTCAAAATTGTAACACTTGTTTGTATTTAACTTTAATAAAAATATTCTTGTATCAAACTTTAAACTATTCAGTTAATATCACTTACAAACTTTAAGATCACTTACAAACTTTTAAGCTTGTAAATTGACATCACTTATGAAACAAATTTTAAGCAGAGAACAGTTAAATAACAATAACATAAGAATAACAGTAACAACAATAATAATAACAGCAACAGCAACAAACAAAGGCTGCACCCATCTCTCCTCCACCTTGGTATTGGTGACTCCACCTGCCCGCTGGCTGTGGTGCAGCGTTTCTCGGGTTGATATCAAGCTTATTCTTTCGAGCATATTGGATAATGCGCACTTCTTGTTCAGGGGCATGGGCAGGCGGTAATGTGGAAGGCCTGGCTTTGGCCTCTTCAGAGGTTGGTCTGGGGATTGGAGTGTGAGTGGCAGTTGATTCCGTCCAATCGTCGCGGGGTCTGGGCATGTTCCCTTATTGCAACAGCTACTTCCAACATTCCCTCCCTCATGTGCCCCGACAGTGTCTCAACTACCTCCGCCATTCCTTCCCGCATGTTCACCGACAGTGTGCCAACTACATACGACATTCCCTCCCTCATGTTCACCAACAGTGTATCCGCTAACTGCGACATTCCATCCCTAATGTGCCCGGACAATGTTCCCATTTCTCGCGAGAGTGTTGTTACTTCTCCCGACAAACCCGATACCTCATCACCCACCTCACCGATGGTGTCCAGGAATGATCACGTAAGGTCAATGCTCTCTGCACTCATTGCCATCATCTGAACCACAGCTGTTACATCCTGCATCTCAGAAGAGCGTTGTCGAGCTCTCTTTCCCCTCCTCACCCTGGCTGTGGCTCGCTGCACCCCACTGGGACCCGCAGACTCGGACGGTGGGGCCCTGGTTGCAGCTCGCTGCACCCCACTGGGATACGCAGCCTCGGACAGTGTGAAACCAGGAAATGCCCCAACACTCGCACCACTCAGGAAAGGGGCTGGCACCTCAATGGGTGGCACCAGCACCTCCTCCAGAATGAGTATAAGAGTGGGGGCATCATCCTCCCCCTTCCCCCTCCCATGCACTTGGTCTGGAAGGTCGGATTGGAAGATGTTCTCCTCTTCAGTCTTGTCAGGGTTGGCCTCAAGTTCTGCAAAATATAACAGAACAGACAAATGGTTAGCAGCAGTGGAGGGGGCAGGGTGGCATGAGTAGGCTCACACAATGCAGGCAGCAGGCTCATTTGAAGGACCACGATGAATGATAGCACATTGCATCAACTGATGCGTACCTGACAGAGAAATCCCCATGAACCGAAGCATGGCTAGCTCGCGAAGTACTTAACAGTTAGCAAATCTAGACTCTGGAATTTTCAGGACTTACCCTCTCCCTCGAGTGTGGGTCCAGCTTGTGCAGTGGTGGTTGCTTTTCTCCAGGTAGGACCCAGCAAAGCAGTGACCCTCTCTTCCAAGGGTGTCAATGGGTGCAGATTGGCCGGGCCTCCTCCTTTAGAGTTCTCTCTCTTTTGTTGTGGGACACCTTCCTCTACAAAGATGAAAATATAATTTTTTAGAGAGGGTGTCTTTCTGACAGATGTGACAGATGGTCACATTTACAATTGCAATCCCAGTGAATAAATGAAAATATTACTTACACCAACTGCTTGACCAAGGTCTTGCCACTTCTTTTTGCACTGGCCTCCGACCTCAGGTGGTCACCATTGCACAATAATCTTTTGAAAGTTGGTTCCAGCGTTAGTTCATTTCCTGTACCTTTAATTTGACCTCTGCTGGTGTCCAGTTCGTGCCATCTGGCCTCAATTACAGTAACCAGGGCCTCCACTTCATCCTGTGAGAAATTCTTGGTCCTTGAGTTGCATTGCATGTTGCAGCTCCGATTTTTTCCACAGAAGAAAAGTTCTCACACACAACTGACTCTTTAAAAATAGCTGAGTGCAGAACGGGAGGTATACTGGGCATGCGCGCCCATACCAGTCACGTGGAAAACATCATTTTTTTTTGTGCATGTGCAGAAGGGGGGCGGGGGGGGGCTCCTTTTTTCAGCGCAGACCTTAGGCTCCACTCCCAAAGCTAAAGGACAGGCTGCGCTGCGCCGCGCCAATTTCAAAAATGACAACGGGGAAACTTTCAAGGTTTTTTTTGGCGTAGTCGGGCCAAAAAAAAACGTGTGTAACTCTTCAAATATGCATAAAATGGCATTAGGGAAAATTGAGCTCAATATATTCGCATGGATTGAGGATTGGTTGATGGACAGAAAACATAGTAGGAATAAACAAGACCTTTTCAGGTTGGCAGGCTGTAACTAGCAGGGATCGCAAGGATCAGTGCTTGGACCTCAGCTATTTACAATCTATATTAATGACTTAGATGAAGGGACTGAGTGTAACGTATCCAAGTTTGCTGATGATACAAAATTAGGTGGGAAAGTAAGCTGCGAGGAGGATGCAAAGAGGCTGCAGAGAGATATAGACAGGCTAAGTGAGTGGGCAAGAACATGGCAAATGGAATACAATGTGAGGAAATGGGAAGTTATCAACCTTGGTAGGAAAAACAGAAAAGCAGAATATTTTTTGAATGGCTAGAGACTGGGAGATGTTTGCATTCAAAGGGACCTGGGTGTTCTTGTACATGATTCATAGACAGTTAACATGCAGGTACGTCAAGCAATTAGGAAAGTTAATGGTATGTTAGCTTTTGTTTCAAAGGTATTCAAGTACAAGAGAAATGGGCTGGGTTTTCAGCTTTGATGATTTTGGGGCGATAATGGCTGCGGGGCAGTAACATTTACACCTGGGAACAGCTTGCACCTCAGTAAGTAAAGGTGGGCCCTGAGTCAGGGGGCGCAGTGCTAAGGGAGGCGTTGTACACCTCTCTTGGACTCTAGCATGGGAAAATCCCGAGCTAAAGAGCTGGGTTGGGAGCGATCCGAGAGACACCTGGGGAGAAAAAAAATCCTTAAAAAAAACCCAGAAAAACATTCCCAAAATATTGCCCATGCCACCACAACATAAATCACAAAAAAAATTAAAAGAAAAACAATCTCACTTACCTTAGGAGTCCATTACTTACCTTTCTGCAGTAGGTATTGTTAGACCGTCTGATTTCCCAGACGTTCACTGTGGGGCGCACTTCGAGGCGTATGGGTCGGGTTGAAGTAGAAACTTCACAATCAGGGGCGTTGCACACCACAGCAGCTCTTCCGGGCGGTGCTGCTGCGTGTCGCCACAAAACTGGACCCAAGGATCCCTGCGGGAGGCTGCCGCCAGCCCAGAAGACCTCGCCGTCACCATTGCCACCGCTCCAGGGCGAAAAACGGAGCGCATAAGACCCAAAAATCCGTCCCTTGGAGTACTGTGTACAGTTCTGATCTCCTTACCGAACAAGGACATACTTGCTTTGGAGAGAGTGCAATGAAGATTCACCAGACTGTGATGGGAGGACTGCCCTATGAGGAGAAATTGAGTAGACTAGGCCTATATTCCCTAGAGTTTAGAAGAATGAGAGGTGATCTAATTGAAACATATAACATTCTTAAGGAGCTTGACAGGGTTAATGCTGAGAAGATGTTTCCCCTGGCTGGGGAACACAGGGTCACAGTCTCACAATAAGGGGTCAGCCATTTAAGACTGAGATGAGGAGACATTTCTTCACTCAAAGGGTTGTGAATCTTTTGAATTCTCTACTCCAGAGAGATGTGGATGCTCAGTCATTGAGTGTATTCAAGACAGAGGTTGATAATTTTTTGGGAATTAAGGGATATGGGAATAGTGCAGGAAGGTGGAGTTGAGGTAGAAGATCAGCCATGATCTTTTTGAGTGGTGGAGCAGGCTCGAAGGGCCAAATGGCCTTCTCCAGCTCCTATTTCTTATGTTCTTATGTACAGTCCTCACCATTATTTTTACTGCAATATCTGGGCCAATATTCTTCAAAGTTCTGGTAGAGTTGAGTGTCATGGTCTATGTGCGCGATTGGCATTTTGCGAGTATAATTTCAGTCTAAACATTCGGTAAAGAATTTGCATTTATATATTTTTTCTTAGGCAGTCCCTTGGAGGCACACTAATATGAATTCTCAGATGACTGATGAGTCTAATGCGGGACCTAGTCTCTGTCACAGGTGGGGCAGACAGTGGTTGGAGGGACAGGTGGGTGGTGTGCTTGGGTTGTTGTGCGCTCCTTCCGCTGTTTGCGCTTGGCCTCCGCGTGCTCCCGGTGAAGAGATTTGAGGTGTTTGGTGCCTTCCTGGATGCTTCTCCTCGATTTTGAGCACTTTTGGACCAGGGATTCCCAGGTGTCGGTGGGGATGTTGCACTTTTTCAAGGAGGCTTTGAGGGTGTCCTTGAAGCATTTCCTCTGCCCAACTGGGGCTCGCTTGCCGTGTCAGCGCTCTGAGTGCTTGTTTTGAGAGTCTAGTATCGGGCATGTGGACAATATGGCCCGTCAATCTGAGCTGATCGAGAGTGGTCAATGCTTCGATGCTGGGGATGTTGGCCTGAGTGAGAACACTGATGTTGGTGATTATCAAGATCCATAATGAGGCCAAGGACAACATCGACCATTTTCCATTCCTCGGGAGCCTACTGTCAACAAGGGCAGACGTCGATGACGAAGTCCAACACCGCCTTCAGTGTGCCAGTGCAGCCTTCGGTCGCCTGAGGAAGAGGGTGTTTGAAGACCAAGACCTCAAACCCGGCACCAAGCTCATGGTCTACAGAGAAGTAGTGATACCCGCCCTCCTATATGCTTCAGAGACACTGGAGCAGTACCACCAACGCTGCCTCCGCAAAATCCTGCAAATCCATTGGCACGATAGATGCACCAAAGTGAGTGTATTTATATAGTGCCTTCTCAAACCCAAAAGCAATTAATATTCAGTGAATTACTTTTGAAGTGCAGTCACTGTTATGCTGAGAAAGTTGCAGTCATCTCAAGTAAATTAAAATGATGGGGTTGAATGTCCACGGAGGTTCTTCTGATCATCCACTGTAACCTTGATGAAAAATCATTACAAATGATGGAAAAGCCATTTCTCCAGGGTTTTCGTGGATCTTCTGCTAATGTTACAGTGGACGGTCAGGAGAATCCCAGCAGAAATTCACCCCATTGCATGTAGTTAACATGCGATCTTAGTTCCAATCATAAATGATTTGTCTTTGCAGTCATGACCATCAACATAGTGGGTTAAGTTTTTCCTGAAAAAACTGAACATTTTGGGGAGAGGAAGGGTGCTGGGGGGTGAGGTTAGTTTTGGATTGCTCTGGTAAAGAGACTGCAATGGGCCAAATGACTTCCTTCTGTGCTGTAAACTTCTATAGCTCTATAGGTCTTACGTTTCTGCCCTAAAATATAAAGGTCTGGCTTCTGCCCTATGAATTTCTTGGGTTGCATTCCTCCAATGTTGTAGGGCAGATGAGGTCATGGAGTAGGCATGCGCTTCCAATGCACTGGTCTGCATAGTTTGGAACTGTACTAAAGGCAGGAACAAGAGAAAATTTGCTCTGTACGCTGCTAAACATGACAACATTTTCCACCACTGGCAGATATATGTTTTCTAGAACACTGAAGCTGCTAATATAGACAAATAGACATAAGGAGGCCAAAACTGCCTTGTGACCCGTTTGGGGACGGTAACCGAGTCGGGGCAGAACTTCCTGCACCCGGCGCGGAGGTCCTGCCCCGGCAGCGAAATTTGGGTAACCACCCCTCACAGGAAGATTCAACACCCCTCCCCTTCCGTTAAAGGGTAGGGCCGCTGCGAACCCTTTGATGGCCTCTACTGGGTCACCAGGGGCTGCATGGTGTCGTGACTGCAGTCTGGCACCGAAACGGAGTGCCAGGAGTGCACGAATGCGGCCCGGACCACGCGACATCGATGGAGCATGGCCGACCAGTGAGTCGGCCAAACCAAAAAAATGGCGGCTCACGGTGCAATGCACCTCCCCTGAAACTTCTGCCCCAAAAGCGGAGGTTGGCTCGGTTCGCGACCCGTGCGCCAGCCTCGCGGGGCACTGGCCAAGTTCCATCAGAGGCGCAGTGGCCCAGGCTGCTACTAGCTGGGCATAGCGCTACTGTGTTCACGCCTCCGCTAACTCCCATGCAATTTCGCGGGAGCCGGCAGCACCCCCACTCCCCAAAAACAGGCTTATGCCCTCCAGAAGCGCTAACATGAGGTGCACAACAGAGGGAAATTTTGCCTCTGTAGCGTATGTAGGCACCTTTAATAATGACTCTATGAGGCAGGGTGTGATACTTAAACTGTGTAGACCTGCAGTCCTTTATTTGCAGCTCCTGAGTGCAGACAACAAGCTGTGTGTTCCTTTTTATACTGGGTTACCTGCTGTGTGCAGGTAACCCGTCGGTCTCCAGCAGCAGCAAACTCTGGTGTACAGGCAAGGTGTATACAGTGTAAGGGTACATTCAGTATTGCATAACAGTGTTACAGACATCACACAGTAAACAGGCATGCATACACAACAGCCTGCAAGATTTTTTGGGGGGGTTTCCCCACTCTTCTGTAAGCATTCTCACCACCATTGTTACTTGTTTGCCCCAGTGTGTGTTATAATCGACCTGGGAGTGTTCAAAATAGATATTGGTTTCTAAACCTAGGTGGTGTTTAATTCCACACTTTAATATATCCAAACTTAACGAAAAAAGATAAAACTAAAGGAAAAAATACTGCTGCTGCTGGAAATCTGAAATAAAAACTAAAAGACTCGATTGACTGAAATGGGCTTTCATGGATATGGGTTAATTTATGATTGAAAAGGAAATAAACTATGAACCTTACAACAGATACTGAGCAAATAATTAGTTATTTCCAACCTCATAATTGCAATGGCTCAGCGGATAAACGTACTCCATACTGTGGTACAAATAAAATCCCATGACTCTTAAATTAGCTTATCTCAGCTGGGTTACTGCTGCTGATCTCAGAATCCCTGGACTATGGCAGGGAAAACTGACCAAGCTCCTGATTGCTATCTAGCAAACTTTGTTTGAAATGCATGTGTAGATGTTGGATAAGGACCGCAAAAATCAATACCTGCGCTGACTCATGCTGTCGAGAATCACACATGAAGTTTAGGTTGAAGTGCTGCATCCACTGCACTCCCAAGGATTAAAGTAAATAGTTACTGTAATGAGACTATATTTTGCAGCCAATGTACTGGAATGAATAGTTTGTGTTTGTAAATGAATGCGAAGTGTTCTTAAATTTGACGAAAGCATATTACCACTGTCGCTGCATGCAAATCAGACAAGCGTCCGAAGTTACACAGGAGGGCGCCATCTGTTGTCGCAAAAAAAATACTGTAAAGTGGAAAAGCAGCTTTCTTACAGCCACAAATCGAGAAAAGGTTGCATCTTCTGAAAAAAGACTTCAGAAAGGATACGCGGTCGTATTCCCTTCCGTGATTTCATTTATAAAATAAGTTATGTTAGAATCTTTACAGGAAAAAAACACTATGTGTCAAATATTCGTGTATCCTAAAAATGAGATTCTCCCATCAGTGCACGATGCGGATTATCCGAGGAGACTTACATCGGATTACTGCAGCTGCTTCAGTGCAATGTTCGGAACAGTTGCCCCACACACAAACTATTTGTTCCTCTTTTGATAAGAGAGTTTAAGCCACCCGAAAGACAAAAAGCAAATGTAGCAGCAGGGTTGAGAGGGGGATCAGGTTGCATTCACGTGACTGAGTGCAATCCCGGCCTGCGCCCAATGTATCCGTGTTACCAAGCAGTACCGCCAGCTTTGTCCCAACTCCACTATTCCTCCTGCTTTCAAACTTTCTCTCACTCTCTCGCTAAAGATAAGGCTCGACTTCACTGCAACCCTCCACCTCATCTTGTTCCGTCTGACCACTCTCTACGGACTGGATTTGCTGCATTCTGCGAGCTGGAAGGCAAAACTCCCGCCCCCTCCTCACTACTGCCGTCGGATTAACCCGGCCACGGTCTTCTCAGGGAATTATATATATATATATATATATATTTAAAGTTGGGTTCATAAGGTATACGGTCCCCACGAGAAATGCGCCGCGAATACATTTCTGCTCAGATGACTGGAGGGTAATTGCGATCTTCTGAAGAAGGTGAAGAGTTCGGCGCGGAAGCTTGCGTGGGGTTTTTGGGGGAGGGGGCGAAATGATGTCAAAGTGAAGTTTTGATTTGAAGACCAGGCCCCGGGATCCCCCCCCTCCCTCCGCACACAATCTGCCCAGCCCATGAGCACCGCGGCTCAGGAAGGGAAATCTCTGCTGTTGCAAGAGGATCGCTTCCAACCAGCAGCTCAGCGAGTAAACCAGCGCGGTTTCTCTGCTCCCAAAACTCACCACTATTCTTAACTGCAGCTCAGTCTACCCCCAACAGGATTACGTGCTGAAAACTGGAAGGAGCATCCGCAGACACATGAAAACGTTTGGCTCAGGCGCAATTTACAAGTGCTCTCAAAGAAAAGTCATTGATTTATTTATACGCCCCCGATGCATTAACTTAAGCGACACCAAGGATCTGTGAGATGTCTTTTGGAAGTGCTGTCCACCGGCTTTAGACTGAAACGAAAATAATAATCTAGAGACCTCACCGGATCACCATCATGAATGATCTGAGCCTTCGGGTTGTTGCTGTTTTGATCGGCTTAGTAACCTTGCCGCAGCGGAGTGAAGGTTGGTACATGCAACATTCAAGTTTATTAAGTATTGTACTTTACAATGTTTTTCTTTCCAACAATTTTTGGATCAAATCTTCAATGCTACTATTGATTATATTCTTGCCAGGTATTTATGTTTGACCAAGTATTCGTTCTTAGGTTAATTTTAGTAACCAGCCTAACAGTAACGGGCGACACCAAGAATAAAAATGAAAAGCACTTCAGGTAGTTTCCCTAAACTGCGACTGAAATGAACACATTGAGAATCTTAAAAATGAATCCTACAAAACAAGAAAATACTGTAACCTAGTTTCACGAGTTGCGGCTTCGTTTGATATCAGTGAATCGTGAATGGTCTGCAGATATGTTCCAGCACCGTTTCCTGTTCGGAAGCAAAAGTCACTACAAATTACTCCCATTCATTTCATTTATCGGGGCCAAGATTGTAATCGCCTAAATTTCAAAGGCACTGCAGTGTGATAATATTACAGATAGCACAGTCCCTGAAATATCTCAGATCCTCCTATGTTTAATTTTGGATTTGCATTTGCATTTTGGTTGCTATTTTATGAACCAAGTGTCCGAATTATGGTCTTGTAAGGACTTTGTCATTGCCGCTCATTCATAAATAGGCCGCCGTCTTTTAACGAGCTCAAAAGGACAACATTTCTTATATGTATTTATATACAGGCATACATTATATCTCAGGAATTCGAAATAACCAAGCGCACTTACACTTTACATTGCTTATTACTTCACACCTCAAAATCTGACATTAACTGGTGGGACCCACATTTTAGCAAGGATTATGTTAAATTTGTTACCGGATTGATAACGTGGAAAATAGTACTTTGGTATAATTTGTAAAAGGCAATCAAACAATATTACAGTATCACCGAAAACAAACATGACCTTCTTAAGAAATAACTTTTCATGCTTTGTGTGACACGAATCCCTAGCTGCAGGGCATGGGAGGGAGGAGACTGACCTGACTAGACCCTGAGAACGCCCCTCCCCAAACAACATGCGCCTTTAATTCGTATTTAGATTTGTTTTTAGAGGGGAGGGTGTTACGCGGACATTGCTAAGCACATTTTGCTCGCCGCTCCTGCGCCATAACTGTTATCCCAATTTATTGAGAGGACCTCGGTTCCACACTGTTGTGTGAGGCAATGGCGCACGCAATACCACTGCTAATAGCAAAGGTGGTGCAAATATAAATTGCATGTTCAGAGTCGAGGTTCGCAAAGCGTTCATATGTTTAGACTACAAAAATGATAACTATTTTTAATAAGTTATATTATAGGTAATGCTGATCAATCATTTGATCATTCAAACCAGGAAAAGATTTTTTACGGTTAACTGGCAACTTTGAGTGACTAGCAGTGGTTGGGGGGCACTTGTCTATCAACCTGATCACCTATCTTTTGTTTGGGAAATTAATCTAGATATGTTTATTCAGTGCTTGATAGATTGTTGAGGAAACAATATTTCAAGAAATGTTTATGGCCTATTTCTCCTCCCCCCACCACCCTCCCCCAAAAAATACACGCACAATATCTGTTATGCTCAAATTGAATATTGGAAAGACGGAAGACATTGTTTCGGTCCCAGCCACAAACTCTGTTCCCTAGCCACTGACTCCATCCCTCTCCCCAACTTCTGTCTGAGGCTGAACCAGACTGTTCGCAACCTTAGTGTCATAGTTGACCCTGAAATGAGCTTTCGATCACATATCTGCAGCATAACTAAGACCGCCTATTTCCACCTCTGTAACATTGCCCGTCTCTGCCCTTGCCTCAGCTCATCCACTGCTGAAGCCCTCATTCATGCCTTTGTTATCTCTAGACTTCACTATTCCAATGCACTCCAGGCTGGCCTCCCACATTCTACCCTAGATGTAAACTAGAAGTGATCCAAAACTCGGCTGCCTGTGTCCTAACTCGCACCAAGTCCCACTCACTCATCACCCCTGTGCTCGCTGATCTTCATTGGCTTCTGGTTAAGCAACGCCTTGATTTCAAAATTCTCATCCGTATTTTCAAATCCCTCCATGGCCTCGCCCCTCCCGATCTCTAATCTCCTCCAGCCCCACAACCCCCCCGAGATGTCTGCACTCTTCTAATTTTGCCCTCCTGAGCATCTCTGATTATAATCGCCCAACCATTGGTGGCCGTGCCTTCTGTTGCCTAGGTCCCAAGCTCTGAAACTCTTTGCCTAAACCTCACTGCCTCTCTACCTTTCTTTCCTCCTTTAATATGCTACTTAAAACATACCTCTTTGACCAAGCTTTTGGTCACCTGTTCTAGTTTCTACTAATGTGGCTCAGTGTCAAATTTTTATCTCATAATACTCCTGTGAAGCGCCTTAGGATGTTTTACTACGTTAAATACAAGTTGTTGTTGTAGTTTCATTTATTTGGTACAGTTCATTTCGAATAGACAGGACTGGAAGTAGTTACTGTATTATGTGAAAGAAAACTCCAGAGAAGGTTTATAAAAAAATAGTGTGTCCACTGGTAGGACAGCACAGGTACAGCGTCGAGAATCCGGAAGCCTCAGGACTGAGGCCACTCCGGATTCTATGTATTTCTGGACTTCGGAACGTCTTTATGACATCCTGAATCCGGAAACGCCCGAGCCCATGTTCATGTATTTCTGGACTTCGGAACGTCTTTCTGACGTCTCGAGTCCGGAAACGCCTGGGCCAAGGTAGGTAGGTAGGGGAGGGGAGGGGGTGCGAACGGTGCGGGGTGGGGGGGGGGCGGTCGGGCTGAGGCAGAGGCGAGGTCGGCAGCGGCCCGAGACGGGGAGAGGTCAGCGGTGGCCTGAGGCGGGGGTCTGGATTCCAGAACTTTTTCCGGATTCCGGACGACCCTGCCACGGATCGTCCCGGTGTCCAGATTCTGGAACAGTACGGATTCCGAAACTCCGGATTTTCGACGCAGTACCTGTATATACATTTTTTTAAATAAAGTTTGATTTAGTTCAACAGCAGACTCTACTGAAGTTGGAGTGCTCAGCATTTAGTTTTCCCATATCATTTTGTGACATTTTCTATGCCATAGTGCTGTGGGAATTAACAATGGCTGTAGTGACTCTGAGCCATTGAATCGGATATTGATGATTGAAAACATAAAATAACAAATGGAACTATATTTTTAAATTTCTAATTTACTTACATCCTCTCTTGAAAGATGGTGCTTCAGCCCTCCAGAATGTTACTCAATGGGCCATTCTTGTGTGTGAGTATAGATAGTTGAGAAAGGAGATTTTTCCACCAGGAAGGACATCACACCTGAGTCCAAATTTCACATATGCATATGCACACACAAACACACTCCCGTTTGGGATCTTGGACTATTTTCCCACAGAATGGATTTGGAAAAAAATTAATTACTTTTAACATTTTTTTTTAGAGCATAGTGTATTCAGACAAGTTTAAAAAAGGCTGGAATAATAGGTAGTAAAGAGTCAAATGAGCTAAATTTGATGTTTCTCAATAGACTGTAAATAATGAACAATTCATTAGATTATCTCAGCAGTTGAAAAACAACTCACTCCCATTATATTGGAAAGTCTTTGGTCCAATTTATGGTGATGAACAAGGCAGCTAAAACAGAGACTGGAACACAGACTGGCAGACAGAGGGTTTTTGAAACATTAAAGAGAATTTTGCAATTTTTTTTTGCTGAGACTAAGATCAGAAATGCTAGAGGGTCAATTTGAATCATACTGTTAGAAGCCGAGTATGATGACCCACTAATGTGGAGAAGCATGGCATTTTCTTTCTTTTGTATTACACAAAGATAAGTTGTACTGTTTGAATTAAGTGACTGATCATAACTATTTTCTTGAACTGAATTTGAATTGTGCAATTTTATCTAATTTCCCAGGATGCATTCTGGTACACTCATCATAAATGATGAAGCTCAGTACTGTGTACAATGAGCAAATGTGACCTTAGCTCCAGAGTGCAGGTACCTCGTGGGTGGCCTGCTTATATATTGTGCTCCCAAGGGATGCTGGGATCCATTGGGACTCCAACAGGTGGGCCCTCTGGTGGTCAGGTGTCATGCAGTTTACACAGGGTTAAATACATTACATCACTCCCCCGTAAAGTCAACAGTTCACTTATTTACAAGCTGAGATGATCTGGGGCTTTACGCTCCCTTCTCGATCGTCTAGGTACAAATGCGGGTATGGGTGGGTTGGTCATTTCTTCACTGGGCTGTTGGGCAGCTGGCCTTGCCGGGCTGCTGGGGATGATGAGTTCAGCATCGTGGTCAACCATGATGTCAGTTGCCACTTTGTGTGTGTGTGTGTTCGAGGGTCAAAGTTGGTGCTGTCCTCTTCGGGTTGTTCATAGCTGTTGGTGAACCGCAATTTGATTTGGTCCAAATGTTTTCTGTGTGTTTGTCCATTGGCCAATTTGACCTGAAACACCCTACTCCCCTCTTTGGCTGTGACTGTGCCAGCGAGCCATTTGGGGCCATGTCCATAATTGAGCACAAACACGGGATCATTGATCTCAATGTCGCATGGCAAGTTTGCGCGGTCGTGGTTCACACTTTGTTGATGCCGCTTGCCCTCCACGTGATCATGGAGATCAAGGTGGACAAAAGAGAGCCTTGTTTTGAGCGCCCTTTTCATGAGCAGCTCAGCTGGGGGAACCTCGGTGAATAAGTTGGGTCTGGTGCGGTAGCTGAGCAGCACGCGGGACAGCCGGGTCTGCAGGGAGCTTTCCGATACACGTTTCAAGCTTTGCTTGATGGTCTGAACTGCCCGTTCTGCCTGGCCGTTGGATGTGGGCTTGAATGAAGTAGATGTGACGTGTTTGATCCCGTTGCGGGTCATGAATTCCTTGAATTCAGCACTGGTGAAGCACGGCCCATTGTCGCTGACTAGGACATCAGGCAAATGTGCGTGGCAAACATGGCTTTCAATAGTGGCGAGGTTTTCAACCGTGGCCGTGGATGTGCTTACTGACATTATTGCACATTCAATCCATTTTGAGTAAGCTTCCACGACAACCAAAAACATTTTGCCTAGAAATAGGCCCACATCGTCTACGTGGATCCTCGACCACGGTTTGGAGGGCCACGACCACAAACTTAGCGGTGCCTCTGGGTGCATTGCTCAGCTGAGAGCAAGTGTTGCACTGGCGCACGCATGACTCTAAATCTGAGTGGATGCCGGGCCACCACACATGGGATCTGGCTATGGCTTTCATTATTACGATGCCTGGGTGTGTGTTGTGCAGTTCACATATGAACGTATCTCTGTCTTACTTGGGCAAGACCACACGATTGCCCGACAACAGACAGTCCGCCTGCAGGGACAACTCATCTTTGCGTCTGTGGAACGGCTTAATTGCCTCCTGCATCTCCGCTGGGACACTGGACCAGCTCCCATGGAGGACATAGTTTTTTTTACCAAGGACAGTAAAGGATCCAGGCTGGTCCAGGTCCTGATCTGGCGGGCCATAACGGGGGACTTCTTGTTCTCGAATGCCTCCATGACCATGAGCAAGTCCGCTGGCTGTGCTATTTCCATCCCGGTGGTGGGCAATGGAAGCTACTGAGAGCATCTGCACAGTTCTCTGTGCCCAGTCTGTGGCAGATTACATAGTTGTATGCCGACAGCGTGAGCGCCCATCTTTGGATGCGGGCAGTCATTGGTATTAATCCGTTTGCTCTCAGAGAACAGCGATAGAGCGGCTTGTGGTCAGTTTCAAGCTCAAACTTGAGGCCAAATAAGTACTGGTGCATTTTTTTTACCCCGTAGACGCACACCAGAGCCTCTTTTTCAATCGTGCTGCAGGATCTTTCGGCCTTGGACAAACTCCTGGACGCATAAGCGACCGGTTGCAAAATCCCCACTTCATTAGTCTGTTGTAATACACACCCGACCCCGTATGACGACGCATCACAAGCTAGCACTAATCGTTTACAATGGTTATACAGGACAAGCAGTTTGTTTGAACACAACAGATTTCTGGCTTTCTTAAAGGCAGCCTCTTGTGAAGTCCTCCATACCCAGTCATCTCCCTTACGCAGTAGCACATGTAGGGGTTCAAGCAGGGTGTTTAACCCAGGTAGGAAATTACCCAAATAGTTAAGGAGTCCCAGGAACGACCGCAGTTCCGTCACGTTCTGTGGTCGCGGCGCGTTCTTGATGGCCTCCATCTTGGCGTCGGTGTGTCTGATACCGTCCGCTGCGATTCTTCGTCCCAAGAACTCGACGTCCTGCGCCAGGAAAGCACACTAACCTGAGTCCCACGCGATCCAACCGACTAAGAACCTCTTCCAGATTTTTGAAGTGCTCTATGGTGTCCCGACCTGTAGCCAATATGTTGTCCTGGAAAACCATTGTGCAAGGAATCGACTTTAGCAGGCTCTCCATGTTCCGCTGGAAGATTGCCGCGGCCGACCGAATCCCGAACGGGCACCGGTTCCAGATAAATAGATCTTTTTGCGTGTTGATGCAGGTGAGGCCTTTTGAAGACTCCTCCAGCTCCTGCGTCATGCAGGCCGAGGTCAGGTCCAGCTTGATGAATGTCTTCCCTCAAGTCAGGATTGTAAATAGATCGTTTGCCTTGGGTAGTGGGTACTGGTCCTGCAGCGAAAAACGGTTAATCGTTACTTTATAGTTCCCGCAAATTCTAACCGTGCCGTCCTCCTTAAGTACCGGGACAATCGGACTAGCCTAGTCATTGAATTCCACTGGCGTGATGATGCCTTCACGTTGCAGCCTGTCCAGCTCAATTTCCACTTTTTCACGCATCATGTACGGTACCACCCGTGTCTTATGGTGGATGAGTTGCGTACCGGGAACCAAATGGATCTGCACTTTCGCCCCGTGGAAGCTTCCAATGCCTGGCTCGAACAACGATGGGAACTTGCTCCGAACCTGGGTACATGAGGCGTCGTCGACGGATGAAAGCGCTCAGATGTCATCCCAGTTCCAGCGGATTTTTCCCAGCCAGCTTCTGTCAAAGAACATGGGGCCATTCCCTGGCACAATCCAGAGCGGGAGTTAGTGTACTGCTCCGTCATAGGAGACTTTGACTTCTTCACTGCCAATTACAGGGATTAGTTCCTTGGTGTAAGTCCTTAGTTTGATGTGAATGGGTATGAGCTTGGGCGGTTGTTCGCTACCTCGTCGCCAATTGGTACACTCATAATAAAGGATGAAACTGAGTACTGTGTACAATGAACAAGTGTGATCTTAGCTCCTTTAATAAGACTCCAGAGTGCAGGTACCTCGTGGGTGGCCTGCTTACATACTGTGCTTCCAAGGGATGCTGGGATCCCTTGGGACTCCCAACAGGTGGGCCTTCTGGTGGTCAGGTGTCATGCAGGTTACACAGGGTTAAATACATTACACATTCAATCAGCTATATCGAGGAATATTTTTTCTTTAGTTTCTAGCTGTTTCTGTTCAAAAGCTGGAGGACACATTTCAAAATCTTTACTGAGGTAAACTTTATAACAGAGAAACACAGAACATAGGAACAGGAGAGGGCTATTCAGCTCCTTGAGCCATTGCCACCATTCAAGGTGGCTAAAACTAGTGGGAGGACAGAAGATTGGGAAGCTTTTAAAAGCCAGCAAAGAATGACTTAAAAAATGATTAAGAAAGGGAAGATAGACTATGAAAGTAAACTGGCACAAAATATAAAAACAGAAAGCAAAAGTTTCTATAGGTATATAAAAAGGAAAAGAGTGGCTAGAATAAATGTGGGTCCCTTGGAGGACGAGACCGGGGCATTAATAATGGGAACATGGAGATGAAAGAAATTCTGAACAAATATTTTATATCAGTCCTTACGGTAAAGGACATTAACAATATCCCAACAGTGGATAGTCAAGGGGAAGAGGAACTTAACACAATCACAATCACTAAGGAGGTGGTACTCAGTAAGATAATGGGACTAAAGGCAGATAAATCCCCTGGACCTGCTGGCTTGCATCCCAGGGTCTTAAGAGAAGTAGCGGCAGGGATTGTGGATGCATTGGTTGTAATTTATCAAAATTCCCTGGATTCTGGGGAGGTTCCAGCAGATTGGAAAACTGCAAATGTAACGCCCCTATTTAAAAAAGGAGGCAGACAAAAAGCAGGAAACTATAGACCAGTTAGCCCAACATCTGTGGTTGGGAAAATGTTGGAGTCCATTATTAAAGAAGCAGAATCAGGACATTTGGAAAAGCAAAATTCAGTCAAGCATGGATTTATGAAGGGGAAGTCATAAGTCATGTTTGACAAATTTGCTGGAATTCTTTGAGGATGTAACGAAGGTGGATAAAGGGGAACCAGTGGATGTGGTGTATTTGGACTTCCAGAAGGCATATGACAAGGTGCCACATAAAAGGTTACTGCACAAGATAAAAGTTCACGGAGTTGGGGGTAATATATTAGCATGGATAGAAGATTGGCTAACGAACTGAAAACAGAGAGTCGGGAATAATAGTTATTTCTCGTGTTGGCAATCAGTAACTAGTGGGGTGCCGCAGGGATTAGTGCTGGGACACAAACTATTTATAATCTATATTAACGACTTGGAAGAAGGGACCGAGTGTAACATAGCCAAGTTTGCCGACGATACAAAGATGGGAAAAAAAGCAATGTGTGAGGAGGACACACAAAATCTGCAAAAGGACATAGACAGGCTAAGTGAGTGGGCAAAAATTTGGCAGATGGAATATAATGTTGGAAAGTGTGAGGTCATGCACTTTGGCAGAAAAAAATCAAAGAGCAAGTTATTATTTAAATGGGGAAAGATTGCAAAGCGCTGCAGTACAGCGGGACCTGGGGGTATTTGTGCATGAAACACAAAGGTTAGTATGCAGGTACAGCAAATTATTAGGAAGGCCAATGGAATCTTAGCCTTTATTGCAAAGGGGATGGAGTATAAAAGCAGGGAGGTCTTGCTACAGTTATACAGGGTATTGGTGAGACCACACCTGGAATACTGCGTGCAGTTTTGGTTTCCATATTTACGAAAGGATATACTTGCTTTGGAGGCAGTTCAGAGAAGGTTCACTAGGCTGATTCCGGAGATGACGTATGAGGAAAGGTTGAGTAGGTTGAGCCTCTACTCATTGGAATTCAGAAGAATGAGAGGTGATCTTATCGAAACATATAAGATTATGAGGGGCTTTGACAAGGTGGATGCAGAGAGAATGTTTCCGCTGATGGGCGAGACTAGAACTAGAGGGCATGAACTTGGAATAAGGGGCTGCCCATTTAAAACTGAGATGAGGAGAAATTTCTTTTCCGAGAGGGTTGTAAATCTGTGGAATTCGCTGCCTCAGAGAGTTGTGGAAGCTGGGACATTGAATAAGTTTAACACAGATAGACAATTTTTTAACCGATAAGGGAATAAGCGGTTACAGGGAGCAGGCAGGAAAGTGGACCTGAGTCCATGATTAGCCATGATCGTATTAAATGGCGGAGCAGGCTCGAGGGGCCGTATGGCCTACTCCTGCTCCTATTTTTTATATTCTTATGTTTTTATGTAATCCGATCATGACTGATCTGTATCTAAACTCCATTTACCTACCTTTGCTCCATATCCCTTGATATCCCATGGATACTCTTACCTAACAAAAGTCTAACGCTTTCGAATATGTCCTTACTATACAGTATAAATGCACACGAGGCCCAAACTTGAGAGGAGGTCACTCTGTGACCAGTGACCTTTATTAGCCAGCACTGAAGTGATGAAGGTGGGTAGAGCTTCCCCTTTTATACCTGAAAGTCCAGGTTAGGAGTGTCTCCCACAAGTTCACCACCTAGTGGTCAATGTTCTCAGGGTGTACAACTGAGGTCAGTTTATACATGGGTTACAATGACAGTTAAATACATGACATCACCTCCCCCCCCCCCCCCCAAAGTCTTGTTGGGATCACAGGTTAAGTCGCTCTGGTGGTTTATGCTCCCTTGTAGAGCGCCTGAGTTGGGGCTCCAGTTGTTGGGCGCTGGCCTGAGTGTCTGCTGTTTGCGGTGCCTCAGGCCTTTCCGGACTGCCCACAGTGACTGGACTCTCCTCCGTTTGATTCCGGTGTTCAGTCACCTGTGGGAGAGTGAACTCTACATCGTGTTCTTCCTCTGCTTCTTCTATGGGGTTGCTGAACCTCCTTTTTGTTTCATCCACGTGTTTGCGGCAGATTTGTCCATTGGTAATTTTAACTACCAGAACCCTCTTACCCTCTTTGGCAATCACAGTGCCTGCGAGCCATTTAGGCCCTGCAGTGTAGTTGAGGACAAAGACAGGGTCATTGACATCAATACATCGCGCCCTCGCATTCCCGTCATGGTAGTCACATTGTGACTGGCGCCTGCTCTCAACAATTTCTTTCATGGTGGGGTGTATGAGGGATAACCTGGTTTTGAGCGTCCTTTTCATTAGCAGCTCTGCGGGTGGGACCCCTGTGAGCGAGTGTGGTCGGGATCTATTGGCCAACAGGAGGCGTAATAAGCGGCTTTGTAGGGAACCACCTTGGATTCTGAGCATCCCCTGTTTGATTATCTGCACTGCTCGTTTCACCTGGCTGTTTGAGGCCGGCTTGAACGGTGCCCTTCTGACAGGGTTGATATCATTTCCTGCCATGCAGTCCTGGAATTCAATGCTTGTAAAGCACAGGCCATTGTCGCTGACCAAGACGTCCGGTAGACCATGGGCGGCGAACATTGCCCGTAGACTTTCTACCATGGCAGAGGATGTGCTTGAATTGAGAATGTCACGCTCAATCCATTTGGAGTAGGTGTCTACTACAACCAAAACATTTTTCCCATGAAAGGACCTGCGTAGTCCACATGGATGTGTGACCATGGCTTGGTGGGCCAGGACCAGGGGCTAAGGGGGGCTTCCCTGGGCGCATTGCCCAGCTGGACATACGTGTTGCACCTGCGAACGCAAAGTTCCAGGTCTGCATCTATCCCTGGCCACCAAACGTGTGACCTGGCAATTGCCTTCATCATGACAATGCCCGGGTGCTCATTGTGGAGTTCTCTGATGAACATCTCTCTGCCCATCTGGGGCATGACTACTTGGTTTCCCCATAGTAGGCAATCAGCCTGAATCGAGAGTTCATCCTTGCGCCTGTGAAATGGTTTAAATTCCTCAGGGCATGCCTGTACGTGGCTGCCCAGTCCCCATTCAGGACACATTTCTTGACTAAAGACAGTAGCGGGTCTCTATTTGTCCAGACTTTAATCTGACGGGCTGTCACTGGTGAGCCTTTGCTTTCAAAAACTTCAACTGCCATGACCATCTCAGTAGTATGCTCGGTTGCCCTCTCGGTGGTGGCTAGTGAGAGCCTGCTGAGTGCATCAGCGCAGTTTTCAGTGCCCGGTCTGTGCCGAATTGTATAGTCATAGGCGGCTAACGTGAGTGCCCATCTCTGTATGCGGGCTGATGCATTTGCATTTATGGCCTTATTGTCGGCCAAAAGGGACGTTAGGGGTTTGTGATCTGTCTCCAGCTCAAATTTCCTGCCAAATAGGTACTGGTGCATTTTCTTTAACAGCATACACACATGCAAGCGCTTTCTTTTCTACCATCCCGTAGCCCCGTTCTGCCTGAGACAGACTTCTGGAGGCACAAGCTACCGGCTGTAACTGACCTTTGGCACTAACATGCTGCAACACACACCCGACCCCATAGGCCGACGCGTCGCACATTAAAACGAGTTTCTTACATGGGTCATATAGCGTTAACAGATTGTTGGAGCATAACAAATTTCGTGCTCTATCAAAGCCCTTTCCTGGCTGTCCCCCCCAGATCCATTCGTGACCTTTGCATAAGAGCACATATAGCAGCTCTAACAGCGTGCTCAATTTGGGAAGAAAGTAACCAAAATAGTTCAGGAGCCCCAGGAACGAACACAGCTCCGTCGTGTTATGGGGTCTGGGTGCTCTCTGGATCGCTTCTATTTTGGACGCAGTAGGTCTGATCCCATCTGCTGCTACCCTCATCCCCAGGAATTCTACCTCTGGAGCTAGGAAGACGCACTTCACCTTTTTCAGTCGCAGACCGACCTGATCCAGTCTGCGTAGCACCTCCTCCAGGTTGTGGAGGTGTTCTTCAGTATCACAATCCGTGATGAGGATGTCGTCTTGAAAAACCACTGTCCTTGGAATCGACTTGAGGAGGCTTTCCATATTTCGTTGAAAGATCGTGGCGGTCCTGGTGTATGAACTGTATATGTACTCCACATGAACTCACTGAACTTCAGCTTCCAGTGATTTCCCCCAGTGTCCATTTGGCCTCGTAGAGCTTACATCGTCCCTGTCCTCCTCGTACATCAACCTGGCTGCAAGCTTCCTGCACATACGCGCCAAGTGACCGCTGACATTGCAGATTCTGCAGGTATAGTGCTGATACCTGCAAGCTCTGGCTGTGTGTTTGCCTCCACACCTCCAGCATGAGCTGGAGGCCTCGTTGTTGGAAACAAAAGGTCCATTACCAGTTGATTGTCTCTGACTGTCTCTGTAAATGTCCTTAAGCGCACCATTGACAGGTGTTGATGGCCCCATTACTGGCCGCATTGTCCATTGCGATGGCATGATGTGCCGTTCAGCTAGCCATTGTCTCTGTTGAATTCCCCCTTTGGGTTCGACTACATGCTTGGGCCTATCCGATTGCCCCTGTCTGCCTGGAGAACTGTGTGCCTCGTTAACAATGTTGACTCCCTGGTCGTTTGCCGCATTTGAACCAAGATTTTTGTCAAACATCATTCTGGTCTCTTCCTCCCCTGAGATAAATGTCTGGGCCATCAAAACCACATTTCCATGGTCAAGTCTTTGGTCTCAATCAGTTTCCTGAAAACCCCAGCGTGCCCGATGCCCTCAATAAAAAAGTCTCGCAGCATCTCCGCTCTGCATGCATCTGGGAACTTACATAGGCTCGCCAGTCTGCCACGAAGTCTGGAATGCTTTGTCCTTCTTGCCGCTGGTGCATGTAAAACCGGTGTCTCGCCATGTGCATGCTGCTCGCCGGTTTAAAGTGTTCCCCGATCAACTTACAGAGCTCTTCAAAAGTCTTGTCTGCCGGCTTCTCTGGCGCTAGAAGGTCCTTCATCAGGGAGTACGTCCTGGATCCACAATCCGTCAGGAGATTAGCCCTGCGTTTGTCGGACGAATCCTGTCCCAGCCATTCCTTAGTGATGGAACTTTGCTGTAGTCTCTCAATAAAATTGTCCCAATCATCACCAACACAGTACCTCTCGTCTGTGCTGCTAGTGGCCATGCTCGCGTGGTTTAAATCCCAGTTTCTTGTCGCCAATAATATGTCTTTACTATACAGTATAAATGCACACGAGGCCCATACCTGAGAGAAGGTCACTCTGTGACCAGTAACCTTTATTAGCCAGCACTGAAGTGATGAAGGTGGTGGAGCTTCCCCTTTTATACCTGAAAGTCCAGGTTAGGAGTGTCTCCCATAAGTTCACCACCTCATACATAAGAACATAAGAATTAGGAACAGGAGTAGGCCATCTAGCCCCTCGAGCCTGCTCCGCCATTCAACAAGATCATGGCTGATCTGGCCGTGGACTCAGCTCCACTTACCCGCCCGCTCCCCGTATCCCTTAACTCCCTTATTGGTTAAAAATCTTTCTATCTGTGACTTGAATACATTCAATGAGCTAGCCTCAACTGCTTCCTTGGGCAGAGAAATCCACAGATTCACAACCCTCTGGGAGAAGAAATTCCTTCTCAACTCGGTTTTAAATTGGCTCCCCCGTATTTTGAGGCTGTGCCCCCTAGTTCTAGTCTCCCCGACCAGTGGAAACAACCTCTCTGCCTCTATCTTGTCTATCCCTTTCATTATTTTAAATGTTTCTATAAGATCACCCCTCATCCTTCTGAACTCCAACGAGTAAAGACCCAGTCTACTCAATCTATCATCATAAAGTAACCCCCTCATCTCCGGAATCAGCCTAGTGAATCGTCTCTGTACCCCCTCCAAAGCTAGTATATCCTTCCTTAAGTAAGGTGATCAAAACTGCACGCAGTACTCCAGGTGCGGCCTCACTAATATCCTATACAGTTGCAGCAGGACCTCCCTGCTTTTGTACTCCATCCCTCTCGCAATGAAGGCCAACATTCCATTTGCCTTCCTGATTACCTGTTGCACCTGCAAACTAACTTTTTGGGATTTATGCACAAGGACCTCCAGGTCCCTCTGCACCGCAGCATGTTGTAATTTCTCCCCATTCAAATAATATTCCCTTTTACTGTTTTTTTTCCCAAGGTGGATGACCTCACACTTTCCGACATTGTGTTCTATTTGCAAACCTTGGCTTATTCGCTTAACCTATCTAAATCTCTTTGCAGCTTCTCTGTGTCCTCTACACAACCCGCTTTCCCACTAATCTTTGTGTCATCTGCAAATTTTGTTACACTACACTGTCCCTCCCCTCTTCCAGGTAATCTATGTATATTGTAAACAGTTGTCCCAGCACCGATCCCTGTGGCACACCACTAACCACCGATTTCCAACCCGAAAAGGACCCATTTATCCCGACTCTCTGCTTTCTGATCGCCAGCCAATTCTCTAGCCATGCTGATATATTTCCTCTGACTCCACGTACCTTTATCTTCTGCAGTAACCTTTTGTGTGGCACCTTATCGAATGCCTTTTGGAAATCTAAATACACCACATCCATTGGTACACCTCTATCCACCATGCTCGTGATATCCTCAAAGAATTCCAGTAAATTAGTTAAACATGATTTCCCCTTCATGAATCCATGTTGCGTCTGCTTGATTGCACTATTCCTATCTAGATGTCCCGCTATTTCTTCCTTAATGATAGTTTCAAGCATTTTCCCCACTACAGATGTTAAACTAACCGGCCGATAGTTACCTGCCTTTTGTCTGCCCCCTTTTTTAAACAGAGGTGATCAATGTTCTCACGGTGTACAACTTAGGTCAGTTTATACATGGTTTACAATGACAGTTAAATACATGACACTTTCAGTCCTGGAACTTTCAATTGATCCAGTATCCGTAGCTTTATTTTGGGAGTGTGAGTTCCAGATTTTCACTACCCTCTGTATGAAAAAGTGTTTCCTGCATTAATTGCTAAATGGCCGAGCTCTAATTTTAAGATCTGGATTCCCCACCAGAGGAAATAGTTTGTATCTACCCTTTGAATCCCACAATCATTTTTAAATACCTCATCAATACCAAATTAGACCACCCCGTAATTGCCTAAACTCGAGGGAATACAAACCAAGTTTATGCAACCTACTCTCGTAACTTAACCCTTTAAGCTCTGGTATAATTCTGGTGAATCAGCACTGTATCCCTACCAAGGCCAATATATATTTCCGGAAGTTCGGTGCCCAAAACTGAACACAGTATTCCAGATAAGTCCTAGGTTCTGTACAACTGAAGCATTACTGCCTCACTTTTGAATTAAAATCCCTTTGAGATAAAAGCTAACATTCCATTCGCCTTTTTTGATGAATTGTTCTTTTTAAAATAGAGCGTCTGTGTGTGTATGTGTGCGCAGACAAGAGATGACAGAGTTCTGATAACACTGGTTATACCTTTGTTTTATGTTCTATAAACTTCAGAAAGTTAGTGAGAGAGAGTGGGGCGGGGAGGGGGGGGGGGCGTGGAGGCCCACTGTCCTCCTTCATATAATGTTACTTATATTTTCAAAAAAATCAGTTGAATTTTGAAGGTAACTGATTCTCTCCAGCTGACAGTTAGAAAAGGTCAATGCTAATGGATTACACCTGTGAGACGAAGATTCTCATTTCTAACACCTGTGAGACAGGGAAGAAGAGAAAGACACAATAAAGGCAGGCTGTTTCTTTAATTAACAGAATTACATTTAAATTGCATTCAAATAAATGGAAAAAAACAAGTTGAATTGTGAAAACAAACCATGCCTATTTGAAGGAAACATAGGAAGGTTGAATGGGAGACAGCCTCTGGCCTTTCACCATCTGCCCTTGGGGGAACCAAGGGAGAGTGGGGGAGGGTGAAGGGTGATGGGAGTGACAGTGGAGTGGGGAGTCGCGGGGGGGGGGGGGGGGGGGTGGACGGTGATGGGAGTGACAGTGGAGCGGGAGGGGGGGGGGGTGATGGGAGTGACAGTGGAGCGGGAGGGGGGGGTGATGGGAGTGACAGTGGAGCGCGAGGGGGAGGGGGATGGGAGTGACAGTGAAGGGGGGGCAGTGATGGGAGTGACAGTGGAGCGGGGGGCAGGTGACGGCAGGGGGGGGGGGTGGTGATGGGAGTGACAGTGGAGCGCGAGGGGGGAGGGGGATGGGAGTGACAGTGGAGCGGGGGGGTGGTGGCGGAGGAGGGGGGGTGGTGGGAGTGACAGTGGAGTGCGAGGGGGGAGGGGGATGGGAGTGACAGTGGAGGGGAGGCAGTGATGGGAGTGACAGTGGAGCGGGGGGCAGGTGATGGCAGGGGGTGAGGGTGATGGGAGTGACAGTAGAGTGGGGGGTGGCGGCGGTGGGGGGGTGATGGGAGTGACAGTGGAGCGGGGGGGTGGTGGCGGAGGAGGGGGGGTGGTGGCGAAGAGATAGGATACAGGGGGTAGTTCCAAGAAAAAGAGGCAGGATATTGTTGAGAGTAAGGGGTTGGTAGGAAAGGGAGTGGATAGTGGGAAGGTGAGTGGGTGAGGGAAACAATGTGATTGAGGGATGGATGAAGCCTGTGTGATTGGGGTAAATGAAGGAGATGGAGCTGCTAAGTACTGCATCATCAGCACAACCCCCGCCCCTAATGTAGCCGGCAGCTGTTGATGCCTCCTTTCCTGCCAAACCACCGACCGCTTCCCACCTGAAAAGAAAGAAGAAAAAGACAGAGAAGCAAAAAGAGTTAAGGAGAGAGAAATAGGAGGTAAGGAGAGCAGTAGAGCCAGGAGAGGAGAGATGGAGAGAGAAAGAGTAATATAAAGACAGCAGAAATAGATAAGAGAGAGACCATCTTTTGATTAAGCACTTTACAGCCTTCCGGACCCCACATTGATTTCAACAATTTCATATCATAACCACAGCTCCCATTTTTTTCAGACAGCAGCTGCTGTTAATGATTCTTCTGTTGTCATTTACAGCTCCTCTAGACCCATCTTTTGTTTCTTGTCCCATTACCACACCCCTTTGCTTTGCACCGTCATCCTTTTTGTAATTTAATCACTTCTGCTACCCACCTTATCACAGACCTTTTTTGTTTTCCCCTCCCTGCCTCTGTACTTGCTTAAAACCTGTTACATCTTTATAACATTTTCCAGTTCTGATGAAAGATCATTGACCTGAAATGTTGGGCTGGATTTTACGAATGTCGACCCCACATCCGGCTCCAGCCCGCTGTGTAGAATTAATTTAATGTGATTCGGTTTGTTAAGCCCGCCCAGCGCGTTTCCCGGCCAATTAGAAGAAGCAAGTTTAGTGCTGTCATTTGACGTCATGATGACACGTCATCTGACGTCCTCCTTAAAGGGACCATGGCCAACTTTACATTAACATTTGTGCTGTCAGTGTTCTACAGCATTGAGGTGCTGCAAACACTGATAAGCACAGCATAAAGGTGCACAGCTGCACTCGAGCTCTCCCATGACTCCCTCCAAGAAGAGATCTCCCTGGGAGATCAACACAGCTTGGTTGCACATTGCAGAGGAGAGTCCAAGCAGGGATGTGGTGAGGTGGACTTGGCTGCAGTGCTGCAAACGTTTCAATGATCTCAGTAGATCACGAAACGTTACTGCAAAGCCACACTTAACCTCATCCTGCTGTGTCTGTCATCACATCCCCATCACTCTGCCTTCCCTACCCTACTCCTGTTCATCCTTACTCACACCAACTTACCTTGCACCTCAACCCACCCCTCTCCATCTACATTATCATATCCCCATTTCACCAGTAACCACTCACCCTCATCCGAATGTAATCATACCAACTAACAACGCACAAGGGTAGGCATTTGGGTGTTTTATCCAATGTTCATGTAAAATTTCTGATAATGTGGTGTCAAACATTGAAACCTTTATTTTCAATACTTTGTGTTCTTGGACAGATTTGTGTGCACCTATGGAAGTGGCTTAATGAGTTGCAGTGAATGGTGAGACATAACGATGTCTCTGCAATGGTGGTGATTGTTAAAGGAATGGCTTGGGCATTGTAGGGATGCTTAATGGTGTTGGTGTGGGCCAACCCTTGCCTCCCAGGCAGCAATGTGGCTGGGTGCTGATGTCCTGGAGCCGAAATTCATGCCCGCCAGAAAACTGGCGCACATTCCGTTGAAAAAAAAGTTTTTACCGTCTGGTCCGATGAGGCGGCTCTTGATCGATTTTTATCTGTTTGTCGTTTTTTTCGGAGCGGACTGGAAGCTGGTGGAAGTGTGGCGGTAAGTGCTGGTGAGGGGTGGAAGTGGGGGCAGGACGGATTCTTGGCGGAACAGTGGTGACGTCATTGCACGTCTGCATCACTATGTATCCCCGCTGCTTTAAAGGGGAGATAATCGGCGAATACTTAGGATCGGCCACTGGGCCATCAGGGTGGGTTTCGGCTGGGCCAGCGGCCTGGCACCCAAGAGGGGGTGTCAGACTGCCGGTTGGCGTCCCGGTCGAACCTGGGGGTACAATAGCCGGGCCGACATGGAAGTCGGCCGGCAAAATAAATAAAAAGGGGGCCGCGGCAGTAGGCCCTTGCCTTTAATAGCCCTGCCCAGCCAGGGCTTGTGGTGAGAATAGAAAGTGCACCAACAGAGAAAGCTGTCGGGGGCACCGCTCGGCGGGGATTCGATTTTTCGGGCTGAATATGGACGGAGGTAGGTGGTCCCGGTGGTGCGCGCACTGATGACGCACTTACGACTATTTGGCAGTGGCGGGGCTGAAGTGCGGATCGCCAGGAAAAAAACCCCTGCTTAATTTGGCTTGCGGCGGCCATTCGACCAGAAATCATCAGACATTGGATTCTGCTGCATGGCCGCCGCAAAACGGCGGTAACGGGCCATATCTCGACCCTGAATTTTGGCCTCCCTGTGTCCTGTGCAGCATCAGGTCATTGTGGAGAAGGTTGGTGTTGTTGGTGCAGATGATGTGCCTGATGATCTGATGTTCGGGCTGATTGTGGTGGAATTCTGAGGACCTGTGTGAGAAAGTATAAAGGGCACTGATACTGATGGAATAGATGGCAGGTAAAGTAGAGATGACAGAAGTGATCTGTCAATGGTGGGAGAGGTAATGAGGTCAGATTGGATGGAGACTTGTGTAAAGAATTGCAGCATTCTGATGTTTGTAGTGGAAATGTATTTTATAAAAGCTAGTAGCTAAGGGAACATTTCACAATCAAATGGGAGCTTTGACTTGACATTTGAAGCTGTCAACTCATCAGTTGATTCAATGGCCAGTGACCTCCCGCCTCAGCTTCACAGATGAGGTCTAGACACAACAGGAAATTGGTGGGTGACCTGTCAAATTCAAAAAGCTGGGAAAAAAGCATTGTTAAGTGACTGTAAACAAACCACTAATGATTTTAATTGCCTTCCCCGCCTCTGCGTGTCGCCCCTGACAGATTCGACATTTGGGAAAGGTGCACGGCAGCGGGTTGACAGCGGGGTCCTGATCCACTGTCAAAAAAATGTTTTTCCACCCAAACTGCCACCGATCATGCTGACCCCACCTGAAAATGACCCCCATTATCATTATCTCTGTTTCTGTCTCCACAGATGATACCAAACCTGCTGAGTATTTCCAGCATTTTCTGTTTTTATTTCAGATTTCCAGCCTCCGCAGTATTTTGCTTTTATATAAGAGAGAGCCCAGTGCAGATCCACTAGTTTTTCTGAAAATGTAAATGTTATGTAATGAGAAACCTGAACAGTAGTATATAATATTGAAACTACTATGCAGAGCCTCTTACCTCCTTCATTCACAAAATTTGCCATTCACATTTTATCATTCTCATTCATTTCTTCTAATACTGAGTTTTTCATTAGTAAGTACCTCTCTTTGCATGCTCATTATGACCACTTTCTGTTTGCACCATCAAATATTGTTGATCATTTTGTAACTTCTGCTAGTTCTGTAAACCAGGTGTTTTATCACATCTTAGATTAAAGTTGGTGATTCTTGCTCTGCAGTTTTGACTTGTAGACTAAGTAATGGGAAAGGATGTTTATAAAATATTAGCATGCAGATCCATTATGCAATATCAAATGATGGATTCACTGAAAAATAATACATACTGCGCCCAAGTTTCGAGCCGCGCCTAGAACGGCGCAGACCTGACCTGGAAGCCCGTTTTTCGCGCCACAAAGTGTGCCTAAAAAAAACCTCCGTATTCTCCAGCTCCCTGCAGGTCCTCTGGCCCTCGGTGTAGCGCAGCAGGAGCTGTAGGGGGCGGAGCTAGGATCCTGCGCTGAAATCAGTGCCGGGACCTCTGCACATGCGCGCAAGTGCAGTAGCTCAAGGCACCCGAAACTGTCTGGGAGGGGCCCGAAGCACGCAGCCCCAAGCCCTGGCCGAATGGCCTCACTGGGGCTGTGTGAATAAGGCTCCTCCCACGGCCAGCTCCTGCTTCCTCCCGACCCGACTCGACTCCCGCTTTCCGCCCCCCGCTCCCGCCCCCGGACTGGACCCGATACCCGCCCCCCCGCCTCCAGACTAGATCCGACCTGACCTCCCTCTCCCTTCCTCCCCCCGACCCGAACCGAATCGACCTCCCTCCCACCACCCCCCCGACCCGAACCAACTATTTTAACCAGGGTATTTGTATTCCTATATGCATTAGTCGGTTCATTTCTTCGGGTTTATTTCCTCTGTTTGCTATTTCTTTGCAAAAAGGTAGACATAAGTATAAAATGGAGATTATTATTTAAAAATCTTATAAGTTGCTGTTTTGTCCATGTCTACATTACCCATTGATGTAACAGGGTTCTGAATGTTTCAACTTTAAATATTTTAATATAAATGTGAGTAACATTTCTTAAAGGAATGTTGTGGTTAATCATTCATGACAGTACACAGTACTTTTCATACCAGTGTACCATCCAATTATCATTGGCATAAAGGTTGGAACTCTATAAACACATAGGCATCCTGCTCCCAAAGTAAGTTTGGCGTTCAGACAGCAATTACGTCTGTCTGCATTCTGTAAATTTTCTTGAATCATATTGCTTACACATTACAGTATTTATTTTGCAAATAAAATGCACCACATTACATTAAATGTTGGTTGAAACTTAAATACTTGTTACAAACAAGTATGCACATTTGCAAAAATGGACTTCAAAGATGTTTCTCCGTATAACATGCACCAACTTCCAAAGCATTTTCTATAGTCAACTGAGGTACAAAATATCCTTCTTTTATACTATATACATTCTGCCGTCTCCCTACATAGAACAAAACCTGGGAATATAGAACAAATTCTGGGAACTATAGATCAGTCAGCTTAACGCCAGCGATAGGAAAGATACTGGAATCTCTCCAAAAAAAAGTGATAGACGAGCATCTAAAGACAGAAAATATAATAGAAAACAGCATGGAATCCAAGAGGCTTATGTCATGCTTAACTAACCTGATAGAATTAATTGATGAGGTAATGGAAAGAGTAGACAAGGGTAATGTGGTAGATGTCATATAATTGGATTTCAAAAATGCACCTTACTTTCAATAAGGTACCACAAGATAGGCTCGTGACATAGGTTAAGGCATGTGGAGTCAGGGGACAAATAGCTGAATGGATAGAAAATTGGCTAAAAATAGAAAGCAGAGAGTAGGGGTGAATGGTAGTTATTCAGATTGGAGGAAGGTAAAAGTGGTGGTCCATAAGGATCAGTGCTGAGGCCACTGTTATTGATAATATACATTTAATTCAATATCAACATTTGTAGATGATACCAAATTGGTGGGTGGGGGGGTGTGTGGGTGGGGGTTGTGGGCAGATAGCTAACACTGAGGAAAAATCCGGGGTCAGTCAATGGATTCCGCTGCAT